>NC_053399.1:65106782-65410897 GCF_905171765.1 Bufo bufo | reverse complement strand
CCTTTTCAGACAAGTCTACAACCAGTGAACTTGCTGCCTCTATACCACCATGACCAGCTTCCCCCTCACCTACTGTGTCCTTCTCCCATACCATGTAGATTGTAAGCCCTCACAGGCAGGGCCCTCTCTCCTTCTGTACCAGTTTGTAACTCGCCTTGTTTATGCTTAGTGCCAATTATTATGGATTATTATTATGTATATATACCCCTTTTCATATGTACTGTGCTATGGAATGAATGGCGCTTTAATAATAAATAATAATAATATTAATAATGTGTAACTCAGTGAATAAACATGCTGCTGATAACTTACCGTCTGGCATTACAATAGTCTGAACAGCTTTGATTACTCATCTCTACCTGGAATATGATCTTACATCTGTCTATCTGCCTTATCTGAACCTTCATAGAGAGTATTGCTGATTCTGACTAAGAACAGTAGAGTGGCAGCACTGGAAAAGATAAAATCCTAGGCGGTTTTGTCTAGGACACCCGCTGGTCAGATCCTGAATACTGCATTCTTGTCCTCGGGATTTGAGGATTTCGGTGGGCTTTTTATTTTATTATTATTCACAGCATTATAAGTCAACAGCTGGATGGCAGACACGTGCATTCATCTATCCCACTGCGGACAGATGTTTTAAATAAAATGCTATTTACATTTGCTCAGATACTGAGACCTAGTGCATAATACAACCGGCTTGGAACATGCCTTTTGTTATATTAAATTTCTCATCCTCCTGGAGAAAGGAAGTATAAGATTTGTGGTAGATCAAGAGAAGAAATATTTCTTATTTCTGCACATTGAACAGCTGGGGCAAGACAGAAGAGATTTAATTATGGGGGTCAGTAAAGAAGAGTGCAGTATTTTCAATTATTTATCAATTTTGTTATAATTAATATACAAATGTTTGCAAAATAGTTTTCATATTCACATAACACAAGATCATCAAGAGTCAGGACCCCTGAATTTAAAAATACCTGTATATATGATCACTTCAATAGACTTGAAACTTTTTTAAATCTGTTAAATTGCAACTGCAAATTGCAAGCTGTTCTATAGTTAAAGGAGTTCTCTGGGCTTTTAATATTGATGACCTATCCTCAGGTTAAGGACTGTTAAGGACTCAGTAAGGACACGGCCGTAGTTTTAGTCCACATCCGATCTGCTTTTTTTTTTTTTATCCTTCATCAAGTCAAAAAACCTGTTATGTTTAATTTAAAGTGTATACTGCATGTGAGGTCCAACATAAGGGTGATTCTGATCCACATTCAAACATTTTGGCACCTAGCTGGCAGAGAAATTTATCACGTTATACACCTTGTGTGTTTCCACAATCTCTAATATCTCTTTTATCTGTTCAGCTGAGAGTCTATAATCATGCTATGAATTTATGTTTTCAGGTACATTGACTAAAACTGGGCTGCATGGATTGTCTTCCTATATAGTGCTGAAATACATTGTCTTAAACTGAATTATGTATATTTTTTTAATAGGAAAGATTTGCTCAAATGCACAGTGCTGTGCAAAAGTTTTTAGCTTTAAAAAAAATAGTGTTAATAGTTTACTTTTCTCAATTAACAAAATGCAAAGTGAATGAACAAAAGACAAATCTAGAGTAAATTAAATCAATATGTGGTATTATCACTCTTTGCCTTCAGAATAACATCAGTTCCTCTCGGTACACTTGCACAAAATCAGGGATTTTGTAGGGTTATAGTCAGGTGTATGATTAACCAATTTTTCCGAACAGGTAACAATGATCTTCATTTTCATACTTAGGCCTCCTGCACACTGCCGTTGTGGTTTCATTCCGTACATTGGGGACTGCAATTTGCGGTCCCCAATGCACGGGCAACGTCCGTTCGGCGGCCGGGAATGGGTCCGTGATCCGTCCTTTCCGCAAAAAGATTGAATAAGTTCCGTGCTTTTGTTCTGCACCGCATCTCCGGATTTGCGGACCCATTCAAGTGAATAGGTCCGCATCCGTGGTGATCACGGCCAGTGCCCAGTGTATTGCGAAACTGCTGTATGCCGTTTGCTGAACGGAGGGGGAACAGTATAATAATGAGTGTCTGCAGGCAACAGGGAAAGCTGGTGGAGGTTCCTTGGAAGTTTGTGGCTGCATTTCAGCTAATGGAGTTGGGAATCTGGTCAGGATTAATTGTGTCCACAATGCGGAGAAATACATGCTGATAATTACCAATCAAGCAATACCATCACAGAGTCATCAGATTAGCTCCACATTTATTCTGCAGCAGGAAAATTACTCCAAAATTACTCCACACATACAGCCAATGCCATTAACTATTTCAGCATAAAGAACAAGGAATCCTGGAAGTGATGATACGTCTCCCAGAGAGCCATGATTTCAACATGTCTGTATGGGATTACATGGAGAGACAGAAAGTTTTGAGTATGCCTACATCCACAGAAGATCTTTGGTTAGTTCTCCAAGATGTATGTGTAATGCCCCAGAGGTGCATTACCACCTTTGCACCCAGCCACTATCTCCTATGGTTAAGCTCAGGTCCAGGTCCTGCACAATGTGTATTCATAATATTGTTATGTTACTGTTAACATGTAATATGCCTGGTTCACCAGTAGGTGGCAGCATATATGGCAGAGCTATATTACATAGAATGGAACCTTATTTCCATTCTATTTTCTCCCTCTAGGGAGAAGTTTAGCTAGTTAGAGGTCAGAATAGAGTACCCCCTGCTAGGGGAAGGAAGCGGGAGCCTGTCCCTGCTGGATGAGCCTTGCCTAGACCAGCTAGAGCACCTTCAGCTTTGCTGGATCTGGAGGCCACAGCAAAGAAACCTCAGAAGCCAGGAGAAGAAAGTTCCCTGGACAAAGTTAGAGACAGACCAGACTACCCAGTTAACTACAGCAGAAAGGAAAGAAAAATATTCCTATTTATTCTTGTCAGCACAGCAGAGCCAGAGAGCAACCGAAGTAGCAGAGAGAAGTTTATCAGCTTCAACACAAGGTCTAGACTCAATTTATTTCATCATCTCCTTCATCAACAACCCCCTATTCATTGCTGCGGAGCCAACGCCTAGGGTCCAGCATATCCAGGTAGGAGCACTGTGACACGTGCACAACACCTAAAGGGACATGATAGGCCACCCTACACCACTCTGGCATTCCTACACCTGGATACCACCACCTACGGTATTACTGAAAGGGGCCCTGTGCCCCTGTTGCTTCATTGCAATTGGCATTACGACAAAACAAGTACTTTTTTCTACTCTTAAAGGCCCTGGGGGGAGGCGCCCCCGCTGCATATGCAACAACCTCTGTGCCGAAGAATTAATGCTGTTTTGAAGGCAAAGGGTGGTCACACCAAATGTTGATTTGATTGTGAATTCTCTTTTGTTCATTCACTTTGTATATTGTTAATTGATAAAAGTAAACTATTAATACTTCTGTTTTTGAAAGCATTGTTACTTTGCAGCAGTTTTTCCATGCCTGCTATACTATAATGTATTTCAAAATTTCAGGAGTTTCATCACTACACTGTACATAGGAATGTACACAGATCTAGCAGGGCTCCATACTGAAACATAGTATGGGTCCCACTTGCCCCACCAAGTTTTCCAGTATGTGTGTCAAACACTCCTATAAAATGTGGAAAGCAAAGTGTTACTTCCCAGATTTTGTTTTACAAATTTACTTTTGTTTTATTAAGTTAAATAAAAACTGCCTTTGTTGCCCATACCAACCAATTACAGTACAGCTTATACACAAAATGAAAGCTTTGATGTGATTGGTTGTTGTGAGTAGAGATGAGCGAATGGAAGTTGACGAAGTGGAATTCGAATCCGAATTTCTTCACACTTCGTGGTAACGAATTGCATTTTTTCCTAAAATGGCTGCTGCACGTGTTAGGACATGGAGCAAGGAACTCTGGGATTGAGGGATCACCCACAATGCCATGCATGCAGCCAATCAGCAGCCAGCCAGCCCTGTGATGTCACAGCCCTATAAATAGCCTCAGCCATCTTGGATTCAGCCATTTCCCAGTGTAATTAGTGTAGGGAGAGACGTCAGCAGGCGTTAGGGACAGTGGTAGAAAAAACTTTAAAACTATTATTTTGCTGTATAGAAGTTCAGGGAAGGGATAGGGCGGAATCATTCCACAGCATTTATGTTGAACAGGGTTCAGTAGGGGAGGTTACAGCATGGGTAATAGGAACAATCCTATTACACCTTGCTGCACTGACTGGGGATCCAAATGGCCATTACACAGCTCTGTAATTCCAGAAAACCGTTCTTGTTATTGGGGTGCAAGTGGTGTTTGATACAGCCATTAACAGGGTTTTGTCACAGGACGCCGGCTTCGTGCTCCTCCTCCTCAGTGCCGCCGGCGTCCTGTGGTGAGATTAGAGCAAAGATATGCGTTGCGTCCTCGTCTCCAGAGCAACGGGGGGGCGGGGAGGACCCGGCCGCGCACGTCTCCTTAGCGTGGCCGGCATCCTACGCCCTCATGGTAATGGTGAGGAGTCTGAGCGCCGAGCTGGGCACTCGGCACTCAGTTGTATGCAGGGGAACGAGTCATGTGATGCTGGCCAGGTTACATGACTCCTTCTCCCCTCTATTTAACAGGCAGCCTGCTGGCCACAGGTTGCCTGTGATTAAGGTCCTACACTCGGTCTATCCTCCTCAGTGATATTTCCTGGTTTAGGTATTTGAATCTTGGCTCGTTTATCATCTTCGTCCTCGCCTGCTCCTTGTGTCCGGTTTCATCTCCTGCTATTGACTCCTGCTTGGCTTTTGACTTGTCCTCACCTGCTCCCTGTGTCTAGTTGCTTCTCCTGGTTTTGAATCCTGGCTTTCGCTTGCTCCCTGGTACCGCTTTGACCTCCTGGTTTAGACTATGCTTGTTTGTCTGTCTTGTTTGTCTCTCTCACACTTACTCAGGTTAGGGACCGCTGCCCAGTTGTGCTCCGTTACCTAGGACAGGTAAGTGCAAGTAGGCAGGGACAGAGGTGTGGGTGGAGTCAGTTTTGCACCCTTCCACACACCCTTTTTGTGACAGAATCAAAGGCCCACCTTATTATGAATTGTCTTTCCCTCTTTTTTAGCACTTATTTATCAATTACTATTAATTGTATATATACATGAGTTAGTTATGCAGCTATCTATCTATTTATTTTTTCAATATATGTTGGGATATATTTCCCAATATTTATGGACCTGACTGTATAGCTCTATTGAAAGTATTGGCAACAGCCTTATTTGCCTTATGATATTTATGTGCATGCTCACACATGGATATAGAGTCTGGTTCTCTACCTATAAGACAGATGACACTATGTGCATGAGTATGGGACCATTTAAAGTTATTGATTGCTATTCATATGTGGGACCACCAAAGTGATTGATTGCTATGCGCATGTGTAACATCCCAGAGTTATGTTACTAAAAACTTTTACCCCGCTACAACATGTTAAGTGTATTTATCTTGTCATCTGGTATAATTTAACATCACATCCTCACAAATGTGCATTATAATCCTGTTACATGTAATTTGCTGTAATTTTTATGTACACAAGCAGGTGGCAGCAATGTTTAGCAGGATCTTAGTAACAGTTTAGCATATCTAGACTGGAATAGTACATTCCAGTTTACTTCCCCCTCTTTGAGGAGGTGTGGAATGTTCCCACATCCTGCCTCGTGGGGAGGAAAGCAAGTTACAGTTAGTGTACCAGCTACCCCTGCTAGGGGAAGGCTGTGCTGGTAGGAGCTCCCAGTTTTAGGGATCCCAGCCCTGATCGTGCCTCGGCTGAGGCCAAAGATCTTCATCCCCAGTCTGAGCCTTCAGCCTCAGCTGGTTGACAAGCAAGCAGCACCTCCAGATCTCCAGGACGAACCATTCCCTGTGAGCAGAACTGTGAGTAACTATCCAGAGACCAGGAGAAGCCAAATTCCTCCTCAGCTAGTCAGTCCCCATACCAAGCAGAAGATAGACAGAGCAGAAGACAGATTCCTGCCACATATTTTAGAGCCATAAGCAGACGACTAATCCTGCAAGAGAGCTCCAGGCACATGCTAGATGCAGAAGAGATATTGATCCCTGCCATACATTGCCAAATACCTGCTGGGACCTAAAAGACTAATGCTGTATCTCATATGGGTTAATGCTGCCTTCAGTAAAGACAAGTTGAATTATATTACAAGTCTGGATCTCATTCATTACTACCAAGTTCCTCAATTACTCCTACTAGCAACACTCATTTATTGCAAGTGAGCCAGGATCCAGGAGTCCAGCCGTACCCAGGTAGGAAACACCGTTGACACTATACCCACTATTACACAGAGACATTACCCCCCTTTGGCATTCCTAACCTGGTACGTGAGTTGCAACACCTTAAAAGGCCCTGAGACTGTAACCTGCGCACACTGCAATTGGCGTCACGAACAAAACTCTTAACTATCATTTACACCTGACCCAGTCAGTGCATATTGTTTGCGCCTGTAACTGGGTTCCGAAGGTGCACTCGGTCCCCCATTGCCAGCAGAACTGTTGCTTAGCTTTGGGAATGAGGATCTGTGTTTGACCTCATTCCCAGGGCGGCTTTACTAGCTGGGTGGCTCCCGGCTCCTAGTCTGCCTTGAGCGCCGAGCTGATCACTCGGTGCTCGACTGGTTGGTCTGTCGGTCATGTGACGCTGGCCACGTCACATGACCCTCACTCCCCACTATAAATACAGGCAGCCTGCTGGCCACAGGTTGCCTGTTAATTTAGGTTCCACCTGTGATTTGGTCTTTCCTGGCGTACTTACCTCCTGCTGAATTCCTGACGATCCTCTGCCTGCTCCTTGTGTACTTTGCTGCTCTCCTGGTATTTGACCCCGGCCTCCTCCTGACGATCCTCTGCTGACTCCTTTGGTACTTCACGTTTCTCCTGGTATTTATGACCCCGGCTTTTCCTGACTATTCTCTGCTTGCTCCATTTGTACTTTGTAGCTTTCCTGGTATTGACTCGGTCCGTTCACGTCCTGTTGTTTGTCTGTCTGTCATCCCTGCACTTATTCCAAGTTAGGGATTTCCGTCCAGTTGTCCCCTGTCATTAGGACTCGCGAGGCAAGTAGGCAGGGCCAGGGGTAAGGGTGGAGCGCAGTGGTCACTTCCCTCCCCCCTGTGTGTGTGTGTACGCGACCGTTACAGCGCCAGTGTGCATTAGTCCAATCCAGCTTACTGCATTAAAATGGCGTCACTGGAACAGGATCGGATCGAATTGTGTGCCTATCCCTGACAACAGAACCGGATCCAATTGTGTGCTTAACCGGATGATAGTACTGCAAGTTCTGATAATTGTGCAAAACCCTGAAAATTGACTTTATTGCCTTGTTGCGGTGCCAGAAAGCTCTAAACGTGCACTCCAGCAGTCCAAGGGTTAATTCGCCATATTCGTAAAATGGCGCTTCTTCTTCATGCCCAGAAGCGGGAAAAGTCAAGAACACCCTCTCAAGAGCGCGAAATTGCCGAATACGCCCCCCTAGAAGCAGGAAAACTAAAGACTGCCCTCCACGAACTTTACATTGTGACCAAGGGAGTGCAGACTCCTCCCTCTGGGCTCCACCCTCACTTCCTGAATGCACCCCGACAGAGGAGCCAAGGAAGATGGCGTCGACAGTGCCGCAACCCAAGTGGGACCAGCTCGTCTTCGGGGATGATGACCCTTTTAAAGAGGAACCCCCTGGCGAGAAACGTGTGTCTCCAATGATGCGCAGCACTGCCACTACAGCTGCGGCCACCCGGTCTGCAAGTCCGGCGGCAGGGAATACCTCCCAACAACAAGCCTAGATGGTCACCGCACTCCAGCCCACTCCCGCGGAAGCAGATGTCGCCCCTCTCAAGACACAGGAGGTGACGACCGCACCAACCATCTTACCGTCTGCCCCAGCGACTGATGTCCCGGCCCAGAAGCAAGCTGCGATTCCTGCAGAGCGGACTACAGCTTCAGCAACAGCCACGATGACGTCACCTATCGCGGAGGTCCCCGCGCGCCACCAGGAGGCATCGGAACCGGCCACCCGGCCGTGACATCAGATAGGAGCAGATGCGCTCCCTGAGGCCCAGGCCCGGTCCGAAGCTGCCCCTGCATCATGCCCAGTGGACTCTGATACCCCTGGTAGGCCCAAGCCAGCTCCGCCACGCACACATGCTGGTGCGGCGGAGGCGGCCGGAGCTCCCACTCCGCCGCCCAGAGGAGGCAACCCTAGGCCAAGCCACCTTAACCCAGAGGTCCCGCTAGAGATCACCAGCCTCACTACCAAGGCAGTACCAGGAACTGCCACAAGAGGTCAGTGGAGCCCCATCACAGCAGCTGCAGCCACCTACATCATGCCTATAACTACTGCCATAATAGAGTCAGAGAAGGACTGCCCTGTGGACATTGTCATTGCCCCTAGAGACTTTCAACCGCTGCAACCACAGCGAAGAAGACTCCCAGTCCCTCCTGTAGGCAGCAGTAGGCCATCTGCCAGGTGAATTTTACCACTGTTGCCCCTGACTACTAGAGTAGCAGAGCCAGAAAAGAGCCAGTCTGTGACTATTATTACTGCCGCAACAGAAATCTATGGGCCTACTGCTACTGTACAGTCTGAACTCATCAAACAGGAGCACTGCCCTGATTTGTTTGAGGATAAGGAGGAATCCACTGATACTGCTCCATGTACTCTGGAACCACCACAGAATCCAGAGCTTCTTGCTATGAAAGACCAAGGGTCTATCCTTTATTGCTGTTCTGAGAACCTGTCACCTGCCAGGAAAAAGCCAAGGCTTACAAAGGATTTTCCAGTGAAAGGTGATCCTGCAATTCCAAGTTCTCCCACAGAAAGCCACCAGGAGATTGCAGATGAAGTTTCTGCTGGAATTACAGCTGATGAGAGCACCCAGGTTAAAGAAGAACTTTTGCATTCTCAAACATGGGATCCAGGAGGAAGATTTCCAGACTTTTCTGTAAGGAAAACTACCCATCGTGCAAATCACCCACTACCTTGTTTGGATTACAATTAACTCTATTGTTGCCCATTGGATTACAAGTGACTTATGGACTTATTGCACCACAGTCAAGCACTTCAAGAAAAAAGACTCAAGCCTTATTTGAGCGTATTATTGCACTGCTATTTGCATAATGTTTTTGCACTAATTTCATTTCAAGTTTACATGTTATGTAACGTTTAAGATAACATGCCCATTGTGTGTATTCTCTCCTAGGTGCCGCAATGTGACCTTCCTGCACTATTTGTGATGATTGCACTTAACAATTGCACTTAACTTAAAATGTAGCAACTTACTAAGTATGCCTTAACTTGACAGCTCTCGTTCTCTCCCCCCTTTATAGGGACTGCCTTCATACGGACGCTGAAAACGAATGGCCTACACCCGGTGATATATACCCATAGGTACCCAGGGTAGGACCAAGTGGTAAGTCCTGGCAGGTCCAGTAACTACACGGGTAACCCCACTGCTTCGGGAATCGTTAGAAGTCCTAGACTGCTCCTTCCCGCTTGTTTCATGTTCAGGATTGTTCCCATCCTGAGGTGTCTTATTTCCAGGAGATCCATGGGATCGTAATGCCCTCCTCCTGTGACATTGCCAGAAGTATACGGAGACGATAAATACCTCCCCTTCTGAGCCTTTTTGCCTAAGGTAAGGCGCCTCAAGCCTTAGAGACACAATTTAGCTACCCCTTAGTCACCATAGTGATCGTGCTTTAAGCCAAATTTCTCAGGCTTTGGTGCAGGAAAGGGAATACAGGATAAAGCCACCCTTTCATTTGCGGGCATTCCATTACACAATGGTGGGACTACAGAGTAAAGACACCCCCATGCTTTCTTTGGTATTGGTGGACAATACCCCAAAAGTCAGTCAGTAATGTTTTGCTTTGTGCAGTATTAGGTTACCTGGTTATACCAAGAGAAGGAAACTGTGTGTTGGACACCTTACTCTAGCGGGCAGGAACCTGGGGAAAGCCGTTTCATGTTTTGTCTTTGTATGTCTTTATATGTAATTCATGCAGCACTTTGTATTTATTGGGTACCCCAGAGCTGATTTCTCTCCCTCCTAAGCATAAGCCAAGGGCGGCTTAACTCAAAGTAAAGGGGAATGTAACATCCCAGAGTTATGTTACTAAACACTTTTACCGCGCTACAACATTTAAGTGTATTTATCTTGTCATCTGGTATAATTTAACATCACATCCTCACAAATGTGCATTATAATCCTGTTACATGTAATTTGCTGTAATTTTCATGTACACCAGCAGGTGGCAGCAATGTTTAGCAGGATCTTAGTAACAGTTTAGCATATCTAGACTGGAATAGTACATTCCAGTTTACTCCCCCCCTCTTTGAGGAGGTGTGGAATGTTCCCACATCCTGCCTCATGGGGAGGAAAGGAAGTTACAGTTAGTGTGCCAGATACCCCTGCTAGGGGAAGGCTGTGCTGGTAGGAGCTCCCAGTTTTAGGGATCCCAGCCCTGATCGTGCCTCGGCTGAGGCCAAAGATCTTCATCCCCAGTCTGAGCCTTCAGCCTCAGCTGGTTGACAAGCAAGCAGCACCTCCAGATCTCCAGGACGAACCATTCCCTGTGAGCAGAACTGTGAGTAACTATCCAGAGACCAGGAGAAGCCAAATTCCTCCTCAGCTAGTCAGTCCTCATACCAAGCAGAAGATAGACAGAGCAGGAGACAGATTCCTGCCACATATTACAGAGCCATAAGCAGACGACTAATCCTGCAAGAGAGCTCCAGGAACATGCTAGATGCAGAAGAGATATTGATCCCTGCCATACATTGCCAAATACCTGCTGGGACCTAAAATACTAATGCTGTATCTCATATGGGTTAATGCTGCCTTCAGTAAAGACAAGTTGAATTATATTACAAGTCTGGATCTCATTCATTACTACCAGGTTCCTCAATTACTCCTACTAGTAACACTCATTTATTGCAAGTGAGCCAGGGTCCAGGAGTCCAGCCGTACCCAGGTAGGAGACACCTTTGACACTATACCCCCTATTACACAAAGACATTACACCACTCTGGCATTCCTTACCTGGTACGTGAGTTGCAACACCTTAAAAGGCCCTGAGACTGTAACCTGCGCACACTGCAATTGGCGTCACGAACAAAACTCTTAACTATCATTTACACCTGACCCAGTCAGTGCATATTGTTTGCGCCAGTGTGCATTAGTCCAATCCGGCTTACTGCACATTTATGTCTTCATGTTGGATTTTGTTACAGTGCACAGGCAGTTTTTATCCATGAGTAGACATATGGGTACATACTAATACGGTCTTGATATTTGCGACACTTCTAGACGCATTGGATAGGTCTTTTATATGCATATGTATGCTTGGAGATCTATATCTATACTGTCTCTTCTGACATTCATGACAAATAGATGTGATATCCTTATGTGTAAGGGTGTTCTATATGTGTCTTTAATTTCTTGGTTGCCTCCCTTATTTCTGTGTGACTACGTTATGTCCCCTCAGGTGTAGTCCACTTTTTTATCTGATGTATTACATTATGTCTAATTAATTATTTTTATATATCACCCAATAAAGTATATTTATATTTTGCTACTATACCCGTTTTAGTCTCAGTTTATCTTCTGTTTGTGTATGTTTATGTACACTGAGTGGGTACGTCATTATAGGGTAATCCTTATCACATAGGATCACTATTAGTGAACGCAAATCTATGTGTATTCTGTTACTGTTGTATTTTAATCATCTATGGCCTTTCTTAGTTGGCTAAATTTAGCTTTTTTGAAGTTTGGTATTTTTGTTCTTCCCTGTAGAAACGCTCTTTTGAATGATAATTGGAAGGTTATTACTTTATGGTCACTATTTCCCAGGTGTCCCCCAACCTGCACGTGTGTTGTTCTGTCAGGCCTATTGGTTAATACTAAGTCCAGTATGGGCGTCCCTCTAGTCGGGTCCTGAACCAGTTGGGAGAGGTAATTGTCTTTGGTTATTGCCAAGAACCTGTTTCCTTTATGAGATATACAAGTTTCAGTTTCCCAGTCTCTATCTGGGTAGTTGAAGTCCCCCATAATAACCACCTCATTATGATTTGCCGCCTTGTCTATCTCGTTTAGTAGTAGATTTTGTGTGGATTCTGGTATATTAGGTGGTTTATAGTAAACTCCTATTAGTAATTTATTATTGTTTTTATCTCCATGTATCTCTACCCACAATGGGCAAAAAATATATATTTGCTGTTCAGGCGTGCAGTTATATATTCTAAAGTCCTTTTTGGCGTGTATTAGTGGCAAAAAAATATATTTGCCGTTCAGCGGTGCAGTTATATGTTCTATAGCCCTTTTTGGCATGTATTAGTGGCACATAAAAAGTATTTGCCGTTGTGTGGTAAAGTGACACAATTACAGCCCTTTTTGGCGTGTATTAGTGCCAAAAATTATATATTTGCCATTCAGTGGGGCAGTCATATGTTCTAAAGCCCTTTTGGCGTGTATTAGTGGCAAAAAAAATTATATTTGCCATTCAGCGGTGCAGTTATGTTCTAAATCTCTTTTTGGCGTGTAATAGTGGCAAAAAAATATGTATTTGCCATTCTGCAGTGCAGTTAAATGTTCTAAAGACTTTTGTGGCGTGTATAAGTGGAAAAAAGTAAGGGCGTATTTGGCGTTCAGCTGTGCAGTTATATGTTCTAAATCCTTTTGTGGCGTGTATTAGTGGGAAAAAAGGGCTTATTAGCCGTTGTGTGGTGAAGTGAGAAAATTACAAACTTTTTTGGGATGTTTTAATTTCCTTGTTATTTATTTATTTGATCTAACAGTATCCGTATGGTTTCCGTATTTGATCCGTTTTTTGCGGATCGGAAACGGATACAGTAACTTATTAATGACCAAACACATGAGCAATATGGGCTGGGCATAGCATTTCTACAGTATGTATCCGAAAAATACGGATGAAATACAGATGACATATGGATTTGTTCCATGTGCGTTACGTATTTTTTGCGGACCCATTGACTTGAATCTGGCCTTAGATCGTGATTCGCGGACAATAATAGGAAATGCACAACTTTTTTGCAGAACGGAAATACGGAAACGGAATGCACGCGGAGTACCTTCTGTTGTTTTTGTGGAACCATTGAAGTGAATGGTTCTGCATACGGTCCGCAAAAAAATAGAACGGAATCGGAAAGAAAATACGTTCGTGTGCATGAGCCCTGAGGCTAAGTTCACACTTGAGTTAAGGCTACTTTCACACTTGCTTTCGGAGCGGATCCGTCTGGTGTCTGCACAGACGGATCCGCTCCTATAATGCAAACGATGGTATCTGTTCAGAACGGATCTGTCTGCATTATATTTCGCAAAAAAATCTAAGTGTGAAAGTTAGTCAGACGGATCCGTCCAGACTTTGCATTGAAAGTCAATAGGTGACGGATCCGTTTGAAAATTGCACCATATTGTGTCAACTGTAAGTCTGGATGGATCCGTTTGGCTCCGCACGGCCAGGCGGACACCCGAACGCTGCAAGCTGCGTTCGGGTGTCCGCCTGCTGAGCGGAACGGAGGCCAAGCGGAGCCAGACTGAGGCATTCTGAGTGGATCCGCATCCACTCAGAATGCATTGGGGCTGTACGGATCCGTTCGGGGCCGCTTGTGAGAGCCTTCAAACGGAATTTACTACAATTTATGAGAGAAAACTTGTTTACATTTTATTTAAATTCAGCTGCCATAGATTTCAGTTCTGGCACACAGACCTACCAAGATACACCATATTTATTAAGGGGCGCGAGCCTCTTAATAACTATGGAGGATCTGAAGCCAGTGGGGCAGAGGTTAAGACCAACTTATAAAATGTCAGTTTTAATAAATGTCCCCATATGTCTCTAGGCAATACTGTATGAAGCAAAAGAGTTTGGTCTGTGTCTCTCTTTAGCCATTGCACTTCATTGCATTACAGTAAAAAGCATATTATTTAGAGATGTGAAAGGCAAAGTATGAAGGTTAATGGGATTTATTTCCAAATTGTGTTTATGCTAAGCTTCTTGTGCCCTAGTTGTTAGAACAGTTCTATTTTAAGACAGCAGTCATCTTTTAAAAATATATTCTCAGTTGTCCAACTAAATGGCAATGTAAGCCCTATACAGTGCTTAAAGAGGACCTTTCATGGGTCTAGACATTATAGCAGGTTATGTAGGGCATAGTGCAGGGATGTAATATCGCTTACTATTTTGTCTAGGTGTCGCTACGTTCGCCCGCTGTGCCCCCGTTCACTTTTTCCGCCTGGTATGCTAATGGATAGTATCGGTACAGGGAGGAGGAGACTGCCCTATTTCTCAATGGGCGTCTCGCTCTCCCTGGCTGTAGCGCGGTCCAATCACAGCAGAAAGCGTCACAGCCAGGGAGAAAGTGAGTTTTTTTTCTCCCTGGCAGTGACGCTTTGTGCTGCGATTGGACCGCGCTTGTTGGTTGGGACATCGAACTTGTTGCAGCTGACAAGGAGACATAATTTGTTGGATCTGGTCTTTTCAAACAGTAAATATGTGATGTACAAGTCCGGGAGCACTTGGATAACATCATAATATGATGAGTTTCAATATAATATTTAATAAGGTCCTAAAAAAAGGGAGCTATAAAAACCTGGAACTTTAGAAAAGCTAAATTCAGTTGATTAGGGCTCAGTCTTATAAACTGGGATCAGGTGCTAGTAAATAAGGACACTGAAGCTAAATGTGGATTTTTTAAAGGGAATCTCTCACCTATTTTGACTCCAACCCTTGGCAATGCTATGTTGTGCTGCTTAACATAATCAAAAACATACATTTGTTAGTATTATTCTTAGTTTAGAACGGCAGAAAAAGCATTTTTATTGGTATGCTAATGTGGCCTTAAAGCGCCCAGCGGGGTGTGAATAAAAGTTCCAGGAGCCCAAGACGGCCTCTACCATGAGCCCAAGCCCGCCTCTTCACTGGGTACCTCCCCTTGCACCATCCAGTCCTCCCCTTCTCTACGACATCACAATCGGCATAGAACTCTTCCTGCCTGATCATCATGTCCTTCTGTGATGTGTTGGAGGCAGATACACAGATCTCATAGGCCCCCATAGTTAATGGCCCCCTGCTCTGCCAAGTTTCCCAATATGCATGCAACAATCACTCTCAGGCAATGCAAATGTTTTATTTTTTATTTTTTATTAAGTGGAAGACTTAAAAAAATATATATAATAAAAAAGGTCTTCTGCCACCTCACCTTCTGTGTCGGAAAAAGTGGAAAAGGTGCTTAATAAATATGGCGCTCATTCTGGCCACCATATTTTTCATTGGAAAATATACCGTACATTCACAAAAAAGATTCCTTTTTATTTTAAAGGTGGCTACCTGCAGTCACCACTAGGAGGAGCTCAGTGCATAGGAATTTAATGCAATTACAATTTACTGGAAGTTGAAAAAAATCTCTTTGCATTGAGCTCCCCCTAGTGATGGCTGTGTGAAAATGGGGTGTTTTTACATCGAGAATAGAAAGGGGTTCAACACTGGGTTCCCCCTGTGCCCCATAGCAGTTGTGTGGTCTGCCTCCATTATCTTCTTAAGTGTGCCCTTAGAGCACGCATGCTGCTGTCCAGGACACATGCTTACTAAACCTTCCCAAGCCAATGGCTGAAGGTCCCTGGGTATTTAAGGCACTCTCTTTAGGCAGACTGTGGCTGAGCTTTCAGGTTCCCTGTGACCAGCAAAGGTCTTTGGAAGACAGTGATTCTCTTTCATTATCCAGTCTGTGTTCCCATCTGTGTTTGTGCTGTGTACAAATCCTGCCTATGTACTCCTGACCTCATAGTTCAGCTTTCAGTTCAAGTC
Source organism: Bufo bufo (assembly GCF_905171765.1). Lineage (NCBI taxonomy): Eukaryota > Metazoa > Chordata > Amphibia > Anura > Bufonidae > Bufo > Bufo bufo. The sequence continues at coordinate 65,395,041 of NC_053399.1, read as the reverse complement.
CATGTTTAAGTTCTATTAGTATGTCTGCCCTGTCTGTGCTACAGTCTTGGTTCCAGCATGCCTTCTATCTGAATCCACCACTAACCTACCCGCAAGTTCTCCTAGTGTCTCCAGTTGCCAAATATTTACAATTTCAGTATTAGAGACTGTTATGACTATTTGTACAATTGTGGTCCGGTTTTCTTGCCTCTCAGCCTACTTTGCTACAATCAAGTTCTGCCAAAAACCACATAATCAGTATGCAACTGTTTAGTCTGTACCTGTGGTTTTGGTGCATTTTCGCTATTCTGAGCTCCTGGTGCTTGCACCACAGTCCCTGACCCCAGTGGGCCAGCTGCTAACTATACTAAGACTATGCAAAGATGTAGCTGTCTGGTTGATCCCCTGCAGTGAAGTCCAGATCCCTGTACAGGGGATTAAAAGGTGAGCTGTGGAATAACGCCCTTAGGGTTTAGCCCAAAGCCAAACCAATTAGTTGGCATAGTTGGCCCACACTTACTGATCTCATTTAGATATATAAATACAGGTGTGGTCAATACAAAGACCAGTCACATGATTTATTCATTCGAAGGACTTTACAAAGGACCAAGGGACATTCTTTGTGAAAGACGATCCAGACATCAATACAGGAAATAATTCTTTACAGTTAAAGTAGCCAAACTATGGAATGCCATACCTCAAGAGGTAGTAATGGCAAATACCAGTGGCGTAACTACCGGGGAAGCAGCTGCTTCGGGGCCCGGCGCCCCGGCAGCGTGTGTGACAGTTTATTTTCAAGTTAGTTAAATATCGATTCTTGTCTTAATGTTCAGGGTCCCTTCACAGCAGAAGCGGCTGACCAGGCACCCTCGCTAATGTGATCTAATCTTACTGTCTCCTAAAGTCTCCTGATGTGTCTGGTATTCGAACCCATAACCTCCAATGTATCAGTGTATCAGAGGCAAAGCATTTATCCACACAGCCATAAAGGCTGCATTACAACTGATTGAAAAAATATGAGACTTCTACTGTTATAGCTGGCTAAGTGTACATCTATACACATGACAGCTGCCCCAACACACCCAGCACTGCTATATCTCTATATGACAGCTGTCCCAGCACACTCAGCTCTGCTATATCTCTATATATGAGCAGCTGTCATCAGCAAGGCAGTTCTTATGGTCTTGTGGTTAAGTGCTTTGCCTCTGATACAGAAGGTCGTGGGTTCGAATCCCAGCAGAAACTTTTCTGAAATACAAGCACTGACTCCATATATGGACATACAGGGCGGGACACAGCAAGAGGCTGCATCGCTGACATGGAGGTAAGTAGAAGTGTTTTTTTTTTTTTTTAATACCCGACTGTTACTGCCATGGGGGGAGCGGGGGGCACTTGATATTGGCACATGGGGAGGGGGGTTGGCACCTGATACTGGCACCTGGGGGGGTTTTGGCATCGGATACTGGCACATGGGGAGGGGGGAGAGGGGTTGGCACCTGATACTGGCACCTGGGGGGAGGGGGGGTTGGCACCTGATACTGGCACATGGGGGGGAGAGAGGCACCTGATACTGGCACATGGGGGGGGAGAGGCACTTGATGCTGGCACTTTTTTTGTGGGGGGGAGATGGCACTATGATACTGGGGCATGGCGGGGAGGAGAGAGGCACTTGATACTGACACCTGGGGGAGGGGGGTTGGCACCTGATACTGGCACATGGGGGGGAGGGGGGTTGGCACCTGATACTGGCACCTGGGGGGGGAGAGGCACCTGATACTGGAACATGGGGGGAGGGAGAGAGGCACTTGATACTGGCACTTTTTTTGTGGGGGGGGGGATGGCACTATGATACTGGGACATGGGGGGGGGAGAGAGGCACTTGATACTGGCATGTGGGGGGGGTTGGCACTTGATACTGGCACATGGGTGGGTTTGGCACTATGATACTGGCACATGGGGGAGAGAGGCACTTGATACTGGCACTTTTTTGGGGGGGGGGGAGATGGCACTATGATACTGGGACATGGGGGGAAGAGAGAGGCACTTGATACTGGCACATGGGGGGGTTTGGCACTATGATACTGGCACATGGGGGGTGGGAAGGAAAGAGGCACTTGATACTGGCACATTGGGGGGAGATGGCACTATGATACTGGGACATGTGGGGGGGAGAGAGGCTCTTGATACTGGCACATGATGGGGGGGCATCTATGGGGACACTTACTGGCACATTATTGGGGGGCATTATGGGGGACGCTAGGCCGGCAGCCTATCAGAGGCCGGACACTGAGGGGCATCTACTGGGGCACTATATATGGGGCATTTTATACTGGTACATTATGGGGGGCACTAGCAGGAAGGGGGGAGAGGAGCACTATGGGGGAATTTACTGGGGGCACTATATAGGGGTATTTTATACTGGGACATTATGGGGACATTAGCTCAACTGGGGGCATTACAAGGGGGTATTTTTGCACTGTCACATTATAAGGAGAATTATTACTACTGGGGGGGGGGGCATTATAGTGGGCTTTATTACTCCCCCATGGTATGACCCCCTAGTAGCAGCACCAGCCTCTCCCTGCTCTGCTATTCCTCTACCCCTTCTCCAAATCCTTATTATGAAATCTTTCTCATTAGGATAAAGCACAACATCAGCTCCGCCGAGCCCCCGGCCAAGTGTTGAAGTGGCGTCCGAGATCCCCAATGGTCAAGTAACTGTAAGTTTTCATATGAAATATGTTTATGTTATACACATATAGCATCTACTGTGCCACACAATATACAGTATACCGCTACACTGTGCCAAAGGAGTGGGGTTTACACAGGAAGAGGGAGATGCGAAGCGCGCTGGAGGGGCCCTTACAAATATTTGCTGTGGGGCCCAGTCACTTCTAGCTACGCCCCTGGCAAATACTATGTCATCATTTGAAAAAAGGGATAGATGCTTATCTAATAGTAGAGGTGGGACGACGAATCAGTCGAATCCACAAATCCCTCGAATCTTGTTGGATTCGTGGACTCGAATCCCGACCTCATTTACTAAATTCGAATCCGACTAATCCATGACAGTGGGGACCGGTGCAATCCTTGTATTCTAATGCACCGGCCCCGCTCACTGTAGTATAATCTTATGATCTAACCTGCATTGTTGAGATATATTAATCCATCTGTATTACTTACATTACAACATTAAGTTCCATAGCAGAGAGGAGGGAGTAGGCAGGCCGGGAGGACGGGCAGGCGGCGCGTCACTCACTACGTCATGTGCCTGTGCCGCACAGATCCCCCATAACCGTGCCATCAACAGATCCCCCATAACAGTGCCATCCAGAGATCGCCTATAACAGTGCCATCCACAGATCCCCCATAACAGTGCCATCCACAGATCCCCCCCATAACAGTGCCATCCACAGATCCCCCATAACAGTGCCATCCACAGATCCCCCCATAACAGTGCCATCCACAGATCCCCCACATAGCAGTGTCATCCACATAAGTGTTTGGATCACTTTGTTTCTTACACTGTTCACACAATTCTTATGTACAGGATTCGTAAGATTCAAGATTCGAAAGATTCAATAGATTCGAGAACCTTTTCGGATTCGAAAAAAATTATTTGATTCGACCCACCTCTATGTAATAGTAAATGGCACTGAGGGTTATAATAAACCTGTGGAACTATACCATTATACAGTTCTTAAATAAAATTCAAGTAAGCCATAGTTGTACTTAAAAGGACTTTTGCCTGAATAGCACATCATAGGCTATTATTAAAGAATAATGCTGAGGCTCCTATTTATGACTTGTGTATACCTGTTTTAGTTTATGTGCCATTTATGGATTGTCTGCCATCTTAACATCTTCCTCTCCTCAGATAGGGTTCCCCTAAAGCAGCCTACAATTCACATTGTGTCTCTGGCCTTGCAGAGGCAGAGGGTATGGTGCTTCATCACACTTAGGCCTCATGCACATGTCTGTAGTTTTGGTCTGCATCCAATCCGCATTCATTTCATTTTGGGGCCACAAAAGATGTGAACAGCACACTGCAAAAAAAGAAACAAAAAACATGTCCTATTCTTGTTCATATTACGGACAAGAATAGGCATTTCTAACAGAGGACAGAATGTACCAATCTTCAAAATACGGAATGCACATGGCCAGTATTCGTGTTTTGCGGACCCCAAAAACGAATACGGCCATGTACAGGAGACCTTAAAGGGGTTCTCCGGGAATTAAAAAAATGAAAATACTTAAATATTACTTCATTATAAATATATTCCCAAATACCTTATAATGGCTTGTTTTGTCTGGGGAGCAATCATTAAAAGAAACAAAATGGCAGCTCTCCTATTAGTACACAGAGCAGGACAAGTTACTTCACAAGATTGAGTTAAAGAGCTGCCTCACCCTTCTCTCTGCTCTGCTTGTCAGGGATTATGATCCTGAATACAGATAATAATATCTTTAGCTGAATCTCTGTTGGAATTGAGTTCATGAGCAGATTTGGCTAATGAGCAGCAGCTCTTGTATGCAGTCTCCTATACCACAGCCCCACATTACCACAGTCTGTCCTCCATTCCCACAAAGATTCAGCTAAATATCATATTAAACTGTATTCAGGATCATAATCCCTGACAAGCAGAGCAGAGAGGAGGATGAGTTAGCTCTTTAGCTCAGTGTGAAGTACCGTATTTTTCACCCCATAAGACACACTTTTTCTTCCCCCAAAATGGGGGGAAAATGCCCCTGCGTCTTATGGGGCTAATGCTGACAGTTTTACATCGCAGGCTGCGATGTACGATCAAGCGGGGAGGGACTGGGAGGAGCTGGGGGCCGGCAATAGCGGCGGGGCGGTGCAGTCACTGTACTATAGACCCGCCGCTCCAGTGCTGCAATATTCAAATATAAAATGTCTTATTCAATTAAAAGTGATTACACATGCCCCCTCACTCCTATTATTACCGTACATCCTAACAGCTTCAGTAGAATGCAGGCAGGCAGGCCGGGCGGGCGGCAGCGTAACTCCCTGATGTCACGTGCCTGCGCCGCCTACTTTATGAATGAAGCAGGCGGCGCAGGCAAGTGACATCTGTGAGTGACGCGCCTGCCTGGATTGTACAGAAGCTGTTAGGATGTACGGTACTATTAGGAGTGAGGGGGCATGTGTAATCACTTTTAATTGAATAAGACATTTTATATTTGTATACTGGAGCGGCGCGGGGGGGGGGGGATCTGTGGATCAGTTTTATGGGGAACATCCGTGGATGGCACAGTTAAGGAGTGGGGGGTCTGTGGATGGCACTGTTATGGGCTGGGGGGGTCTGTGGATGGCACTGTTATGGGGTGGGGGGTCTGTGGATGGCACATATATAACAGTGCCACCCATAGATCCCCCATAACAGTGCCACCCACAGATCCCCCCTATAACAGTGCCATCCACAGATCCCCCTATAACAGTGCCAGCCACAAATCCCCCTGTAACAGTGCAAGCCACAGATCCCTCCATAACAGTGTCCGTCACAGATCCCCCCATAACAGTGTCCGTCATCCACAGATCCCCCCATAACAGTGTCCGTCATCCACAGATCCCCCCATAACAGTGTCCGTCATCCACAGATCCCCCATAACAGTGTCCGTCATCCACAGATCCCCCATAACAGTGTCCTTCACAGATCCCCAGTAATAGTGCCATTCACAGACCACCATTAGTTCCAAACCCACCAAAAGCACACCTTTTGGTTAAAAAATTTTTTTTTCTTATTTTCCTCCCCAAAAACCTAGGTGCGTCTTATGGGCCGGTGCTTCTTATAGGGCGAAAAATACGATAACTTGTCCTGCTGTGTAATTAGGACAGGTTTTGTGTGTACTAATAGGACAGTGGACATTTTGATTCTAATGATCATTGCTCCCTAGACAAAATGAGCCATTATAACTAATAAAAGGTATTTGGGAATATATTTATAATAAAGTAATATTTACGTATTTTCATTTCCTTAAAGGGGTTATCCAAGTTATATTTATTGATGACCTATCCTCAGGATAGGTCATCAATATCAGATCGGTGGGGGTCCGACACCCGGCACCCCCTCCGATCAGCTGTTTGAAGAGAAGGCATGTGCGGTGTCAGCGCTGCCTCCTCTTCATGTTTACCTTCTAGCCGTTGCATCTGCAGTGGTGAGCAGGTGTAATTACACCCAAGCCTTCCTATTGAAATGAATGGGACGGCTTGGGTGTAATTACACCTGCTCACCACTGCAGATGCAACGGCTAGAAGGTAAACAGTGAGGAGGAGGCAGCGCTGATACCGCACATGCCTTCTCTTCAAACAGCTGATCGGAGGGGGTGCCGGGTGTCGGACCCCCGCCGATCTGATATTGATAACCTATCCTGAGGATAGGTCATCAATAAATATAACTTAGATAACCCCTTTAATTTCCAGAGAACCCATTTAAGCTTTGTTCACTTCTGTGTTGGAGACTCTTTTAGGAGTCTTCACAAAATCCATCAAAATCCTGGACAAAATAGGGCAGCAAGCTGTACTTTTTTTTGTTCAGTAAAATGCTAGAAACTAGAGTTGAGTGGACAACTGGATGTTCGGGTTCGGCCGAACTTCACAAAAAAGTTCCCGAACTTGACCCCAAACCCCATTGAAGTCAATGGGGACCCGAACTTTTGAGCACTAAAATGGCTCTAAAAATGTCATGGAAAGGGCTAGAGGGCTGCAAATGGCAGCAAAATGTGGTTAAGAGCATGGCAAGTGCTCTGTAAACAAATGTGGATAGGGAAATAATTTAAAATAACATCAAATACATAGAAATAAAAAATAATAATCTTGATCTTGGAGGACGAGGTCTATATGGAGTAGGAGATTGAGGAGGCGGTTGATGTGGTGGTGTAGGTGGAAACGGAGGTGAAGGATGAGGAGGTAGCCTACACTGCTTTTTGGTTTTATTTTTTGTTTTCTGTTTAAATTAGGGTACTCCCCAAAACATTGGGAAATATAACCTGTTATAACCCCCTCCAGCCATGCTAAACAAACATTCAGACAATACACTGGCTGCAGGGCAGGCTAGCACCTTCAATGCGTAAAGGGCAAGCTCAGGCCATGTGCCCAATTTGGAGACCCAGAAGTTGAAGGGGGCAGACCCATCAGTCAGTACGTGTAGGCGTGTGCACACATAATGCTCCACCATGTTGCTGAAATGCTGCCTCCTGCTAAGACGTTCCATATCAGCTGGTGGTGCTGGTTGTTGTGGGGTGCCGACAAAGCTTTTCCACATTTCGGCCATGTTAACCCTGCCTTCTGAGGTGCTGAAGGTGCCCCAGCTGCGTTAGCGACCTCTTCCTCCTCCTCCTCTGCCTTTGCCTTGTGCTTCCAATATACCCACGCTGTCAGGTGCGAATGCAGTTTACCAGCGTGCATTTGTACTCGCGCATCTTACGATCACGCTCCAGTGACGGAATTAAGGACGGTATTTTGTAACTAGTATCCAGAAGCGTGGCCACCCAGTAATCAGCACAAGTTAGAATGTGGGCAACTCTGCAGTCGTTGCGGAGACACTGCAGCATATAATCGCTCATGTGTGCCAGGCTGCCCAGAGGCAACAAAAAGCTGTCCTCTGTGGGAGGTGTATCGTCTGTGTCCTCTGTATCCCCCCAGCCACGCACCAGTGATGGCCATGAGCTTGTTTTGGTGCCACCCTGCTGTGAACACGGTTCCTCCTCCTCCATCTCCTCCTACTCGTCCTCCACCTCGTCATCCTCCAGAACTGTGCTCTGGCTGGACAATTGTGTACCTGGTGTTTGTGGGTGTAGGAACCGACCCTTGGAGACACCTGTGAATGACTGGTCGGAAACCCTATGAAATGATCCCTCTTCCTTCTCCTTCTCCTGTGCCAGATCCTCTTCCATCATCACCAGAAGCGTTTTTTCAAGGAGGCATAGAAGTGGGATAGTAACGGTGAGAACGGCATTATCGGCACTGGCCATGTTGGTGGAGTACTCGAAACAGCGCAACAAGGAACACAGGTCTCGAATGGAGGCCCAGTCATTGGTGGTGAAGTGGTGCTGTTCCGCAGAGCGACTCACCCGTGCGTGCTGCAGCTGAAACTCCACTATTGCCTGCTGCTGCTTGCACAGTCTGGCCAGCATGTGCAAGGTGGAGTTCCACCTTGTGGGCACGTCGTATATGAGGCGGTGAGCGAGAAGGCCGAAGTTACACTGCAGCGCTGACAGACGAGCAGCAGCACGGTGAGAACGCAGAAAGCATGCACAAACAGCCCGCACTTTCTGCAGCAGCTCTGATATATCGGGGTAATTTTTAAGGAACCTCTGCACCACCAAATTCAGCAAGGGATGTGCGTCAAACCGGCTAGGTCCAGAGCTTCTACAAGATTTTGCCCGTTATCGCACACCACCAGGCTGGGCTTGAGGCTCACTGGCACCAACCACTCATCGGTCTGTTGTTCCATGCCCGTTCACAACTCCTGCGCGGTGTGGGGTTGTCCCCCAAACAGATAAGTTTTAAAACTGCCTGCTGTCGTTAACAGAATAGAACAGCAGTATCTAACCCGTGTATCTCACCCTGACAGATGCAGCAAAGGCTGCATATTTAGTTTTTTTACCAAAATGGGTGTTTTTTTAAACCCAGAAAATTATTGAAGTATTGCAAGCTTGTATTTCACACTGACAAATGCTGCAAAGGCACCAGATGTAGGATATTGCCCAAAATGGGTGTTTTTTTAAACCCTGAATATTATTGCAGTATTTCAAGCTCATATCTTACACTGACAGATGCAGAAAAGGCTGCAAATTAAGTATTTTGCCCAAAATGGGTGTTTTTCTTAATAACAGAGTATTATTGCAGTATTTCTAGCTTGTATGTCACACTAACAAATGCAGCATAGGCCCCAGATGTAGGGTATTGCAAAAAATGGGTGTTTTTTTAAACCCTGCATATTATTGCAGTATTTTAAGCTTGTATCTCACACAGATGCAGCCAAGGCCGCAAATTAACTATTTTGCACAAAATGGGTGTTTTTTTTTTTTAGAACAGCAGTATCTAACATGTGTATCTCACACTGACAAATGCAGCAAAGGCTGAAAATTTAGTTTTTTGCCCAAAATAGGTGTTTTTTTAAACAGAATATAATTGCAGTGTTTCTAGCTTGTATGTCACACTAACAAATGCAGCATAGGCCCCAGATGTAGGGTATTGCCAAAAATTGGTGTTTTTTTAAACCCAGAAAATTATTGAAGTATTGCAAGCTTGTATTTCACACTGACAAATGCTGCAAAGGCACCAGATGTAGGATATTGCCATATATTTGTATTTTTTTTAAACCAAGATTATTATTGCAGTATTTCAAGCTTTGATTTGAATGTCACAAATGCACATATGCTGTGCTGGTGCACTGAGCTTGTATAAAATGGCCACCGCCGCCCACCTAACTAACAGATGGATAAAAGTTATTTTTCTGTCACTGGGCTGAGGGCAGGGTAAAAAGATTGTGCACTGCACCCACAAAACTAAATCTATGTAGATCGCTGAGTTAACAAGCACTTCTGATTAAAGATTCTTTCCTATTCTTTCCATTACAGCACAGCATCATCTCCCTACACTAGTAACAGCAGAGTGATGTGCAGCACTACGTGACTCCAGCTTATATAGAGACTGGGTCACATGCTGCACTGGCCAATCACAGCCATGCCATTAGTAGGCATGGCTGTGATGGCTTCTAAGGGCACAGAGTTAAACTCTTGTTGATTGGCTGCTCTGCAGCCTTTCAAAAAGCGTCATTAACTCGCCGAACACTGAACCCAAACTTTTACTGAAAAGTCCAAAAGTTCGGTACGAAAAGTCCAAAAGTCCAAAAGTTCGGTACGAACCCGAACTTTACAGTTCGGGTTCGCTCAACCATACTAGAAACCTGATGGACCCCTTTATAATGGGATCTATTAAGTGTAATTTGTGTCCAGCATGCAGCTAATTCGTCACTTTCCTTATGTTTGTTCTGCTCCTATAAAGGAGCAGAGCAATAGAAATATTAGCACAGATGTACACAGAGGCAGCAAGTGATAGATCAGTGACACGGAACGGCTGTTCCCTAATGTACACTGCAGAATGCCAGTGCATCCCATGTGATGCCTTTTTATTCTGTCTCCCCTGCCTCTTGCTTGTGCTTGGTTTAAAGGTGGGGCAGGTTGGGGAGGGGAGAGATCGGAGAGCTGCAAGGAGGGATTTGATAGATGATGATCCAAGCCTGTAGTGCACATAATGTCAGCCACACAGGAGAGACTAATCTGTCTGCATAGGAGTGCAAGCTCTGGTCAAACTGGAGATCGCATGACACAGCTGCCTATAATGAATTCAACTGAGCAGGGATGAAACAAATTAAACTGCTAGAATATTGCTGGTAAGCATTATGTGTCCAAAAAAATATATATATTGGACTCATCTCCTGGACCACATGAGTGCTACAAATGTAAAGCAAGGCAGGGAGAGAAGGGATTCAAAAGTCCTGAAATGACATTAGGTAGTGGTCACAGCTTAACTACATCCCCTGCCTGCACAATGACATCTGCACAGGTCACAGAACATGGTAAAAACACACTTTATAGCATATCTCACCACACACCGTATCTCTAAATGTGGTAATCAACAGCTCAAACAAGATGCCTCATAATCATGTACCGCCTCTTACCCATGTACAGAAAATATACCTTACAAAAATAAAAACAGATAAGTAAAACATTATGTGGCAGTATCTGGATTCAATTGTAGCTTTCTTTAGCAAAACCAGGTCTAAGTTTATAAAAAAGAGTGAAGTTTCCCTTGATGCCATTGTTGGATAATGGTCTCTGTGCATCAAATGTTTAATCCAAGCCAGTTATGTACATTACATAGATCTTTCAGATGATGGCAGGATCAATTGACAACTTAATATGTATAGGGCAACCTAAATGTCCCCAAATAACTTGTTTTGAGGAAAACAAGGATCAGGCATGTTGTATTTCAACATACCTCATAATTTGCTTACCCAAGGAAAAAGAGATAAGCAGTCTGACTGAGGCAATAAATATGGCTGCATGGCCACTGGATTTCTTCCGCTTCTGAAGGTAAATGGATTATTGAAACTATGAACATAGAGATAGGGGCGCTTATCATTAATAATAAGTAAACTCTCACTGCAACATGTGAAAAATTTTTACTTTTTGAAATTACAATTAACATTAAAACTATATAAGATACATAATCAGTCTCTCTCTGCTACTTGGGAAAAATGTATATATATTTTTTTAAGTACAATTTAAAAACTTTTCCAAATTCTTATGCATTGCTGCTGGGAATGGCTTCAGATAACTGGTTGGCCCAATTTGGTGAACGGATCTAAGGCCGGGTTCACATCACCATTTAGTTTTCTATTCTTCTGATCCTTAAGAAGAACAGAAAAATAAACAAAAAACAGATACAGTATTTTAAGCATTGGTTATGCTCAGTTATGCACATTTTGCATCTATTTTAGCCATTTCCGCCTGAGATTCATTATTTTCTAGACCAGGGATGGCCAACCTGAGGCTACAACTCCCAGCATGCCCAGACTACCTACAGCTATCAGCCTACAGAAGGGCATGGTGGGAGTTATAGTTTTCCAACAGCTGGAGAGCCGCAGGTTGGCCATGCCTGTTCTAGACGGGAAAAAAATTCTACACAAAGTATTTTTTCCCTTATCTAAAATAACGGATTTCAGGCAGAAATGGCTAAGGGCTCTTTCACACTTGCGTTGTCCGGATCCGGCATGTACTCCACTTGCCGGAATTACACTCCGGATCCGGAAAAACGCAAGTGTACTGAAAGCATTTGAAGACGGAACCGTCTTCAAAATGCTTTCAGTGTTACTATGGCACCCAGGACGCTATTAAAGTCCTGGTTGCCATAGTAGGAGAGGGGAGCGGGGGAGCGGTATACTTACAGTCCGTGCGGCTCCCGGGGCGCTCCAGAGTGACGTCAGAGCGCCCCATGCGCATGGATGACGTGTCCAATGCGATCACATGATCCATGCGCTTGGGGCGCCCTGACGTCACTCTGGAGCGCCCCAGGAGCCGCACGGATGGTAAGTATGCTGCTCCCCGCTCCCCACTACACTTTACCATGGCTGCCAGGACTTTAGCGTCCCGGCAGCCATGGTAACCATTCAGAAAAAGCTAAATGTCGGCTCCGGCAATGCGCCGAAACGACGTTTAGCTTAAGGCCGGATCCGGATCAATGCCTTTCAATGGGCATTAATTCCGGATCCGGCATTGCGGCAAGTGTTCCGGATTTTTGGCCGGAGCAAAAAGCGCAGCATGCTGCGGTATTTTCTCCGGCCAAAAAACGTTCCGTTCCGGAACTGAAGACATCCTGATGCATCCTGAACGGATTTCACTCCATTCAGAATGCATGGGGATAATCCTGATCAGGATTCTTCCGGCATAGAGCCCCGACGACGGAACTCTATGCCGGAAGACAAGAACGCAGGTGTGAAAGAGCCCTAAAACGGATACAAAATGTACATAACTGAGCATAACGTCAAGAAAAGTGGTTGTAAGACTAAATATCTCTCTTTTTACAAAAATGGAATTTAGGTACATTATCAAATTAAAATGACTGCGGATTCCTAACTTTTTAGACTGATTTCTATATATGTTACTACAAGCATATTACCTTTCCTAAAAATGTTCTAGTATGTCCTAAAATGACTGATTGCTTAAATCTTTCTGTTTTAGGTTAGGATCACATCTCCTTTCAGCATCCCAGTAGTCTTTCCCAGCAGAGGAGCAGACAACCGGAATTACCACTACAGCATAGCGGGACACTGCCAGATCTTTATTCACTATAATTGGATCTGGCGGGCAAAAAATCATACAGTAATTCCGGTAGTCTGCTCCTTTGCAGGAATAAACTACCGGAAAGCCAAACGGAACTATGAACCTAGCCTTACATGAAATTGGCTGCTACTGACTTAAACGATTCTGTCATGGCAATGGTTTTTAGAAGTTAGCATTTTTTATTTGCTATTTAAATGAAAAGAAAAATTATAAGCAAAGAAAATAAATTATGTTTTAATTGAGATATGTTGAAAAATGAAGGCAGTGTTTTAGGCAGGTGCAATGCAGGATCCCATTAATATAGTTAATTAACATTAGCCTCTGCTTTAATTAACATGCACACTTTAATTAGCAAAGCATTAGACAGCATTAGAACAAAATGGATTTTCACACTGTCAAAGATCATTGGGAAATTCAGAACATTGTCTATTTGGGCCATATAAATTGCACATAAATACATTACAATTAAAAAGAAGCATGACCATAAAATATTTACTTTGTTAGGAGCTAATAATATAAAATGTGTATAATAGTTTTAGTTACTTGCTGATATATTTAATAGTACATGTAAATACTTTATACACAACAGAGTTGAAGCTATAAGGGGTACAGAACATAGTTGTCACACCTGAGCACTAAAGCCTAAGAAGGCACAAATGCCCCTCTCCCACATATGGAGATGCCAGTGTATTAAAAAGCAGGTGGTAATAGGGAGACTCTTTTATACAGATGTAGCCAAGCTAAACTTGACTCTAATAACACATGTCACAGTGTTAGCTTGTGACAAAAGCCATTGAAATCCCTTGAGAAAGTCAATTAACATTTTCTTGCATTGTTTACTTAACGTGTTAACCATCAAGTTTTGCTCGGCTACATCTGTATGTTTTGCTTTGAGGCCCAGGAGCTTCAAGTTACACATCTGCTCATACATCTACAGTAAAGACACAAATACATTTTCCTGGTTCAGAATTAATCCCTAAATTCCCAAAAAGTTCAGACTCTAACTAGCCCACATGATGAAAGACATAGAGAGACTAGTATGCTACTCTGGGTTTCTGGGCAATATACAGTAAATCTTTTTCTGGTGTGTACTCTATATATGTGTTACATGAGCAGGGTATTACAGTCTAGGCAACACACCTCTGGATTTCTGGGAAAGATATTCAAATTAGATTTCCTAAGCCTATATGATGCCAGCAGATTTAAGATGTGCTAATTTTCATATATTTTTTCCAAGAAACAAAGTAGAGTGTTGATCGGCTTACGATAGTCCTCATGCATATTTGGCACCCTTCATAAGGAGAAATAGTACCCTAACAAAGGCCTGACAGACAGCCAAGCAAATTTCCTTTGCTCAGCTCTGTTATCACTGTTTTCTTTTCTTTTTGGAAAAGAGACTAGCTTGAATGTCTCTTTTCCAAAGAATCATTATGTGGGAACGCAGAGAGTGTTTTATGTCATGGCAATTGGAGCATATTAGATTCAAGTAGGATCAGTTCATATTTGGATCAAATTTTTACATAAATTCAGTGAATCAGACCAGAAACGAATTTCAAGAAAATCTCTAATCTACAGACATATGCACTATTGTGCAAAATAGTGCACACATTGTTTGCTATAGCTTCTTCATTTTTAAAGATAGGTTGTGACCTGAATTACCATGGCAGGTGTATGAAATATTATAAGATCATTCCTTTTCTAAAGACTTTGAACAAGTTACAAAACCTTTGAATTAAGCAGACAGCTAGGTTTTGTAAAAAAGATGCAGCATTAGAATATGAGCCAATAGATTAGTTAGGTTCTCCACATTTTACAGAGTGGTCAGTAAAGTATTTTCCACCTTGGATACAAACCTCCTCTGGCAGCCAAAGAGTTATATTTCCCCTTCCACCCTCACCAGTCATCACACGTGGTAAAATGACCTTGTATTTCATTAACTGATAATGAAATGGATTTATTCCGCTAACGGTTTTAATTAAAATGCTGGAAGTATTGACTCTGTCTTCTCATCCTGATTCCCCAAGATGAATAATAAAAAAAGGGAAAATAGAGTGCTGAATGTGGGAGACTTTCAGACTAGAGTAGGTGGGGGGTGTTAAGGGCATGATACCATCTAACAATTTATATCCCATCCCTACACTCTCGTCATTTCTCACTGCAAATCAGTTTGCTAAGGTTTTTGATGTCTAATTGTTTTATTTTTTTAAATTCAAATCAATTTCTGCTTACCTGAGTGTTTAATTAAAAAATGTTATTTTTAAGTGTAATTAAACTGACTATTTCTGGAAGAGAAATTCACTGCTTGCTTTAGGAAAATAAGACAATATTTTAGTTGGTTTGCATCACGGCTGCTGATTATTGCTGAAATTCAGAGACGTGTGGGTAATACTCTATTCTGTCATTTAAGAAAGGCTATGAAGTACCATATACATCAGTTAAGTGACCATGTTTCCAAGCTCTATGATAGAGATTGATTTGGCACCAACATGTTACTCATTCTTTGACCTGTCAATAGAGTTGAGCGGACACCTGGATGTTCGGGTTCGACGGGTTCAGCCGAACTTCACAAAAATGTTCGAGTTCGGGACCCGAACTTGACTCAAACTTGATCCCGAACACGAACCCCATTGAAGTCAACTATGGAGCACTAAAATGGCTATAAAAAAAAGTCATGGAAATGGGCTAGAGTACTGCAAATGGCAGGAAAATGTGGTTAAGAGCTTGGCAAGTGCTCTGCAAACAAATGTGGATATGGAAATGACTTAAAATAACATAAAATATGTAAAAATAGAAAATAATAATCTTGATCTAGGAGGAGGAGGTCCATATGGAGTAGGAGGTTGAGGAGGAGGAGGTCCATATGGAGTAGGAGGTTGAGGAGGTGGTGGATGTGACGGTGTAGGTGGAAGCGGCGGTGGAGGAGGTAGCCAACACTGCTTCTTGGTTTTGGTTTTTATTTTATTTTATTATAATTTTTTTATGTTTAAATTTGGGTAGACCCCAAAACATTGGCAAATATAAAAAATAAAAGAAAGACAAAGTGCGCTGGAGTACAACAATGTCTGGGTGAGGCCGGTATGCATGTCTATTCTGCACAAGGTACGGACAAGTCCTGTGGGATCTCTGCCTGGTTCATTTTAATGAACTTGAGCTTGTTGGCTGTGGACAGGCAGCTGCGCTTGTCTGTTATAACCCCCTCCTGCCATGCTAAACAAATGTTCAGACAATACACTGGCTGCAGGGCAGGCCAGCACCTCCAAGGCGTAAAGGGCAAGCTCAGGCCATGTGACCATTTTGGAGACCCAGAAGTTGAAGGGGCAGACCCATCAGTCAGTAGTACGTGTAGGCGTGTGCACACATACTGCTCCACCATGTTGCTGAAATGCTGCCTCCTCTTAAGACGTTCCATATCAGCTGGTGGTGCTGGTTGTTGTGGTGTGCTGACAAAGCTTTTCCACATTTCAGCCATGCTAACCCTGCCTTCTGAGGTGCTGGCGGTACCCCAGCTGAGTTGGAGACCTCTTCCTCCTCCTCAGCCTTCACCTTGCGCTGCCATTGAGCCCCCGCTGTCAGGTGGGAATGGCATCAGCAGCACGTCGATCAGCGTGCATTTGTAGTCGCGCATCTTCCGATAAGTAACAAACGTTTTTTCTAAATTTAGTTCCCTGTCCGCTATGTAGAGCAGAAGTACATCACAGCCGAAAATTGGAGAATGTCACCCAACAATGTAACAGACGAATTAGTGAAATGTATTTCCCTGTCCACTATGTAGAGCAGGGGTATATCACAGACAAAAATTGGTGAATGTCACAGACGAATTAGTGAAATGACTTAAAATAACATAAAATACGTTAAAATAAAAAATAATACTCTTGATCTAGGAGGTGGAGGTCCATATGAAGTAGGAGTTTGAGGACGCGGTGGACGTGGCGGTGGAGGTGGAAGTAGCGGTGAAGGAGGAGGAGTTAGCCAACCCTGGTATTTATTTTTATTTTTGTATTGTTTAAATTTGGGTACACCCCAAAACATTGGGAAATATAAAAAATAAAACAATGAGAAAGTGCACTGGAGTATAACAATGTCTGGGTGAGGCCGGTGTACATATCTATTCTGCACAAGGTAAGGACAAGTTCTGTGGGATCCATGCCTGGTTCATTTAAGGAACGTGAGCTTGTCCACATTGGCTGTGGACAGGCGGCTGCGCTTGACTGTGATAACGCCCCCTGCCGTGCTAACTGAACGTTCAGACAATACACTGGCTGCAGGGCAGGCCAGCACCTCCAAGGTGTAAAGGGCAAGCCCAGGCCATGTGCCCAATTTGGAGACCCAGAAATTGAAGGGGCAGACCCATCAGTCAGTACGTGTAGGCGTGTGCACACATAATGCTCCACCATGTTGCTGAAATGCTGCCTCCTGCTAAGACGTTCCATATCAGCTGGTGGTTATGGTTGTTGTGGCATGCTGACAAAGCTTTTCCACATTTCGGCCATGCTAACCCTGCCTTCTGAGGTGCTGGCGGTGCCCCAGCTCTGTTGGTGACCTCTTCCTCCTCCTCTGCCTTCACCTTGTGCTTCCACTGTGCCCCCGCTGTCAGGTGGAAATGCCATCAGCAGAGCGTCTACCAGCGTGCGCTTGAACTCGCACGTCGCATATGAGGCGGTAAGCGGGATGGCCGAAGTTACGCTGCAGCACTGACAGGCGAGTAGCAGCAGGGTGAGAA
Organism: Bufo bufo; assembly: GCF_905171765.1. Taxonomy (NCBI): domain Eukaryota; kingdom Metazoa; phylum Chordata; class Amphibia; order Anura; family Bufonidae; genus Bufo; species Bufo bufo. The sequence goes on along the minus strand of NC_053399.1, from coordinate 65,377,472 downwards.
TGCCGAAAGCACACACAGACAGCCCGCACTTTCTGCAGCACCTCTAACATATCGGGGTAATTTTTAAGGAACCTCTGCACCACCAAATTCAGCACATGCGCCAGGCAATGGATGAGCGTCAAACCGGCTAGGCCCAGAGCTGCTACGAGATTTCTCCCATTATCGCACACCACCAGGCTGGGCTTGAGGCTCACCGGCACCAACCACTCATCGGTCTGTTGTTCCATGCCTGTCCACAGCTCCTGCGCGGTGTGGGGTTTGTCCCCCAAACAGATAAGTTTTAAGACTGCCTGCTGTCGTTTATCCCTGGCTGTGCTGAAGTTGGTGGTGAAGGTGTTACGCTGACCGGATGAGGAGGCGGTAGAGGAAGTGGAGTAGGAGGAGGAAGCAACAGGAGGCAAAGAGAAACGCCCTGCAATCCTTAGTGGTGGAAGAACATCCGCCAAACTGCTATCCGCCTCAGGCCCAGCCGCCACTGCATTTACCCAGTGTGCTGTTAGGGAGATATAACATCCCTGACCGTGCTTACTGGTCCACATATTCGTAGTTAGGTGGACCTTGCCACAGATGGCGTTGCGCAGTGCACACCTGATTTTGTCCCCCACTTGGTTGTGCAAGGAAGGGATGGCTCACCTGAAAAAGAAGTGGCGGCTGGGCACAACGTACTGTGGGACAGCCACCGCCATAAAATTCTTAAAACTGTTCATGTCCACCAAACGAAATGACAGGATTTCAAAGGCCAGAATTTGAAAATGCTGGCATTCGGGGCCAGGGATCGCGGTTAGGTGGGTACTTCCTCTTTCGATCCAGTGTTTGGGAGATAGACAGCTGAACGTTTCCATGGGACATTGTGGAGATGTTTTGTGACCGAGATGGTGACGTTGCTGGCACATCCTCTGTTTGCGGGGTGGCAGGTGCCACTGTCACTCCAGAAGTGGATGAAGAGGCTAAGACTGCAGCAGAAGAGGAAGCAGGAGGAGCCAGAGACCTTTCTTGGTTTTTGAGGTGTCTACTCCACTGCAGCTCGTGCTTTGCACTTAGATGCCTGGTCATGCAGGTTGTGCTCAGGCTTAGAACGTTTATGACTCGCTTCAGGCTCTGATTGCACAGCGTGCAAACCACTCGTGTCTTGTCGTCAGCACATTGTTTGAAGAACTGCCACGCCAGGAAACTCCTTTAGTGTGGTGGGCAGTAGCAGGCATACTGTCTAGGGAATGGCTTCTCTGCTTTTGCACCCTGCTCCCTCTTTTGCTGTGCTGGTGGCTCTGTGTGACCACCGCCTCTTCCTCTGAACTACACAGGTCACTCGCATGACCTTGATTCCATGTGGGGTCAAGGACCTCATCGTCCTCCACATCATCTTCCACCCAGTCTTCACCACTGCCCTCCTTGTCGGTCTGCACACTATCGAAAGCCACAGTAGTTGGAACCTGTGTTTTGTCATCATCCGAGACGTGCTGTGATGGTCCTCTCATGTACTCATTCTGAAACAGAAGTGGTTGGGCATCGGTGCACTCAATCTCTTCCACTTCTGGGGCAGGGCTACGTGGATGACCCTGGGAAACCCTGCTAGCAGAGTCATCAAAAAGCAGAAGAGACTGCTGCATGACTTGGGGCTCAGCCTGCTTGGGGCTCAGCCCAGGACTGGGTGGGAGACAATGTGAAGGAACTGGAGGCACTGTCAGCAACCCAATCTACTATCGCCTATACTTGTTCTGGCCTCACCATTCATAAAGCGGCATTCGGGCCTACCAAATAACGCTGAAGGTTCTGTCGCCTACTCGCACCTGAGGAAGGTGTTTCACTTGTGCGTGTAGCTGGCACAGATCGACCACGTCCTCTCCCTGCAACAGGAGCTCCACCAACACCAGCAGCACCACAACTAGTGCCACTTCCCTTATTTGACGCTCTCCTTATTCTTTGCATTCACCAACCAAACTAACAGATGGTTTATGTCAGGCGACAATGTAACCACCAATGGTCAACAATTAAGTTCACTAACAGTAAGGCTGTGCCGGTGTCATAAAGAGAAAAAACATTTTTGAGGTCACACAATAGTGTGACAGGCGAATTTAATACAATTACTTTACGGTCACAATTTTTTTTTATTTGTCAACCAACAATGTAACAGCAGTATTTAACGGTTGTATTCGACTGTCAGAAATGCAGCAAATGTACTATCTCGCACAAAAAGGGTGTTTTTTTCAAACAAAAATGCTGTATTTACCGGTTGTATTGGACTGTCAGAAATGCAGTGCAATGTACTGCAGTGCAATGTACTATCTACTTTCAATGTACTATCTAGCACAAAAAGGGTGTTTTTTTTCAAAGAAAAATGCAGTATTTTACGGTTGTATTAGACTGTCAGAAATGCAGCGCAGGCCGCAAATGTACAATCTAGCACAAAAAGGGTGTTTTTTTCAAAGAAAAATGCAGTATATTACGGTTGTATTGGAGTGTCACAAATGCAGCGCAGGCCGCAAAGGTACTTTATGGAAAAAAAATAAGATTTTTTTCACCTACAGTGAAACAGATGGATTTACTGATTTTATTTCACTATCAAATTTGCAGTGCAGGCCGCAAAGGTACTTTATGGCCAAAAAAAAATGTATTTGTCCCCCCAGAATCTAACAGATATGCCAGGTGTATTCACTGATTATATTTCACTTCAACATCAGATTTGCAGTGCAGGTCGCAAAGGTACTTTATGGAAAAAAAAAGATGATTTTTTTTCACCCACAATTAAAAAGATAGATTTAACTGATATTCTTTCACTATCACAAATGCAGTGCAAAAAAAAATAATTATTTGTCTTCCCCAGAATCTAACAGATGGATTTACTGAATTGATTACACTCACATATGCAGCACAGGGGTACTTTACAGAAAAAAATGTGAATATGTCACCTCCTGGGTCCCTGATGGATTACCTATGGGTGCACCTAAAAAATGGGTATATGTTGCCCACTGAACTAAAAGAACAGGATTAAATTATTGTCCCTGGCACATAAGCAGTGCTGGTGCACTGAACGTGCACAAAATGGCCGCCGACGCCCACCTAACTAACAGACGGATAAAACTTATTTTTCTGTGTCACTGGGCTCAGGGCAGGGTACAAAAATGTTGCATTGCACCCACAAAAAAAATAAAAATTGCTGTGGATAGCAGAGTTAACAACAAGTTCAGATAGATTCTTTCCTATTCTCTCCCTCGCAGCAGCATCCTATCCTGTTCGGGTCGGTAGCCCCGGGCCCGGCATCCCTGGGGGGCCCAACGCCGACCCGAACGCCCACATACTGCGGCTGGGCACGGTAGCGAATAGTTCCCTGCCCCGCCGCCGATCACCGCCATAGGCTTCATGGCCTATGCGGTAGTGAAATCCTGGTGCAGGCGTGTGTGATGACATCATCGCGCACCTGTGCCGGGAGGCATGCAGGACGATGAAGAATGCGTGCCTGCCTCACCATGTCGGACACAGGTAAGTATTAGCTTTTAATTATTTTTTGGTTTCTGCGTGCGCCAACTTTGGGGGGGGCAGAGTGGTAGCAAATCAGTTCGGGGGGGCAGATTGTTAAATGGGGGCAAATTACTTCATGGGGCAGTGTGGGGGCAAATCACTTCAGGGGGGGCAGTGTGGGGGCAAATCACTTCAGGGGGTGCAGTGTGGGGGCAAATTCTTCATGGTGGGCAGTGTGGGCCAAATTACTTCAGGGGGTGCAGTATGGGGGAAAATAATTTCATGGGAGTGCAGTGTGGGGGCAAATTACTTCATGGGGCAGTGTGGGGGAAATTACTATATGGGGCACTGAGGGGGAAATTACTATATGGGGCAGTGAGGGGGAAATTACTATATGGGGCAGTGAGGGGGAAATTACTATATGGGGGCAGTGTGTGGGAAATTACTATATGGGGTAGTGTGGGGGAAATTACTATATGGGGCAGTGTGGGGGAAATTACTATATGGGGGTAGTGTGGGGGAAATTACTATATGGGGTAGTGTGGGAGAAATTACTATATGGGGCAGTGTGGGGGAAATTACTATATGGGGCAGTGTGGGGGAAATTACTATATGGGGGTAGTGTGGGGGAAATTACTATATAGGGGGTAGTGTGGGGGAAATTACTATATGGGGGGTAGTGTGGGGGAAATTACTATATGGTGCAGTGTGGGGGAAATTACTATATGGGGGTAGTGTGGGGGAAATTACTATATGGGGGCAGTGTGGGGGAAATTACTATATGGGGGTAGTGTGGGGGAAATTACTATATGGGGGCAGTGTGGGGGCATTTCTATTAGGAGACATTATTTTTGGGGACACTATACAGGCATTATTACCTGGAGCACAATATAGGGTGTTATTATTACTGGGGGCACTCTAGGGGACATTATAATAGCTGTAGACACTATAGGGACCTTTGAGGTAATTTATCAAACTGGTGTAAAGTAGAACTGGGTTAGTTACCCATAGCAACAGATTTCACATTTTATTTTTCACAGCTCCTTTGGAAAAATAAAGGTAGAATCTGATTGATTGCTATGGGTACCTAAGCCAGTTCTACTTTACACCAGTTTGATAAAGGACCCAAATTATGAGAAATCTAACGTGTCTGTGTAACAAACTCTGTAGAGACGAGATGCGGCTGAAAGAATTTGTCATGGCGGTCTTGGTCAAATGGAGGAGAAGAGGAAAGAGAAGATCTACATGACAAGAGATGTCACTGGATGTAACAGGTATGTGATGTTGTATTCCCCTTATATGTAGAGCTGGCTCACTACTGTGACCTGTGTCTCATCTTTTCCTCCAAGTCTTTTTTTTTAATCATAATCGTATGTAAAACTAACATTTTAATTTGTCACCTGCAGTCCTATGTAACAGCCCAGATAACAGTGATAACTTTATGTGTGCAGATAATGTAGTAGATGTTCCATGCAGTCCTATGTAATACCCCACATAACACAATAGTTCACTGTGTTATGTCGGGTGCAGGGGCGTAACTAGAAGTGACTGGGCCCCACAGCAAATATTTGTAAGGGCCCCTCCAGCGCGCTTCGCACCTCCCTCCTCCTGTGTAAACCCCACTCCTTTGGCACAGTGTAGCGGTATACTGTATATTGTGTGGCACAGTGGATGCTATATGTGTATAACATAAACATATTTCATATGAAAACTTACAGTTACTTGACCCTTGGGGATCTCGGACACCACTTCAACACTTGGCCGGGGGCTCGGCGGAGCTGATGTTGTGCTTTATCCTAATGAGAAAGATTTCATAATAAGGATTTGGAGAAGGGGCAGAGGGATAGCAGAGCAGGGAGAGGCTGGTGCTGCTACTAGGGGGTCATACCATGGGGGAGTAATAAAGCCCACTATAATGCCCCCCCAGTAGTAATAATTCTCCTTATAATGTGACAGTGCAAAAATACCCCCTTGTAATGCCCCCAGTTGAGCTAATGTCCCCATAGTGCCCCCATAATGTCCCAGTATAAAATACCCCTATATAGTGCCCCCAGTAAATTCCCCCATAGTGCTCATCTCCCCCCTTCCTGCTAGTGCCCCCCATAATGTACCAGTATAAAATGCCCCATATATAGTGCCCCAGTAGATGCCCCTCAGTGTCCGGCCTCTGATAGGCTGCCGGCCTAGTGTCCCCCATAATGCCCCCCAATAATGTGCCAGTAAGTGTCCCCATAGATGCCCCTCAATCATGTGCCAGTATCAAGTGCCTCTCTCCTCCCCCCCACATGTCCCAGTATCATAGTGCCATCTCCCCCCCAATGTGCCAGTATCAAGTGCCTCTCTCCTTCCCCCCCATGTCCCAGTATCATAGTGCCATCTCCCCCCCCCACAAAAAAAAAGTGCCAGTATCAAGTGCCTCTCTCCCTCCCCCCATGTGTCAGTATCAGGTGCCAACCCCTCTCTCCCCCCCATGTGCCAGTATCAGGTGCCTCTCCCCCGCCCATGTGCCAGTATCAGGTGCCAACCCCCCTCCCCCCCAGGTGCCAGTATCAGGTGCCTCTCCCCCCCCCCCCCATGTGCCAATATCAGGTGCCAACCCCCCTACCCCCCCAGGTGCCAATATCAGGTGCCTCTCTCCCCCCCATGTGCCAATATCAGGTGCCAACCCCCCTACCCCCCCAGGTGCCAATATCAGGTGCCTCTCTCCCCCCCATGTGCCAGTATCAGGTGCCAACCCCCCTCCACCCCCAGGTGTCAGTATCAAGTGCCTCTCTCCTCCCCCTCATGTCCCAGTATCATAGTGCCATCTCCCCCCCCACAAAAAAAGTGCCAGTATTAAGTGCCTCTCTCCCTCCCCCCCCATGTGGCAGTATCAGGTGCCTCTCTCCCCCCCATGTGCCAGTATCAGGTGCCAACCCCCCCAGGTGCCAGTATCAGATGCCAACCCCTCTCCCCCCCCATGTGCCAGTATCAGGTGCCTCTCTCCCCCCCATGTGCCAGTATCAGGTGCCAACCCCCCTCCCCCATGTGCCAGTATCAAGTGCCTCCCGCTCCCCCCATGGCAGTAACGGTCGGGTATTAAAAAAATAAAAATAAACACTTCTACTTACCTCCATGTCAGCGATGCGATGCAGCCTCTTCCTGTGTCCCGCCCTGTATTGTGTCCCGCCCTGTATGTCCATATATGGAGTGAGTGCTTGTATTTCAGAAAAGTTTCTGCTGCCTTGCTGCTGACTGAAAAAATATGAGACTTCTACTGTTATAGCTGGCTAAGTGTACATCTATACACATGACAGCTGCTCATATATAGAGATATAGCAGAGCTGAGTGTGCTGGGACAGCTTTCATATAGAGATAAAGCAGTGCTGGGTGTGTTGGGGCAGCTGTCATGTGTATAGATGTACACATAGCCAGCTATAACAGTAGAAGTCTCATATCAGTTGCAATGCAGCCTTTATGGCTGTGTGGGTATATGCTTTGCCTCTGATACACTGATACATTGGAGTTTGTGGGAATCCCAGACACATTAGGAGACAGTAAGATCACATTAGCGAGGGGGCCTGGTCAGCCGCTGCTGCTGTGAAGGGGCCCTGAACATTAAGACAAGAATCAATATTTAACTTGAAAATAAACTGTTACACACACTGCCGGGGCTGCTTTCCCTGCTTCCCCGGTAGTTACGCCACTGGTTGGGTGTTACATAGGACTGCAGGTAACCTCTATGAAATTTGTACTCAGAGAGTTATGAGATGGTGTGGGTCTGACTCCTGGCACCCCCACCAATCAGCTGTTTGAGGAGACCACGATGTTAAAGTGAGCACCGCAGTCTCTTTGCTCCTTACCAAGCACAGCTCTGTCCATTTAATAGCACTGTGCTTGGTATTACAGATGAGACCCAATCACTCAGATGAGACAGAGCTACACCTAGACCATGTGAACAATGTAATATGGCCTAGGAAGAGACTTTGGCGCTTACGAAGCACCGCAGCCTCTTCATACAGAAAAATAAATAAAACTAAAATGGAGGGAGGGGGGAGAGGGTGCCCGAGTTGGGTAGACAGCCCAGAGCCTATCATGCACTAAATCTGCCCCTGTTCACCATCGGGACTTTCTCATACTGTCAGCAGTCAGGGAGAGGCTTAAGGATTGTTAGGAGGTTACCATTCTCTCTTCCCTAGCTTTGAGGCCTAGTCTGTTTTCCTGTCGCTGTTTGTTTATTTGGTGTTCCTCTTATCCCCACTTACCATGACATCAATCTGCAGGCAGAATGTTATAGATTGAGCAGATTGATAGTTTTGTGGGAAAAGAGTCAGTAAAACTCACAATTTATTCATTTAAACCTCTGCTCAAAAAAGTAATGTGAACTTAGGGGGTCATTTATTAAGTCCCTGTGCTGGCAGTGGATCGCCAAAGTTATGAAGATGTGCTCATCCAGCGCCGCTTCTAAATATAAACCAGCTTCCTAGCTGGCTTACATTTAGACAATTTTCTACGCCTAAACTAGGCGTAGAAAATGATGAATGAGACAGGCCTGCCAGACCGCCCCCCCTCCCCGCCCACAACACCCCCACTTTTTTAGACCCGACATGAGCAGGAAAAAGTTGCAGATTGCAGCGCAAATAACTGTTGCACCGTCATGTGTGTCTGAAATACATCTAATATAGGTCTATTTCAGTATAATAAATGACCCCCTAGTCTTTCATAGCCTTGCATGTATTCTTAGTCTTTCAGAATTGGTCAAAAATTCAATTTTGGTCAAAATAAATTTGAAAGTGCTTCAATTGGCCTGAAAACTGATGTAAGACTTTCTCTCATCTTTTTTATATTTTTCATTATTTTCTCTCTCCCTTCCTTTTAAGCACTTGAACACAAAGACAGCATTAAAAATAATGTCAGAGTGACAGTGACATAAATAGCTGTGGGTAAATGCATGGTGGCTTGTGTTAACAAACAGGCTGTTTAAAAACACACAGTACCATAGATTAATATTTTTATAAAATTAAAAAGTTGCAAAAATTGTCTTATTGGAGGGAAGATACCTACAAGTGTTTATACACATAGTAGTATTGGAAGAAGCAGTGGTTTGTTCTCAACAAGCAGGCAGTCCAAAAAGTATGCCTTAATAGGGGCAGATGCCTGCCCGTGTATATACACACACAATCGTATTGGAAGAAGCAGTGGCTTGTTCTGAACAAGAGGTCCAAAAATGATGTAACAGGGGCAGATGCCATCTTGTGTTTTACACATACAGTCGTGGCCAAAAGTTTTGAGAATGACACAAATATTAGTTTTCACAAAGTTTGCTGCTAAACTGCTTTTAGATCGTTGTTTCTGTGATGTAGTGAAATATAATTATACGCACTTCATACGTTTCAAAGGCTTTTATCAACAATTACATGACATTTATGCAAAGAGTCAGTATTTGCAGTGTTGGCCCTTCTTTTTCAGGACCTCTGCAATTCGACTGGGCATGCTCTCAATCAACTTCTGGGCCAAATCCTGACTGATAGCAACCCATTCTTTCATAATCACTTCTTGGAGTTTGTCAGAATTAGTGGGTTTTTGTTTGTCCACCCGCCTCTTGAGGATTGACCACAAGTTCTCAATGGGATTAAGATCTGGGGAGTTTCCAGGCCATGGACCCAAAATGTCAACGTTTTGATCCCCGAGCCACTTAGTTATCACTTTTGCCTTATGGCATGGTGCTCCATCGTGCTGGAAAATGCATTGTTCTTCACCAAACTGTTGTTGGATTGTTGGAAGAAGTTGCTGTTGGAGGGTGTTTTGGTACCATTCTTTATTCATGGCTGTGTTTTTGGGCAAAATTGTGAGTGAGCCCACTCCCTTGGATGAGAAGCAACCCCACACATGAATGGTCTCAGGATGCTTTACTGTTGGCATGACACAGGACTGATGGTAAAGCTCACCTTTTCTTCTCCGGACAAGCCTTTTTCCAGATGCCCCAAACAATCGGAAAGAGGCTTCATCGGAGTATATGACTTTTCCCCAGTCCTCAGCAGTCCATTCACCATACTTTCTGCAGAAGATCGATCTGTCCCTGATGTTTTTTTTGGAGAGAAGTGGATTCTTTGCTGCCCTTCTTGACACCAGGCCATCTTCCAAAAGTCTTCGCCTCACTGTGTGTGCAGATGCGTTCACACCTGCCTGCTGCCATTCCTGAGCAAGCTCTGCACTGGTGGCACTCTGATCCCGCAGCTGAATCCTCTTTAGGAGACGTTCCTGGCGCTTGCTGGACTTTCTTGGACGCCCTGAAGCCTTCTTAACCAGAATTGAACCTCTTTCCTTGAAGTTCTTGATGATCCTATAAATTGTTGATTGAGGTGCAATCTTAGTAGCCACAATATCCTTGCCTGTGAAGCCATTTTTATGCAACGCAATGATGGCTGCACGCGTTTCTTTGCAGGTCACCATGGTTAACAATGGAAGAACAATGATTTCAAGCATCACCCTTCTTTTAACATGTCAAGTCTGCCATTTTAACCCAATCAGCCTGACATAATGATCTCCAGCCTTGTGCTAGTCAACATTCTCACCTGAGTTAACAAGACGATTACTGAAATGATCTCAGCAGGTCCTTTAATGACAGTAATGAAATGCAGTGGAAAGGTTTTTTTGGGATTAAGTTAATTTTCATGGCAAAGAAGGACTATGCAATTCATCTGATCACTCTTCATAACATTCTGGAGTATATGCAAATTGCTATTATAAAAACTTAAGCAGCAACTTTTCCAATTTCCAATATTTATTACATTCTCAAAACTTTTGGCCACGACTGTACACACCCACATAATTGTGTCAGAAAAGGAAGTGGCTTGTTCTAATCAAGTGTCCAAAAATTATCCCTTTTTTTTTTAAGCATCAGCAGTACAGCATGGATGTGGAACCTCACAGACAAGGCAGGAAATGTGTGGCCATGTACGGGTAATAGTAGTGGCAGCAGTATCAGCACATTATGGAACCTGATAGACAAGGCAGCAGCTGTGTGGCTGTTTAAAGGTAGTAGTAGTGACAGCAGTGGAAGTAGCAGCTGGTGCAGCAGCAGCGATACTGTATGGAAAATGGACATGCAGACAGTCTCAGTAGCATAACTCAGCCAGAGATAAAGGACCACTGTCCACAATGGCAGATCTATTCATTGGCCTCAGTTGGAGGTGTGTGAAAATCCTTACAGAGACAAGCTCCATTCATTTTCACAAATGTAATGCTTTCTACACTTGTGAAGAACTTGTGTGATAACAGCACCAGCCACACTGAATTCTGTCTCTGAATTAATGGATTAATTAAATCTGGACAAGACAGTACGCCAATAGCAAACTGGGGGTTCTGGCCACTGTTCCAGTCTGGCTGCCCAGAAGTTCATGGGATCAAGGAACAGGGTATGGTGTATGTGCTATAAAAAGGGTACAGTCCAGGTAGGACTGTTCTTGGTTTTTCAGAAAGGTATGTATCCATTTGCTGATGTGCACCGGGTTGATGCTAATGATATGACTGTCAGCATTTAAAAAAGCGGGCATTCAGCTTGCCATGCTGACAAGCGCGCCCGAGGACCCAGTTCTTTCAGGCTCCGCCTTCCACAGCAGTGATTTGTCATGACCAGTGTCCTCATCATCAGCATGATTAGCCTCATCCCCCTGCACCACCAACGCCTCCTCCTCTCCTGTTCATCTTCCTCCTCTCCTGTTCATCCTGCTCCTCTCCTCTTAAATCCCTCTCCTTATAATATCCACTGTTGCCCCGTAATAAAAGCCTTACACGCTTCAGTATTAATGACTATCACTACAGAGGAAAAACTAATAGATTTTTGACAGATGGGGAAGGTTTCCATCAGAACAGGCATTTTATCTTACTAATTGTCGCTACAACCCTTGTCTGGGTTATATTTGTATATATTTGAGTGGGAGGGGGATTTATCTTGGTAGTTTTAGTATTCTGCAGTCTATTATAGTTCCACATGATTTAACCAAATGCATTTTGTACCATTACTAACTAGGAGATTCCTTCCAACAAAATGGCCACTCTCGCAGTGTATTACAAAAATTATCCAGACTATACCCAGCTCCCCCCCTAAACTTGCATAAGAAGGGGAGAAGGAGGAATAGTAAACATGGCTGAAGTCTGAGACAACAAGTGAGTACTGTTACAATTAGAAGACACCTATGTGAAGCCAAGCTATCTGCAAGAAGCCCCCGCAAAGTCCCACTGTTGAAAAAAAGACATGTGCTGAAGAGGTTACAATTTGCCAAAGAGCACATTGCCCGGCCTAAAGAGACATTTTGTGGACTGATGAAAGTAAGATTGTTCTTTTTGGGTCTAGTGGCCGGAGACAGTTTGTCAGATGACCCCCAAACACTGAATTCAAGCCACAGTACACTGTGAAGACAGTGAAGCATGGTGGCACAAGCATCATGATATGGGGATGTTTCTCATCCTATGGTGTTGGGCCTATTTATCGCACACCAGGGATCATGGATCAGTTTGAATAAATCAGAATACTTGAAGAGGTCATGCTGCCTTATCCTGAAGAGGAAATGCCCTTGAAATGGGTGTTCCAACAAGACAACGACCCCAAACACACCAGTAAACGTGCGACATCTTGGTTCCAGACCAACAAGATTGACGTTATTGAGTGGTCAGCCCAATCCCCGGATCTTAATCCAATAGAAAACTTGTGGGGTGACATCAAAAATGCAGTTTCTGAGGCAAAACCAAGAAATAGAACTGTGGAATGTAGTCCAATCATCCTGGGCTGGAATACCTGTTCACAGGGGCCAGAAGTTGGTTGACTCCATGCAACACAGATGTACAGCAGTTCTCAGAAGCAGTGGTTATACAACTAAATATTAGTTAAGTGATTCAAAGGAAAGCAAAATCTTCAAACATTTTTCAGTTTATATAGTGAATGTTTGAGTTTGTAAAGAAGAATACAAACACTGCAATTTTTTTGAACAGTCTAATATTCACTTTTGTTCCAAAAATTTTGAGGTACAACCAAATTTTATATATTTATCTTCATGTTTTGATTTGTAATAGAATATGTAGTGTTCCCAATGCATTTGTGTGTATGGAAATAGAAGCTATTAGAAGGATTTTGAGCTTTATTCACTTTTTTAAACACACTGCTATAATTTTGAACACAACTGTACTTTTTTTCTATTATGTGTTTCATGGTATGTAATTGTGATTACTAACGAAACAAAAGCAAATAACAAAGACACATAAGGAGATTATGTTACGTTTTGTTGGTTCTTTTTTTTTTCTGTTTGTATTTTGGTTTAGTTCCCCTTTAAAAAGAGCCTGATAAAAAATATACTATAGAAGACAGTGAATATGTATGCTAACACTATAATTGAAGCGCGTAACCTATTCAGGACATATATTTCCCCAAACAGTCCAAACTAACTCTCTCTCATTTAGAGCTCATTCACGCGACCGTATTTATGGGTCCGCATCTGTACCTTCGTTCTGCGGTCCCACAAAAAACAGAGCATGTCCTATTCTTGTCCAGAATTGCGGACAAAAATGTGGCATTTCTATCATAGGGCTGGCCGCATTTTGCGTAACGCACGCGGCCAGTATCCGTGTTTTGCGGAACTGCGGTTTGCAGTCTGAATGAGGACTTAATCATATAAAATATGATGATAACAACGGTTATGAAATGCAGTATGGGTATCACCTTTTTTTAAGATTAGTATCCAAGGTCAAACCCTAAAGACTGCATTGAGGAATATAAACTGTATAAACATATGCACACATGCCTGTATCCTCCTGTACTCTTAATTTTAAACCTTACAAATCTGTAGATCGGTCTGGGAATTCTTGAAAGGCAATCGGTCTACTGCATTATGATTCTGAGGACAAAATAATCAGCATTCAAAATATTTTACAGCTCTGAGGGGGATCATTTAGGAGGGGACGAAAAGGAGGAGGGTTGAGGGGGAACCACCACACACAGTCAACAACAACAAGAACATATGTTGAAGGTAATAAGAAACAAGGTTTTATGGGTGCCAGGAGAGAGGAGAACAGAGTATGTTTGTACAACTTTAATGACGTGGTATTGTTCATTGAGCGTATCTTTGAAATATATTATACTTCTAAGGAGGAAAAATGGTGTCCTCTAAGGGTTCCTGTAGGCAAATAGTAAAAATTTTAACCCTTATGCTGGTAGAAAGGCCTGCATTGCACAATTTGCATAAAAACTGCACTAGACTGCAAACACTATTTTCCACTGACAGAGCTCAAATAAAAACTGCTATTGCTTCCACCCACTTTTTCTTAATTAGTCAAACTGCTCATTAGATGGAGTCATGTGACCAAATGAGATTGAAATCGTTATTATGATTTATTAATGTAACAAATATTTTATGGCCCTGGTGTGGTACACCTATGGGACACAGCACTTCGAGTCCTCCTCTTTAAAGGAATACACACTATTAAACATATACAAAGATCATCTGCAGGACAAGCAACATTAAAGGGAATCTGTCACCTATTTTGACCATATAAAACCGTTAACATAGCAATGTGCAATAAAGTACCTTCATTCCTGCATGTGTGCTCTTTCTTTTATTCAACTTTTCATTCTTATTAAAAAGCGATTTTTCTGATATGCTAATTAAGCCTCAAGGTGCCCAGAGGGGCGTTATTACTCTGCTCTAGTGCCCAGTAACGCCCCCCTGCAGTGCCCAGCCGGCCTCTCTTCCAAGCCCAGCACGCCTCCTAAGAAATAAACGTCCTCCCACATACTTGCCGAATGGCGCCGCCCCCTCCCCACTACGTCATTTAATTTATTCACTGCACCTTCGTGGCTGTCACGGAACCATGAACCAGACGTACAACAAGAGATAAGTGAAAATAAGAAGGCTTTATTGAAAATAAAGCTGTAAAGCAAAAGTCCAAACGGATGGTGAAACCGAGCAGAGTCTTTGCGAAGCCAGAGGTCAGGAACCAGAAGGGTAGTCAGACGAAGCCAGGATCAGGAACCAGCAGGGTAGTCAGACGAAGCCAGGATCAGGAACCAGCAGGGTAGTCAGACGAAGCCAGGATCAGGAACCAGAAGCAGCAGCAGTCTTAGAAGCATGTGAACACAAGAGGACCAAGCAAGGAACTGAAGCCACAGACCTCCTATATATATGAGCTAGGCATCCAGCTCCTCCCAGTGGGAAGGAGGAGCCGCAGGGTGGAAGGCTACAAGAAACCCAGAAACCAAGATGGCCGCCAGCACATGTCAAACGAAGGAGAACAGCAAGAAGGTAAGACCATGACAGTACCTCCCCTTCAAGGGCCCCTCCTCCGCGGAGCACAAAACGGTTTCTGAGGGAAGCGTGCGTGGAAGGCTCGGAGCAAGGCAGGAGCATGGACATCTGCGGAGGGAACCCAGGAACGCTCCTCTGGACCATAACCACGCCAATGGACCAAAAACTGCAACCGACCGCGGACCAGGCGTGAGTCCAGGATATTGCTCACCTCATATTCCTCACGATTGCCCACTTGGACCGGACGAGGCCGAGGAACCGAGGAAGTGAAACGATTACACACCAGTGGCTTCAACAGGGAGACATGAAACACGTTGGAGATCCGCATGCCAGGAGGAAGCGCAAGGGCATAGGCTACCGGGTTTACCCTGCGAAGCACTCGGAAGGGACCAACAAAGCGAGGCGCCAGCTTGGGAGTGGGCACTCGAAGGTTGAGGTTGCGGGTGGACAACCATACACGGTCTCCGACCTGGTAGGAAGGAGCAGGCGCTCGTCTGCGATCAGCCTGGAGTCTCTGGCGCTGCGCAGAGACCTCAAGGGACTTCTGGATCTGTACCCAAGAAGCACGTAGGACGGAAAGGTGATCCTCCACAGCCGGAATATCCTGGGGAGAGAATACCTCCGGTAACACGGCAGGTTGGAACCCATAATTGGCCATGAAGGGAGACGTCCCAGAGGAAGAGTTCACCGCCGTGTTCCTGGCAAACTCAGCCCAAGGCAGGAGGTCAACCCAATTGTCTTGGTGATCGGAGACATAGCAACGAAGGAATTGCTCCAAGGCCTGATTGGATCGTTCTGCGGCCCCATTGGACTGAGGGTGGTAGGCCGAGGAGAAGGAGAGATGAATCCCCAACTGGGAGCAAAAGGCGCGCCAGAACCTGGACACAAACTGACTCCCCCGATCCGACACAATCTCCTTGGGCAAACCGTGCAACCGGAAGACCTCCCTGGCAAAAATCGTGGCCAACTCTTGTGCAGAGGGTAACTTCTTGAGAGGAACACAGTGGCACATTTTGGAAAACCGATCCACAATCATGAGAATGACCGTATGGCCTCGGGATGCAGGGAGGTCCACAATGAAATCCATCCCCAGGTGTGACCATGGGCGCTCCCCGGTGGCTATGGGTTGCAGAAGGCCCAACGGAAGGTGCCGAGGGGACTTACTCTGGGCACAAACTGAGCATGCCGCTACATATGCGGCGATGTCGGAACGTAGGGAAGGCCACCAGAACAGACGTGAAACAGCCCAGGACAGCTGATTCTTTCCAGGATGCCCCGCGGTCTTGGAGTTATGGTAGGTTCGCAACAACCGAGTGCGCAACTCCTCAGGCACAAAACATCTGCCGTTGGGTCTCCCAGAGGGAGCACCAGATTGAGCCGCCAAAATCTGCTCACCCAGGGGAGAGGTCAGGCTGGTGCGAATGGCGGCCAGGATCTGATTCGGAGGTATGACCGAAGTCGGAATCGACTCCTCCCTGGACAGCTCGGAGTACTGCCGTGATAAGGCATCCGCCCTGATGTTCTTGGAACCGGGTAGGTAGGAGACCACGTAATTAAAACGTGACAAGAACAGAGCCCATCTGGCCTGACGTGGTGTCAATCTCTTGGCCTCAGAAAGGTAGGTCAGATTCTTGTGGTCCGTCAGGATGAGAACCGGAACCACCGAACCCTCGAGCAAGTGCCTCCATTCTTTAAGGGCCTGCACGATGGCCAATAACTCCCTGTCACCAATCTGATAGTTGCACTCCGCGGAAGACAGTTTCCGGGAGTAAAACCCACAAGGAAGCAGAGGACCCTCTGGTGTTCTACGCTGAGACAGAAGGGCGCCTACTCCCGTCTCAGACGCGTCCACCTCGAGGACAAAGGGCAACCCAGGGTTGGGATGCGACAGAATCGGAGCCGACACAAAGGCGGACTTTAGGGCCTCAAAAGCTCGGATGGCCTCGAGCGGCCAGACCTGGGAATTACTGCCCTTCCTGGTCAGATCCGTGAGAGGCTTGGCCAGCATGGAAAAGTCCCTGATGAACTTCCGATAATAATTGGCGAAGCCCAAAAAGCGCTGCAGGGAACGAAGACCACTGGGCTGGGGCCACTGTAAGACAGCCGAAACCTTCTCAGGATCCATGGAGAACCCCTCAGCGGAAATGATGTAACCTAAGAAGGTTACCTGGGATCGGTGAAATTCGCATTTCTCAAGCTTACCGAACAGCTTGTTCTCTCGTAACCGTTGCAACACTCGTCTGACATCCAGAATGTGGGCCTCCATGGATTCAGAATATACCAAGATGTCATCCAAATAGACCACCACACACTGCTGCAACAGGTCACGGAAAACATCGTTGATGAATTCCTGAAAGACTGCGGGCGCATTGCACAACCCAAAGGGCATAACCAAGGATTCGTAATGACCGGTCCTGGTGTTAAACGCGGTCTTCCACTCATCGCCCGCCTTGATCCTTACCAGGTTATATGCCGCCCTCAGGTCGAGTTTGGTAAAGACCGTGGCCCCTTTAAGGCGATCGAACAGCTCGGAAATCAAGGGTATCGGGTAAGCGTTCTTGATCGTGATGCGATTGAGACCCCTGTAATCGATGCAAGGCCTCAACTCACCGCCCTTCTTTTTCACAAAGAAAAATCCAGCCCCTGCCGGGGACGAAGATTTGCGAATGTGTCCGCGTGAAAGCGCCTCCCTCACGTACTCCTCCATGGCCTCATTCTCTGCTACCGACAGTGGATAGACTTTGCCACGAGGAGGAACGGCACCAGATTGTAACTCTATGGCACAATCGTATGGGCGGTGCGGAGGTAGGGCAACCGCGCGCACCTTATCGAATACATCCCGGTACTCCTCGTATTCAGGAGGCAACAGAGAGTCCGAGGAAGTACACAGCAACTTGACAGACCCATGGATGCAACTAGCCCCACACTGCGGTGACCACGAGAGGATCTCGACCGATCTCCAATCGAAAGTCGGATTATGCTTCTGGAGCCAGGGGTACCCCAAGACCACCGAGTAGTGTGGAGACGAAATAACCTGGAGGCAGACCGACTCTCTGTGAACGGCACCAATGGCTATCCCCACTGGAAGGGTCTCATGAGTCACGTGTGGCGGCAGAAGGGGTCTGCCGTCTATCGCCTCAAGAGCCAGTGGGGAACCTCGAGCCTGCAGAGGAATGGAATTGGCGGCAGCGAACACACTATCAATGAACAAACCACCAGCACCAGAGTCCACCAACGCCTGGGTCGTCACCGAGCCCCCGACCCAGGAGAGGACAACAGTGATCAGTGGTTTGTCAACACGGGAAACCGGGGACGAGGAGACTCCACCCAAGATCTGCCCCCGACAGGATCTCAGGTACGAGCGTTTTCCCGGACGGTTCGGACATGCCAACCGAAAATGCCCACCGAGACCACAGTACATGCATCGGCCCTCTCGTCTCCGGAGTGCCCTCTCCCCCTCGGACAGGCGAGCAAACCCCAGCTGCATGGGTTCACCCCCAGACAAGTCATCCCCAGGAGGCGTGGGAGGAGAGGGAGGCACGGGTGGGACAGCAAACGTAGGCACCAATCTGTTAGAAGACCTCCGCAGGCTCTCCTTAAAGGAAGGTCTCTCCCTGAGTCTGGTGTCAATCAAAATCAGGAAAGAAATAAGAGACTCGAGCTCAACTGGTAGGTCCTTAGCTGCAACCTCATCCTTCAAGGCATCCGAGAGACCATGAGAGAAAGCAGCGACCAGAGCCTCATTATTCCAGCCCACCTCTGCTGCCAGGGTACGAAACTCAATGGCGTATTCAGCTACGGATCGTGAACCCTGTCTGATGGACATAAGGAGCTTCGCAGCAGAGGCAGCACGAGCAGGCACATCGAATACCTTCCGAAGAGAAGCAACAAAACCGGAAAACTCGGCAACCACCGGATTGTTGTTCTCCCATAAAGGGCTGGCCCAGGCCAAGGCCTTGTCCGAGAGCAGCGAGATCAAGAAGCCCACCTTTGATCTCTCAGTGGGAAAGGCATGTGGCAGCAACTCGAAATAAATGCCCACCTGGTTAAGGAAACCTCGGCACTGAGTTGGCTCTCCCCCAAAGCGCTGTGGAAGAGGGGCAGAACCGGTCATACCCCGAAACACCGCAGGCGCAACAACAGGTGTCGGGGTAGACTCTGGCGCAACAACCGGAGCGGCAGTAGGAGCGAGCCCAGGAGCGACAACCGACCCATCGGCAACGGGAGCGAAATGAGCCGTGCGTTCAAGCAGGGTTTGCAACGCCACAGCGAACCGACCCAACAGGTGATCCTGCTGATCAAGTCTGGCAACCAGCGTGGGTAGCGAGGATGGCCCTGTACCGTCAGAATTCATGGCTTGGTCCTAAAGTCACGGAACCATGAACCAGACGTACAACAAGAGATAAGTGAAAATAAGAAGGCTTTATTGAAAATAAAGCTGTAAAGCAAAAGTCCAAACGGATGGTGAAACCGAGCAGAGTCTTTGCGAAGCCAGAGGTCAGGAACCAGAAGGGTAGTCAGACGAAGCCAGGATCAGGAACCAGCAGGGTAGTCAGACGAAGCCAGGATCAGGAACCAGCAGGGTAGTCAGACGAAGCCAGGATCAGGAACCAGAAGCAGCAGCAGTCTTAGAAGCATGTGAACACAAGAGGACCAAGCAAGGAACTGAAGCCACAGACCTCCTATATATATGAGCTAGGCATCCAGCTCCTCCCAGTGGGAAGGAGGAGCCGCAGGGTGGAAGGCTACAAGAAACCCAGAAACCAAGATGGCCGCCAGCACATGTCAAACGAAGGAGAACAGCAAGAAGGTAAGACCATGACAGTGGCTTCCTCCTCTCTTGTCCTCCAAAATCCCGCGCAGGCGCAGTATCGCTGAGTGCCTGCGCCTGTGCGATACTCTTGCTCCAGAGGGCAACAGCGCTTTGATTACGTCACTGGGCTCGGTGCATGCCCAGTGACACTATTGAGGCTGTTGCCCTCTGGAGCAGTAATATCCTACCGGCGCAGGCACTCAGCGATACTGCGCCTGCGCGGGATTTTGGAGGACAAGAGAGGAGGAAGCCACGAAGGTGCAGTGAATAAATTAAATGACGTAGTGGGGAGGGGGCGGCGCCGTAGGCCAAGAGAGGAGGAAGCAAGGACGGTGCAGTGAATAAATTACATGAGGTAGTGGAGGGGGCGGCGCCATTCGGCAAGTATGGGGGAGGACATTTATTTCTTAGGAGGCGTGCTGGGCTTGGAAGAGAGGCCGGCTGGGCACTGCAGGGGGGCGTTACTGGGCACTAGAGCAGAGTAATAACACCCCTCTGGGCACCTTGAGACTTCATTTGCATATCAGAAAAATCGCTTTTTAATAAGAATGAAAAGTTGAATAAAAGAAAGAAGACACATGCAGGAATGAAGGTACTTTATTCCACATTGCTATGTTAGCGGTTTGATATGGTCAAAATAGGTGACAGATTCCCTTTAAGCCCATTATTTTTTTACGTGTAGAGGCAGTAGAGACAGTAACTAAGAATACACTTCTGGCAAGAGGCAGAGAAGGAATGACCAACTGAATTTGAACTGCTTGCATGGGGTAGAGAAGGAATGAACAATCAAGTATGAACTGCTTGCTTGGGGGTGCAACACGATTACCAATCAAGTATAAATTGCTTGCATGGGTCAGAGAAAATATTATAAACTAAGGCCTCATGCACACGACCGTGCTGTTTTTTGCGGTCTGCAAATCGCAGATCCGCAAAAAACGGAAGCCGCCTGTGTGCCTTCCGCAATTTGCGGAACGGAACAGACTGCCCATTGTAGAAATGCCTATTCTCGTCCGCAAAACAGACAAGAATAGTACATGTTATATTATTTTTGCAGGGCTACGGAACGGAGCAATGGATGCGGACAGCACAAAGAGTGCTGTCCGCATCTTTTGCGGCCCCATGCGGACCAGAAAAAACGGTTGTGTGCATGAGGCCTAAGTATGAAGTGCTTGCAAGGGCAGAGAAGGAGTGAACAACTGAGTATGAACTGCTTGCTTGGGGCAGAAATAGAATTACCAAATGAGTATAAACTGCTCGCATGTGGCAGGGACAGAATGAATATGAACTGGGACTCGCCTAGAATGAACACCTTTTACCAGTCCATATATAACAATGTGTGCCCTTTTGTGAGGCCTTTTTGTCTCACCTGTGATTCACTTACATCTTCTGGAAACTCATCTTTCAAAAGAATTTCTGCCTTGAGTGTATCAAGAGCACCCATAATCCAGCCATGCTGCCTTCGTATCTGTTTCTGCAGCTCCTTCCACTGTGTAGTTATCATCTGCAGCATCTCTTGAAATCCTGTATAAAAGGGACAAACATGATGATTCTGAGACAAATGCTCTGTATGAAAAAGTGATCATGTACATGACAAAATTCATATATCACCTGCATTGTGCAAGGTGCAGCCGGTGACATCTTACAACACAGGTGCTCGGTCTTCAACACAGCCTGTGGTGTTCATGGGTCATAAATATTCTGATCATATGGGGGATATTTAGTAAGGTAAATGCAATTAAAAATGGTGTTTACCTTGAATGACTATTTACTCCAAACAGATGTGACCACTTAGTAAACATCTGCAGCAATGCCAGAATTGTTAGCACCAGCACAAAGGTGGAGGACACTTTAACCTCTACAGAGTCTTACAGCTGGTGAGCTGTTCCTGACATAGTCCATTAACAACATTGTAAATCAGTTGTAAATAACTATCAGTGACAAAATGTGTCTGCATATGTAAGAAGCCAGGACTGCTTTGTTTCCTGCCAGCATTTCCCACAAATAAGGGTGCCCTCTAGCCTAATGAAGAAAAGAGCATTCTGCATTCTGCAAAGAAAAGTGGAGTGTACTATATGTATAGTAGGTGATACAAATGAAAAAAGTTAAGCCCTGGTTTACACCTGTGTTTTGTGGTTACCAGTCCACTTTTTAAAATTACCTGCTTTTTAAAAATAAAATAACTGACTATGAAAGAAAATAGGTGTTTTTGGCCAGACTTTTATTAAGAGGGCAGTATGGGGAAACTTTACAACACCTGTCAGCAAGTTGTTGTTTTGTTTTTTTTGCTAACACTGGCATAGATGCCAATTAGGCCTCCTGCACACGACCGTATGGCTTTTTCAATGTTTTGCGGTCCGTTTTTCACAGATCAGTTGTTCCGTTTTTTGTTTCCGTTGCGTTTCCATTTCTGTTCCGTTTTTCCGTTCCGTTTTTCCGTATGGCATATACAGTATACAGTAATTACACAGATAAAATTGGGCTGGGCATAACATTTTCAATAGATGGTTACGCAAAAAAGGGAACGGAAACAGAAGACATATGGATGCACTTCCGTATGCATTCCGTTTTCTTGCGGACCCATTGACTTGAATGGAGCCACGGAACGTGATTTGCGGGAAATAATAGGACATGTACTATCTTTAAACGGAACGGAAATACGGAAATGGAATGCATACGGAGTACATTCCTTTTTTTTTGCGGAACTATTGAAATGAATGGTTCCGTATACGGACCCTATACGGAACGCAAAAAACTCCCAGTAAACGGGGGGAAAAAACGGTTGTGTGCAGGAGGCCTTAGAGATTAACAAAGTCCTTGAAATTAGTGAATGAATGAATCAATTAGCCTGAAAATTTGTAAATTACACTCTCATTTTTTTATTTTATTTTTATATATTTTATTTTTGGAGTTTTTTTCTCTCTCACTTCCTCTTTCAAGCTCTTTAATGCAATGATAGGAATAGTAAATAATGTCAAAGTGACACTGACTTAAATAGCTATAGGTAAACACATGGTTTATGGTGTTAACAAACAGCATGTTTAAAAACATACTGTACCGTCGTATATGCTATATTGCTTAAATTTAAAATTGTTTCAAAAATTTTCCCTTATTGGGGTCAGATGCCTGCCAGTGTTTCTATACACACACTGTAGTATCGGAATAATCAGTGGTTTGTTTTGAAAAACACAAAAAAAATTCTCCCGTTTTTTGGGGAGCAGCAGCAGTGCAGTGCGGAACCTAATAGACAAAGCAGATGTGCAGCCGTTTAGGGGTAGTAGAAGTGGCAACAGAACCATCTATTGAAAATGTTATGCCCAGCCCAATTTTTTCTATGTAATTAATGTATACTGTATAGGCCATACGGAAAAACGGAACGGAAAAACGGAAACACAACGGAAACAAAAAACGGAACAATGGATTCGGAACAAACGGCCCGCAAAACACAGAAAAAGCCATACGGTCGTGTGAAAGAGGCCTAAAAGTGTTGAATTTAACTGCTTTATTAATACAACACTATAATGCATTGGATTTAACTGGTATAATAACAGAACAGAAAAGTGTGTTGAATTTAACACAATTGTATAATGCTTTAAATTTAAAACAACAGTTTAAAGGGATAGGGCAGGCTATCTGATTGTCAGGGGGCCAACACCCAGCACCTTTACTGGTCAGCTGTTT
Source organism: Bufo bufo (assembly GCF_905171765.1). Lineage (NCBI taxonomy): Eukaryota > Metazoa > Chordata > Amphibia > Anura > Bufonidae > Bufo > Bufo bufo. The sequence goes on along the minus strand of NC_053399.1, from coordinate 65,354,249 downwards.
GAAGAGGAGAAGGTCCTCCATGCGAGCACTGCTACCTTTTCATTTCAGTACACAGTGTTTCCCCTGTATAGGTGGCAAAATGTAATTATAAGTACTCGTTCCATTCAAGTGAATTGAGTGAGTATTTGTAATTATGTTGCACTTCCAAGACGGTGGGCAGTGTAATGAAGAAGAAGCAGTGCTTGCATGGAGCGCTGCCTCCTCTTCAAACAGCTCCTCGGCGCGGGGTGGGGGGTGCTGGGTGTCAGACACCAGCAGATCAGATATTGATGACCTATCCTGAGGATAGGTCATCAATACAAACAGGCTGCACAACCACTTTAATGTGCTGAATTTAACTGCTTTAGGCCTCATGCACACGACCGTTGTGTGCATCCGTGGCCGTTATGCCGTTTTCCGTTTTTTTTTCGCGGATCCATTGACTTTCAATGGGTCTGTGGAAAGATCGGAAAATGCACCATTTTTCAGCCGCATCCGTGATCCGTGTTTCCTGTCCGTCAAAAAAATATGACCTGTTCTATTTTTTTGACGGACAACGGTTCACGGACCCATTCAAGTCAATGGGTCCGTGAAAGAACACGGATGCACACAAGATTGGCATCCGCGTCCGTAATCCGTGGCCGTAGGTTACTTTCATACAGACGGATCCGAAGATCCGTCTGCATAAAAGCTTTTTCAGAGATGAGTTTTCCCTTCGTGAAAACTCATATCGGACAGTATATTCTAAAACAGAGGCGTTCCCATAGTGATGGGGACGCTTCTAGTTAGAATATACTACGAACTGTGTACATGACTGCCCCCTGCTGCCTGGCAGCACCCAATCTCTTACAGGGGGCTGTGATCCGCACAATTAACCCCTCAGGTGCTGCACCTGAGGGGTTAATTGTGCATACCATAGCCCCCTATAAGAGGTCTGTGCAGCGCATTGTTTAATGATCTTTCACCAGTAGGAGGAGCTCCCGGCCGGTCACAGACAGCGCAGCAGATAAGTATGATGCTTCTAATATTGTAATATTGTAATATTGCTAAGTAACCATGGCAACCAGGCCTGCAGTAGCGTCCTGGTTGCCATGATTACCGATCGGAGCCCCAGCGATTAAACTGGGACTCCGATCGTAACTCTCCGCTGCCACCAATGATCGGGCAGGGGGGGGGAGAGGGAAGGCCGCACACTGGCCACCAATGAAATTACAATAGAGGGAGGGGGTGCCGCACACTGGCCACCAATGATATTACAATAGAGGGGGGGCCCGCACACTGGCCACCAATGATATTCAAACTGGGGAGGGAGGGGGGTCTGCTGCCTGGCAGCCCCTGATCTCTTACAGGGGGCTATGATAGCACAATTAACTAGGTTAAATTTAACTAGGATATTAATGCAACAGTATAATGCTGCATATTTAATTAGTATATTATCTCAGCAATATCATATAAACTTGGACTAGTATATTAGTAGAGTAGTACAGTGCTTTGAACTGCACACTTTTAAACAGTGGTCAAATTGCAGCTGGTTTTGAGGGGAAAAAAATGCTCAATTGCACAAGTCAGCAGCGAAATGTATGCTACGCTGCTGGGATTGCGTTCGAATATGCATATAAAACATGTAGCAACTGCAGAAATGTCAGGCTTTTCTTTAAAAAAAATGCTGGCCACAGAAAAGGAACTGCAGGATTTTGGTTAATGCAGTAGCTTTCCACTTGCCAGCAGCTGCCCTCAGTATAAGGCCTCTTGCACACGGCCATGTGTCCCCCGTGCAGTGGCGTAGGGATCGCCATAGCAACCATAGCAGTGGCTATGGGGCCCTACGCCACTGGGGGCCCGTCCGGACCGCATTCTGTTTTTTTTTATTTTTATTAACACACACACAGACACTACACACAGGCAGCCAGCCCCGTGGTTGTATTGCGGCCCGCATACGGTGGGTCCGCAAAACACGGGACACCGTCCGTGTGCATTCCGCATTACGGATGCGGACCCATTCACTTGAATGGGTCCGCAAATCCGGAGATGCAGTGCGGAACGAAACCACGGAATGGACAGTGCTTTCGTGGGGTTCTGTTCCGTGCTTCTGTTCCACAAAAATATAGAACTTGTCCAATCTTTTTGCAGGAGAGACGGATCGTGGACCCCTTTCAAGTGTGCCCGTGCATTGCGAATCGCAATTTGCGGTTCGCACTACACGGGCACGGCCAGCACACGCTCGTGTGCAAGAGGCCTAAAACAATGTTTCCCTGATATAACCCTGTCTTTTCTACCTATTCATTTAATCCACCTAACTAAATATGTCCCTTGACTCTCCCAACAACACCCTAAGATTGCTGGCCTGTACATGTCTTGCTTTCTGCCAGACATCCAACACACTGGTCTCACATTGCAAGCTAAGCTCAGAATGACATCTGTGGCCTCTGTGTAAGCCCAGAGACTGAAGGTCCTGCCAAAATCCTCCTCCCTGATTGGCTCACAGACTATCGGCCTCTGAGCCAATCTGGGCAAGCCCCCCTCCCTCCTAGGGTCATATGATTCTCCATTTTCCTCCTCCCTGCCCCGTTTCCTACTAATTTTTACAGTAAAATGGGCACCGTTTTGTGTGATTTACCAAAACAAATCACCAAAACCTTTGTGTCGCTTGTCAGAATTCTTGTGAAATTAGTAACAAATCCAATTAGTTTGGAATCGATTTGCTCCGTTCTAATGTCAATGTAGAGATGGACTGGGCATAAATGAAATGCCCCCCATATGCAAAACAGGGAAATTGGAGACCAGTCTGATAGCATATTCCAGACATGAAAATAAATGCCTCAGCTGATCATGATTGACCCCATGTTTGGGAATTATGACTGATGGAATCATTTTCCATGATCCACTGATCATATGCCCAGATGTATTCAACTGTAAGTCTATACAGTTGCATGAGTTTTCCACTGACTCAAAAACACATATCACTTGGTATAAACAACTTTTTTTCTAGTATACAGTTGTACAGAAAAGTGAAATTGACTGTGATTTTCAATACAGCTGAGGCAAATACATTTGTATGGGACAATTATATGCCAAAAATACACTTTTGGGGCAAAAAATCAATGAGCATGTTATATGTACTGTATGTATGTTGGTAAATTCTGCGGGTCTATAAGTCAAAGTGAATGTAAAAGTGTCAATTAGAAATCTGCAATACAGCAAACATATAGTTGGGTTCATAATATGCAAACATTTATATTAACGGAGAATACAACATTTATATTAGTGAAATGTTTTAGATTTGTTCTGTAAAACACCGGTATGGAATTGTCAGTTTACTGCTCAGTGAATTAAATGGCACCTATACTGAATTTTTAATCTCAATCCTAAACTGCATTGATCAATCCTGTCTTTAGTAGATGCTTTTGTAAGGGCTATATTATATGTATGACTCAGGGGCACTATGTGTATATAACAATCTTTGTCATACTAGGTGGAGGTCTCAGTGTTAATGTAAATTTTAATAATACATCAGAAGTCAGCTTGTTATTTACAGACACACAGTATGATACTCAGCGTCACTGTGTGCTTTCCCTGTAACTCATTACTATTTCATGCAGAATTTCATGCTTCAATAACAAGTCACAGCTGGGAGTCTCACTGCATACAAAGGACAGGCTGTGCCAGCTTTACCCTCAGATAGCCACTGACAGATGCCGCCCTCTATAGGAATAAACTTGTACCTAGAAATGTGGGTGATCACGTTTCTTGTAGAAAAAAATCTTGATAGATTATTTAAGTGAAAGGGATTTCTTCAAAACTTTTGCATTTGCTGAATCAAACAGATCCATATTTGTCACAATGATCTGGTCACAGGAAGCAAGGGTTAACAGAAGAAAAATGCAATAATGCAAATATACACGTACATCGAGGGCCTTAAGTTCAGTATTGCCCTGTGCAGTACTTTATATTGATGGCCCTACATCCCTACGGCCCCCCCCCCTACATCACGCTGTGCCCCCCCAACTAAAATGCCCCCCCCCCCCCTAGTGAGCCGCCGCCGCCGGGCACAGGGAGATGAGCGCTTCCATTGCGCTCATCTCCAAAGTAATCTGCCTGTGCTGCGGCAGGAGAGGGAGAGGCGTGTCCCTTCCCCTTCCTCTGATAGGCTGCAGGCACTAGGCTGGCAGCCTATCAGAGGCCGGCGTAGGCGGCGCGATTACGTCATCACGCCGCCTGAGCCATACAGTGCGGGACACAGGCCGGCAGAGGCCTGCATCGCATCGCTGACACTGAGGTAAGTATACGTTTTTTGTTTTTTTTTGTTTTTTTACAATAGTGTTACTGGCACATTGGGGGGCTTATTACAATACTGGCACATGATGGGGGGGTGGGGGGGCTTAATACTGGCACATGATGGGGGGGTGGGGGGGCTTAATACTGGCACATGATGGGGGGGCTTAATACTGGCACATGATGGGGGGGGCTTAATACTGGCACATGATGGGGGGGCTTAATACTGGCACATGATGGGGGGCTTAATACTGGCACATGATGGAGGGGGCTTATTACTGGTACGTAATGGGGGGGCTTATTACTGGCACCGGCACGTAATGGGAGAGGCTTATTACTGGCACGTAATGGGGGATTATTACTGGCGCGTAATGGGTGGGGGGCTTATTACTGGCACGTAATGGGGGTTATTACTGGCGCGTAATGGGGGGGCTTATTACTGGCACGTGATGGGGGCTTATTATTGGCACGTGATGGGGGCTCTTGTTACTGGCACGTGATGGGGGCACTTATTACTGGCAGTGGCACGTGATTGAGGGCACTTATTACTGGCACATTATTGGTGGGCACTATAGGGGCATCTACTGAGGTCACAAAGAAGGGGTATTTTATATGGGGGGCTCTGTACAGTAGCATTTTATACTGGGACACATGGTGGGTACTATGGGGAAGGGGGGAGAGGAGTACTATGGAGTCATCTACGGGGGGCACTAAGAAGGGGTATTTTATACTGGCACATTATGAGGGACATTAGCTCAACTGGGGGCATAAGGGGGTATTTTTTGCATTGTCACATTATAAGGAGAATTATTTCTACTGGGGGCATTATGGTGGGCTTTATTACTCCCCCATGGTATGACCCCCCCTAGTAGCAGCACCAGCCTCTCCCTGTTCTGTGACCCCTCAGCCCCTTCTCCAAATCCTTATTATGAAATCTCTCTCATTAGGATAAAACACAACATCAGCTCCGCCGAGCCCCCGGCCAAAGTGTTGAAGTGGTGTCCGAGATCCCCAAGGGCCAAGCCAAGTAACAGTAAGTTTTCATGTGAAATATGTTTATGTTATAGACATATAGCATACACTGTGCCACACAATATACAGTATACCGCTACACTGTGCCCCACAATGTACAGTATACCTCTACACTGTGCCACACAATATACAGTATTGTGTGGCACAGTGTATCCCTGTTCTCTAAAGGGGCGGTCCTAGGGGTGGGTAGGGGCGTGGCCAGGGGAGGGGGGGTGAGTTCCACCACCTTTTCTCTGAGAAAAAAAGCCCTGTATATACAGTACAGACCAAAAGTTTGGACAAACCTTCTCATTCAAAGAGTTTTCTTTATTTTCATGACTATGAAGGCATCAAAACTAGGAATTGACACGTGGAATTATATACATAACAAACAAGTGTGAAACAACTGAAAATATGTCATATTCTAGGTTCTTCAAAGTAGCCACCTTTTGCTTTGATTACTGCTTTGCACACTCTTGGCATTCTCTTGAGCTTCAAGAGGTAGTCCCCTGAAATGGTCTTCCAACAGTCTTGAAGGAGTTCCCAGAGATGCTTAGCATTTGTTGGCCCTTTTGCCTTCACTCTGCGGTCCAGCTCACCCCAAACCATCTCGATTGGGTTCAGGTCCAGTGACTGTGGAGACCAGGTAATCTGGCGCAGCACCCCATCACTCTCCTTCATGGTCAAATAGCCCTTGCTTTCAACGTTTTCCCAATTTTTCGGCTGACTGACTGACCTTTATTTCTTAAAGTAATGATGGCCACTCGTTTTTCTTTACTTAGCTGTTTTTTTCTTGCCATAATACAAATTCTAACAGTCTATTCAGTAGGACTATCAGCTGTGTATCCACCTGACTTCTCCTCAACGCCACTGATGGTCCCAACCCCATTTATAAGGCAAGAAATCCCACTTATTAAACCTGACAGGGCACACCTGTGAAGTGAAAACCATTTCAGGGGACTACCTCTTGAAGCTCATCAAGAGAATGCCAAGAGTGTGCAAAGCAGTAATCAAAGCAAAAGGTGGCTGCTTTGAAGAACCTAGAATATGACACATTTTCAGTTGTTTCACACTTGTTTGTTATGTATATAATTCCACATGTGTGGATGCCATAGTTTTGATGCCTTCAGTGTGAATCTACAATTTTCATAGTCATGAAAATAAAGAAAACTCTTTGAATGAGAAGGTGTGTCCAAACTTTTGGTCTGTACTGTATATATATATATATACACTGCTCAAAAAATAAAGGGAACCGTTAAACAATACAATGTAACTCCAAGTCAATCAGACTTCTGTGAAATCAAACTGTCCACTTAGGAAGCAACACTGAGTGACAATCAATTTCACATGCTGTTGTGCAAATGGGATAGACAACAGGTGGAAATTATAGGCAATTAGCAGGACACCCCCAATAAAGGAGTGGTTCTGCAGGTGGTGACCACAGACCACTTCTCAGTTCCTATGCTTCCTGGCTGATGTTTTGGTCACTTTTGAATGCTGCCGGTGCTTTCACTCTAGTGGTAGCATGAGACGGAGTCTACAACCCACACAAGTGGCTCAGTAGTGCTGCTTATCCAGGATGGCACATCAATGCGAATGTGGCAAGAAGGTTTGCTGTGTCTGTCAGCGTAGTGTCCAGAGCATGGAGGCGCTACCAGGAGACAGGCCAGTACATCAGGAGACGTGGAGGAGGCCGTAGGAGGGCAACAACCCAGCAGCAGGACCGCTACCTCCGCCTTTGTGCAAGGAGGAACAGAAGGAGCACTGCCAGAGCCCTGCAAAATGACCTCCAGCAGGCCACAAATGTGCATGTGTCTGCTCAAACGGTCAGAAACAGACTCCATGAGGGTGATATGAGGGCCCGACGTCCACAGGTGGGGGTTGTGCTTACAGCCCAACACCGTGCAGGACGTTTGGCATTTGCCAGAGAACACCAAGATTGGCAAATTCGCCACTGGCGCCCTGTGCTCTTCACAGATGAAAGCAGGTTCACACTGAGCACATGTGACAGACGTGACAGAGTTTTGAGACGCCGTGGAGAACGTTCTGCTGCCTGCAACATCCTCCAGCATGACCGGTTTGGCATTGGGTCAGTAATGGTGTGGGGTGGCATTTCTTTGGAGGGCCGCACAGCCCTCCATGTGCTCACCAGAGGTAGCCTGACTGCCATTAGGTACCGAGATGAGATCCTCAGACCCCTTGTGAGACCATATGCTGGTGCGGTTGGCCCTGGGTTCCTCCTAATGCAAGACAATGCTAGACCTCATGTGGCTGGAGTGTGTCAGCAGTTCCTGCAAGACGAAGGCATTGATGCTATGGACTGGCCCGCCCATTCCCCAGACCTGAATCCAATTGAGCACATCTGGGACATCATGTCTCGCTCTATCCACCAACGTCACGTTGCACCACAGACTGTCCAGGAGTTGGCAGATGCTTTAGTCCAGGTCTGGGAGGAGATCCCTCAGGAGACCGTCCGCCACCTCATCAGGAGCATGCACAGGCGTTGTAGGGAGGTCATACAGGCACGTGGAGGCCACACACACTACTGAGCCTCATTTTGACTTGTTTTAAGGACATTACATCAAATTTGGATCAGCCTGTAGTGTGTTTTTCCACTTAAATTTTGAGTGTGACTCCAAATCCAGACCTCCATGGGTTGAAAAATTTGATTTCCATTTTTTTATTTTTGTGTGATTTTGTTGTCAGCACATTCAACTATGTAAAGTACAAAGTATTTCAGAAGAATATTTAATTAACTCAGATCTAGAATGTGTTATTTTTTTGTTCCCTTAATTTTTTTGAGCAGTGTATATACAGTCAGGTCCATAAATATTGGAACATCGACACAATTATACAATTTTTGGCTGTATACACCACCACAATGGATTTGAAATGAAACGAACAAGATGTGCTTTAACTGCAGACCGTCAGCTTTAATTTGAGGGTATTTACATACAAATCAGGTGAACGGTGTAAGGAATTTGCACATGTGCCTCCCACTTGTTAAGGAACCAAAAGTAATAGGACAGAAAAATAATCATAAATCAAACTTTCACTTTTTAATACATGGTTGCAGTCAATTTCAGCCTGAAGTCTGAAATGCATAGACATCACTAGACGCTGTTTCATCCCTGGTGATGCTCTGCCAGGCCTCTACTGCAACTGTCTTCAGTTCCTGCTTGTTCTTGGGGCATTTTCCCTTCAGTTTTGTCTTCAACAAGTGAAATGCATGCTCAATCGGATTCAGGTCAGGTGATTGACTTGGCCATTGCATAGTATTACACTTCTTTCCCTTAAAAAACTCTTTGGTTGCTTTTGCAGTATGTTTTGGGTCATTGTCCATCTGCACTGTGAAGCGTCGTCCAATGAGTTCTGAAGCATTTGGCTGATTATGAGCAGATAATATTGCCCGAAACACTTCAGAATTCATCCTGCTGCTTTTGTCAGCAGTCACATCATCAATAAATACAAAAGAACCAGTTCCATTGGCAGCCATACATGCCCACGCCATGACACTACCACCTTCATGCTTCACTGATGAGGTGGTATGGTTAGGATCATGAGCAGTTCCTTTCCTTTCCTTCTCCATACTCTTCTCTTCCCATCACTCTGTTACAAGTTGATCTTGGTCTCATCTGTCCATAGGATGTTGTTCCAGAACTGTGAAGGCTTTTTTAGATGTCGTTTGGCAAACTCTAGTCTGGCCTTCCTTTTTTTGAGGCTCACCAATGGTTTACATCTTGTGGTGAACCCTCTGTATTCACTGTGGAGAAGTCTTCTCTTGAGTGTTGACTTTGACACACATACACCTACCTCCTGGAGAGTGTTCTTGATCTGGCCAACTGTTGTGAAGGGTGTTTTCTTCACCAGGGAAATAATTCTTCGGTCATCCACCACAGTTGTTTTCCGTGGACTTCCGTGTCTTTTGGTGTTGCTGAGCTCACCAGTGCGTTCCTTCTTTATAAGAAAGTTCCAAACTGTTGTTTTGGCCACGCCTAATGTTTTTGCTATCTCTCTGATTGGTTTGTTTAGTTTTTTCAGCCTAATGATGGCTTGCTTCACTGATAGTGACAGCTCTTTGGATCTCATCTTGAGTTGACAACAACAGATTCCAAATGCAAATAGCACACTTGAAATGAACTCTGGACCATTTATCTGCTCATTGTAATTGGCATAATGAGGGAACAACACACACCTGGCCATGGAACAGCTGAGAAGCCAATTGTCCCATTACTTTTCGTCCCTTAACAAGTGGGAGGCACATATACAAACTGTTGTAATTCCTACACCGTTCACCTGAATTGGATGTAAATACCCTCAAATTAAAGCTAACAGTCTGCAGTTTAAGCACATCTTGTTCATTTCATTTCAAATCCATTGTGGTGGTGTATAGAGCCAAAAAATTTAGAATTGTGTCGATATCCCAATATTTATGGACCTGACTGTGTGTGTGTGTGTGTATATATATATATATATATATATATATATATATATATAATATATCCTTATCACAAAAAGGGATATTTGGCTTTCGGGTGAAATGTATGCAAAACCCTAAAAGCTTATGCTACAGTGATAATATATCATGAAAGTACGGCATTTAAGTAGAATCAGCAATGATGATTTCCTCATCCCAAACAATTTATTGAAACAAAAGCCAACAACAGTGATGGGTATACCCCCAGAATTTTATTAAATTGTCTCAATAACTTGTCATGTGGCCTTGAGCATCAACTACAGCTTGACAATGATGTCTCATGTGACCTCGATGAGCTGGCGCATTGTCGTCCATGAAGATGAGATTAGGCCTGTGTTGTTCATGCAGAGTCACAATGACTGGATTAATGTTGTTATTCAAGTAGTATGGGCTTGTCACTGTACCATTCACAAAGTGTAGGGCAGTTCTGTATTGACTAGACACACCTGCCCACATTGTAACACCACCACCAAAGGCTCATCTAATGACAACAGTGGCTGATGCATAGCGCTCTCCTTGACATCTCCAACATTGTTGGCAGCCATAATTTTTGCTCAGCGTGAATCATCTTTCATCAGTGAACCGCACTGAGGCCCACTGGCCCTTTGTCCAGATTAGATGCTCCCTGGCCCATTCAAGACGACGACGCCTGTGGTCAGGTACCCTTGCAGGTCGTCTAGCACGCAGACCATACTGATGTAAATAGTTTTGAATGGTCTGACATGACACTTGGGTGCCTCTCACCTCCCTTAAATGTGCCTGGAGTTGTGTGGCATTCATCATCCGGTTCCGCAGGGCATTATTCACAATGAAGCGGTCATCAGTGTGAGATGTGGCCAAAGGACATCCACTTATATGCATTTATGTGTCTTCCAGTCTCTCTGTATCTTTGTTGCAACCTGCTGATGACAGTCTGTGACACTGTATGCTCAGTGGCCACTTCCGTCTGAGAACATCCTGCTTGAAGCCTCACAATGGAGAGGTACTGCTGATCAATTGTTAGGTGTCGCCTTGGACTCATGATGTCAAAATGTGAACAGCATGATGAAGAGGACTATTAAAATACTAATTCTAATTGAACTAGGAAATGTATTGGGCAGTTTATGGATCAAACACCTGTTGCAAATTTTGCCATTAAGCTCCTTGTTAGAGATCAGCAAGTTGTGCAAAAAGTACTGAAACATTGAACAGTTGGACATGGCATTCAAAAGTTTATAGAAGGTCACATTAAGTTTACCTGTAAAGGTTATAGTGCATTTTAGGTTCATCCTATATATATAGATTATATGCATGGATATATATACATATATACACATACACACAAACAAACAAATCCAGGACAGCACACCTTAGTATAAAGAGAAGGAGTGCCAGCAGTATAAACTTGACCACTATTCCATCAATAAAATAAAAAAGAACGCAGCAGTTCCAATTGGAGAAAAAATGTGAAGTCCTTTATTCACCCACGCGACGTCCCATCAAGCGGATTAAAATGTTGCGTGGGTAAATAAAGGACTTCACATTTTTTCACCAATTGAAAGTGCTGCAGTCTTTTTTCATTTTTTATATATACAGTGGATATAAAAAGTCTACACACCCCTGTTAAAATGTCAGGTTTCTGTGATGTAAAAAAAAAAAGAGACAAAGATAAATCATTTCAGAACTTTTTCCACCTTTAATGTGACCTATAAACGGTACAACTCAATTGAAAAACAAACTGAAATCTTTTAGGTAGAGGGAATAAAAAATATAAAAATAAACTAATATGGTTGCATAAATGTGCACACCCTTAAACTAATACTTTGTTGAAGCACCTTTTGATTTTATTACAGCACTCAGTCTTTTTGGGTATGAGTCTATCAGCATGGCACATTTAGACTTGCCAAGATCTGCCCACTCTTCTTTGCAAAAACACTCCAAATCTGTCAGATTGAGAGGGCATCTCCTGTGCACAGCCCTCTTCAGATCACCACACAGATTTTCAATTGGATTCAGGTCTGGGCTCTGGCTGGGCCCTTCCAAAACTTTAATCTTCTTCTGGTGAAGCCATTCCTTTGTTGATTTGGATGTATGCTTTGTGTCGTTGTCATGCTGAAAGATTTCTAGCAGAAGCCTGAAGGTTTTGTGCCAATATTGACTGGTATTTTGTAATGACCGGCGTCACGCACAGGGAGGGAAAAGGGAAAGCCCTGCCCAAGGGAGAGGGAAAGGTGGTGACCCCTGACTCACCTTGCGGCTGGCACCTGACTGCCCTGACGTCCCTAGACGGGTTCCTCACCCGTGCGGCGATCACGTGCCTAAACCCTGGCTTTCCCTAAAATGAGCCCTAGATAGTGAACGGGCCGGTGGGATCGCTAGTCCGCACCACTGACACTAAGAGGGAAACACCAGGGAGAGGACAGACAATACAGACAAACACATACACCCAGGTGGGCAACCACAGCAGACCACAAAGGTCCAACAGGGATCCGGAGGGAGCGTTCTGGACCAACAACCAGAGAACGCAGCAACACAGCTCCAGAGGGTCAGAATAGATGTCCAGGCAGGAAGCTCTATATCTGGCAACCAGAGAAGTGTGAGAGGGGAATATAAGGAGGTTGGGAGTGCTGGAAAAGGAACAGCTGAGGAGAAGGAGCTACGGATCCCTGAGTGAGCCAAAAGGGTTTGCAAAGCAAACCCAGAAAGCTACCATAAGGAAACAGCCCTATCTTACATAGAGCACACAGCCAACCGCTGCGACTTCCTGACCCCGGGTATAACGGAGTCAGGCGTGGTTCTCGACACCCTTGTGACATATTTTGAACTGTTCATAATTCCCTCTAGCTTAACTAAGGCCCCAGTTTCAGCTGAAGAAAAACAGCCCACAGCATGATGCTGCCACCACCATGCTTCACTGTGTTTATGGTGTTCTTTTGGTGATGTGCAGTGTTGTTTTTATGTCAAACATATCTTTTGGAATTATGGGCAAAAAGTTAAACCTTGGTTTCATCAGACCATAACACCTTTTACCACATGCTTTTGGGAGACTTCAGATGTGTTTTTGCAAAATTTAGCCTGGCTTGGATGTTTTTCTTCATAAGAAAAGGCTTTCGTCTTGCCACTCTACCCCATAGCCCAGACATATGAAGAATACGGGAGATTGTTGTCACATGTACCACACAGCCAGTACTTGCCAGATATTCCTGCAGTTCCTTTAATGTTGCTGTAGACTTCTTGGTAGCCTCCCAGACCAGTTTTCTTCTCGTCTTTTCATCAATTTTGGAGGGACGTCCAGTTCTTGGCAATGTCACTGTTGTGCCATATTTTCTCCACTTGATGATGACTGCCTTCACTGTGTTCCATGGTATATCTAATGCCTTGGAAATTCTTTTGTACCCTTCTCCTAACTGATACCTTTTAACAATGAAATCCCTCTGATGCTTTGGAAGCTCTCTGTGGACCATGGCTTTTGCTGTGGGATGCGACTAAGAAAATTTCAGAAAAGACCAACTAGAGCAGCTGATCTTTATTTAGGGTTAATGAGAGACACTTTAAATGATGGCAGGTGTATGCTGACTCCTATTTAACATGATTTTGAATGTGATTGCTTAATTCTGAACACATCTACATCCCCAGTTATACGAGGGTGTGCACACTTATGCAACCACATTATTGATTTATTTATTTTTCGTTTTTTTTTCCCTCCACCTTAAAGATTTCAGTTTGTTTAAATTTTTTTACATCACAGAAACCTGACATTTTAACAGGGGTGTGTAGACTTTTTATATCCACTGTATATATACACTCACCTAAAGAATTATTACGAACACCTGTTCTATTTCTCATTAATGCAATTATCTAGTCAACCAATCACATGGCAGTTGCTTCAATGCATTTAGGGATGTGGTCCTGGTCAAGACAATCTCCTGAACTCCAAACTGAATGTCAGAATGGGAAAGAAAGGTTATTTAAGCAATTTTGAGCGTGGCATGGTTGTTGGTGCCAGACGGGCCGGTTTGAGTATTTCACAATCTACTCAGTTACTGGGATTTTCACGCACAACCATTTCTAGGGTTTACAAAGAATGGTGTGAAAAAGAAAACATCCAGTATGCGGCAGTCCTGTGGGCAAAAATGCCTTGTGGATGCTAGAGGTCAGAGGAGAATGGGCCGACTGATTCAAGCTGATCTAAGAGCAACGTTGACTGAAATAACCACTCGTTACAACCGAGGTATGCAGCAAAGCATTTGTGAAGCCACAACACGCACAACCTTGAGGCGGATGGGCTACAACAGCAGAAGACCCCACCGGGTACCACTCATCTCCACTACAAATAGGAAAAAGAGGCTACAATTTGCACCAGCTCACCAAAATTGGACTGTTGAAGACTGGAAAAATGTTGCCTGGTCTGTTGAGTCTCGATTTCTGTTGAGACATTCAAATGGTAGAGTCCGAATTTGGCGTAAACAGAATGAGAACATGTATCCATCCTCTGATGGCTACTTCCAGCAGGATAATGCACCATGTCACAAAGCTTGAATCATTTCAAATTGGTTTCTTGAACATGACAATGAGTTCACTGTATTAAAATGGCTCCCACAGTCACCAAATCTCAACCCAATAGAGCATCTTTGGGATGTGGTGGAACGGGAGCTTCGTGCCCTGGATGTGCATCCATCAAATCTCCATCAACTGCAAGATGCTATCCTATCAATATGGGCCAACATTTCTAAAGAATGCTATCAGCACCTTGTTGAATCAATGCCACGTAGAATTAAGGCAGTTCTGAAGGCAAAAGGGGGTCCAACACCGTATTAGTATGGTGTTCCTAATAATTCTTTAGGGGAGTGTGTATATATATATATATATATATATATATATATATATATACATACTGAACAAAAATATGAACTCAAAGATCTGAAACATTTTCTATATACACAAAAGACCCATTACTCTCAAATATTGTTCATAAATCTGTCTAAATGTGTGTTAGTGAGCACTTCTCCTTTGCCGAGATAATCCATCCCACCTCACAGGTGTGGCATATCAAGGTGCTGATTAGACAGCATGAATATTGCTCAGGTGTGCCTTAGACTGCCCACAATAAAAGTCCACTTGCAACACATCTCCGTCGCATAGAGTTGATCAGGTACGCCGATCCAAAGCATCCCAAACATGCTCAATGGGTGACATGTCCGGTGGTATGCTGGCCATGCAAGAACTGGGATGTTTTCAGCTTCCAGGAATTGTGTACATATCCTTGCAATATGGAGCCGTGCATTATCATGCTGCAACATGAGGTGATGGTCGTGGATGAATGGCACAACAATGGGCCTCAGGATCTCGTCAAAGTATCTCTGTGCATTCAAAATGCCATCAATAAAATGCACCTGTGTTCGTTGTCCATAACATACGCCTGCCCATACCATAACCCCACCGCTACCGTGGGCCACCCGATCCACAACGTTGATGTCAGCAAACCGCTCACCCACAGGACGCCACACACGCTGTCTGCCATCTGCCCTGAACAGTGAAAACCGGGACTCATCCGTAAACAGAACGCCTCTCCAACATGCCAGACGCCATTGAATGTGAGCATTTGCCCACTCAATTCGGTTACGAAGACAAACTGCAGTCAGGTTCCAGAACCCGATGAGGACGACGAGCATGCAGATGAGCTTCCCTGAGACAGTTCCTGACAGTTTGTGAAAATTCTTTGGTTATGCAAACCGATTGTTGCTGCAGCTGTCCGGGTGGCTGGTCTAAGACGATCATGGAGGAGAACATGCTGGATGTGGAGGTCCTGGGCTGGTGTGGTTACACGTGGTCTGCGGTTGTGAGGCCGGTTGGATGTACTGCCAAATTCTCTGAAACGCCTTTGGAGATGGTTTATGGTAGAGAAATGAACATTCATTGCATGGGGAAAAGCTCTGGTAGACATTCCTGCAGTCAGCATGCCAATTGCACGCTCCCTCAAACGTTGCAACATCTGTGGCATTGTGCAGTGTGATCAAACTGCACATTTCAGAGTGGACTTTTATTGTGGGCAGTCTAAGGCACACCTGTGCAATATTCATGCTGTCTAATCAGCACCTTGATATGCCACACCTGTGAGGTGGGATGATTTATCTCGGCACAGGAGAAGTGCTCACTAACACAGATTTAGACAGATTTGTGAACAATATTTGAGAGTAATGGGTCTTTTGTGTATGTAGAAAATATTTTAGATCTTTGAGTTCAGTTCATGCAAAATGGGAGCAAAGCCAAAAGTGTTGCGTTTATATTTTTGTTCAGTGTATATATATATATATATATATGTGTGTTTATATATATTGTAAGGGATCGTCTCTTATTCGGGGGTCATTCTCACAGAATTATCTTCATAACCACTGGGTTTCAGGTCCAAACAGTGCGATTTATTTTACACTCTTCATACACAACATGGCATAAAACAAAAGCCTACCCGTCTGGGCTCTACCTAAACATAATAAACATCGTATCCCTAACTCGGCTATACGAAAGCGTTCCCACATGGAACCAGGTGCGACTTACCCCAGACATACAGTCCACCAGCCCTCAGGCTGTAACAAATGCAATAACCTTTGGAGGGGGTTGTGGTCTAGCAGTCCTCCCGACTCTGACCTTTCAATGCTTGTTCCCGGGCGTTGCTGAGTCCCCCAAAGTCCAGGCTATTGCATAGCCTTGTGGCCCCTCAGCCTTGCCTAGCTGAGACCACACTGACAGAGCCTCACCAGGCCTCTGTCTGCACACTCTCCAGAGTGAGACACACCCAATTCCAGAAACCAGATTAAATGGAATCCCTGGACGTGAGCATGCCCTATGTCCCGGACTGGAGCATGGGGAACAGGCACCCACCCAACACATTGCCTGTTCCCAGTAAAAGCCCGCCCTGAAATAGCTGAACCAGCTACACTATTTATATGGTGTCCCCCAACTACTTTAGTGGACATCTGGACTAGGGCTTTTACTCCACCAAGGCCGGGCCGCTTGGTGACACGCTCCTGGTGCAAACAACACCTCAATGTTCACATTGCCACATATTCCCCACCCTCTGTTCAAACCTGTGGGGGTGAACACATGTACCAACCGGATGCTCGTGATAAGGCATCCGCATTATACTGCCATCTTCCGGCTCAACAATCCCCCTGGAAGAGATGGCCAGCGTCACAGGCTTCCCTTTATTTTGCCATACCCAGGCCATCAGAGCTTGGTTTGTCATAAACACTGCCTTTCTACCTAGACTACAGTGTCTAAGGGCCTCCTCCGTCTCCTCTTTGCTGGAGAACTTAGCTTTCTGGCTTGTTTATTTTCTAGATTTCTTCTTAGGCCCACAACCTTTAACTTCCGCAACCTTTACAGCCGCGTTTTCCACGGGGAGCTCCCGCCTCCTCCTTTAGTCCCCACAGGGGTTACCTCAGGTTTGGCTTCAGTATCAGAGTCTTCTGCTTCTTCAGTGGCTCTCCCCACTTCGGCAGATCCCTCTTCAGCCTTATCCTTGGTCTTTGGAACATCTGAGGATTTCTCCCACTCCAACTCATCGGCCTTAGCTTCTTCAGCCTTTGAGTCTCCTTTGGGGTCTTCATTCACTTTGTTAGCTTTCTCATCTTTCGCAGACATAGCATCATATACTTCCAATCTAAACCCCTCCTCCTCTTTCTCATCAAGGTTGGAGGTACTGGGGACACTAGGGTCTTCACTTGACTCGTCGTCTTCTGGTATTTTCTCAATAGGCTCATCACCCAGGATATTGTTATCCTTTCGGGCAGGATTCAGGAGAGCCAGTCGATTGTAGTTGACAGGATCCTCATACTGGTCACCCGTCTCCCCATATTTCTTCCCCAGAAGACTGCTGGCTTTCTGGAGGGCATTGACAGCAGAGGAAATTTCTTTCATGACCAGGTCCTGGCCACACACTGCCATGAATCTCTTGTCTTCTGCATCCACATCAGCCCCATCAACTGGTTCAGCAGATACATCTTCCATCTTCTTCTCTGCCTCTGCCGGCACCACGGCTCCACCATCTCTAGTCCCATTCTTAACAGGCTCTGGCTTAGACTTCTTGATGTCTTTCAGAGGACTCTCCTCTTCAGGTTTCTCCTTTTCCACCTGTTGCTCGAGAGCACGCTTAGATTTCTCCAACTCAAAAACGTTCTTCCCGACGTCATCTTTTAAGCTCATGAGATTTTCCATCTCTGCTCTGAGTTGCCTGTTCAGCCTCTCATATTTATCTCGCTCCTCAAGCACTTTTCCAAGGGCTCTGGCGAAGGAGAGGGCTTTGGTCTCCTTCTCCCGAGCATCAGCCTCTGCTCGGTCACGTTCTTCGGCATATCGAGCCAATATGTATTTCTCTTCAACCAGGAGGTGGTCAAACTTCTTCTGTTTCTTCTCCAATCTAGGTCCAGGTCCACCATCCGATCACGCAACTCTTGATCGAGTTGAGCCATCCTGGCTTCCAAATGTCTTTTCTCCTCCAAGAGAGCAGATTTTTCTGAGGCACTGTTTAAGACCTCATCAGCCAGCTCATCCCTTTCCTGCTCTGCATGACGTCTGGATCGCTCAGAAGCTAGAAGTTCCTCTTGAAGTTGGAGAATTTCCGCTTCTATTTGTGACTCTAGATCCTTCAGTTCCTTCCTCTCTTTTTGAGTCTCTTCCTGTGACTCCTCTGGAGCTTTCTGCAGTTGCTCTGCGATTACCGCTAGTCCCTTCTCTAGTGTATCTAGGGACTGTGCAAAGCGAGTGAAAGCATCTTCAAGTTTGTAGCTGTACTGACCTGTCAGGTCATCTACTCCTGAATGGGTATGGGTCTCAGACACTAAGTTGCCATCTCCCCACTCAGCTCTTGTCACGTCAGGTATAACTGTCATCTGGTCACTACTAGTAACCACCTTAGTTTCACCAGAAACTGACATCACTCTCTGAGCTGCTATCAGCCACATTACATATATCACGTGTCCCACTCTTGTCATTATCATCCCTGACCTCTAGGGGCACACACGAGCTAATCCCCACATTGGACATTTCCTCAGTAACCACAGAACCCCGTGGAGACTGCATACCCACTTCTGGTATGTGTGGTACATACTCTAGCCCCACCACATTGTCTAGAATGGGGTCTACTAGTGGTGTTCCTTCAACATTTATCAACACTTTTACATCAGACACATGTTTACCAACAGGGGGAGCTTCTTCACCAATCACAGCCTGCAAAGGAAAAGGCATGTCATTATTATCACATATTTCACATGACATCACATTCCCATTATGCATTTCGGCAAACATGGTACCATCACTTTGCACCTTATCAGCTCCACTGTTTCTAATGGTCACTTCATTTAATGGGCTAGGTACCAGTTCTGCGGGATTTACGTGACCGACCGCAGAAGTGTTTCTATCCCACAAATCACGGAACAACTTTCTCTCCTGTACGGGCGAATTTACGGCAGCAAGTCCATCAGTCCCAGCTGTCACTATAGCCTCACACTCAGTGAGAACTACCTGATAGTCCTCATTAACCGCATGTCTGTACAGCATATTGTGCTACCTCTTACACGGGCCATCATAGGGTCTCTAATTTTCGCCACCCCATACCTAGCCTTGGTCACGGGCATTTTGGGCAACACAACAACCTTCTCCCCCGCAAAGTCCTGCAGGCTTACCCGCCTGTTCAGACCCTGCGTTTTCTCCAATGTCACACACTTCCGAAACAGTTACTCGCCTCGGTGATTTATCACTCACCATCCCAGCAGGTATCCCCTGCCGCCGGCTCACTGTCACTGGGTCTGTCACATAATTAATAACAGGGACGATATCTTACCCAGCGATGTCATGGGTTCGGCAGTCCCAGAATCCAAGGATACGCCAGGATCCTCCATTACAAAATCACCTGCAGACTCCTGACTGCAGTGGTTGCTATGAGAAACGCTATGACTCCATCCTCCTTCCAGATGTAGAGTCACACTCTCGGGAGACCTGTCCTTGAGATCTCCAGCCGCAGAATATGAGCCACTTGCTCTGCTCCATAACTGCTGGGCAGCCGCGCGCTGTTGTGGTTGGTTGCCCTTAGCAACAGCCTCGCAGATCCTCAGCACACCCTCTCTAGGACTCTGTCTCCACTGGTAGGGAACATTCGACCTCCTGAGAGCTGAACCGCTCTCCCCCTCTTTATCTTCCCGACGGTTGCCCTTGGCAACAGCATATCTTTGCTTTTCCCCCGATAGTCCCGGCACACCACCAACCTCTTGGAACTTTGTACAGGGTCCATACAGTGTTGAGGACCCATTTCTCAAGGCCAGCTGCAACTGTGCCTCCAAAGCCTCTCGCTCTGCATCAAATTTCGTCAATTCATTTTTAGTGTAGCCAATTGCTATGGCCATTTCTTCTGCCTGCTGTATGCACCAGCGCCGCCAGACCTACTCTTCCCCGAGACCCATGGTAGCAGGAAAAACTTTCAGCCACAAGTCCACTTTTGCTGGGCTACTGGCCCTTTAATTCACTGCAGTTTTACTTGCACCACAGAAAAATAGTCCACACTCTTACGAGCAGCACCTGCTCCACTGGACAAAAAAAAAAAGCTTCCGGCCCTTCAACTCCACACACGGCAAAAAAACAGCCTTTATCAGCACCTGCAGTCTCATCGTTGCCCCTAGCAACTGACCGTTGTCCTTCTCTCATGGACAACTTGTCCGCATCCTCCACCATATGTAAGGGATCGTCTCTTATTCAGGGGTCATTCTCACAGAATTATCTTCATAACCACTGGGTTTCAGGTCCAAACAGTGTGATTTATTTTACACTCTTCATACACAACATGGCATAAAACAAAAGCCTACCCATCTGGGCTCTACCTAAACATAATAAACATCGTATCCCTAACTCGGCTATACGATAGCGTTCCCACATGGAACCAGGTGCCGCTTACCCCAGACATACAGTCCACCAGCCCTCAGGCTGTAACAAATGCACTACCTTTGGAGGGGGTTGTGGTCTAGCAGTCCTCCCGACTCTGACCTTTCAATGCTTGTTCCCGAGCGTTGCTGAATCCCCCAAAGTCCAGGCTATTGCATAGCCTTGTGGCCCCTCAGCCTTGCCTAGCTAAGACCACACTGACAGAGCCTCACCAGGCCTCTGTCTGCACACTCTCCAGAGTGAGACACACCCAATTCCAGAAACCAGATTAAATGGAATCCCTGGACGTGAGCATGCCCTATGTCCCGGACTGGAGCATGGGGAACAGGCACCCACCCAACACATTGCCTGTTCCCAGTAAAAGCCCACCCTGAAATAGCTGAACCAGCTACACTATCTATATGGTGTCCCCCAACTACTTTAGTGGACACCTGGACTTGGGCTTTTACTCCACCAAGGCCGGGCCCCTTGGTGACACGCTCCTGGTGCAAACAACACCTCAATGTTTACATTGCCACTATATATATATATATATATATATATATATATAGTGATGCTTAAAAGTTGGTGAACCCTTCAGAATTTTCTGTATTTCTGCATAATTTTGACCTAAAACTATATTAGATTTTCACCTAATTCATAAAAAGTAGATGAAGTAAAACAAATTACACTTGGTCATTTATCCAATGTGGAAAAGGATCCAATATGATATGTCTGTGAGTGGCAAAAGTATGTGAACCGTTGCTTTTAGTATCTGGTGTGACCCTCTTATGCTGCAATAACTGCAAGTAAACGATTCTAAACTAAATTCTAAATTCATCAAATCAAGTCTAAAGTTTTTTAATTTGTTTTGGACGAATTGCATAAAAACAGCAGCCAGCACCATTTTACTTAGAAAATTGGAGGGGAAAAAATGAGGGAGGAAGAAAATTAAGGATCACTGAATACAATCTGAAAAAAGGACATAAAATCAGAAAAAATACAAAACGAACAGCAGGTGGCAAAAGAGAGCAAAACAAATCCCAAACACTTCTGTACATTTATAAATGCTAAATATACCAAGGTCTGAGCAGGTAGGTTTCCTAAATAACTGTAAAGGGGGGTTAGTCACTGGAGATAAGGAAAAGGCAGAATTAAAAAATGGCTTTTTTAGCTTTGTACCGTACATAAAAAAAGAAGAGAAAGGAGCTGATATCAGTGGTGCCAGGGCTGTTCGTACATCCAGTAATATACTCAACTGGCTAACTCTAGATATGGTCCAAGCTAAGTTAAATAAGGTAAATGTGAACAAGGCTCCGGGTCCAGACGGATTACACCCAAGAATTCTTAAAGAGTTCAGTTCAGTCATTGCTGTGCCCTTGTTTATAATTGTTAAAGATTTTCTAGGTACTGGTACAGTGCCAAGTGACTGACGCAAGGCAAATGTGGTGCCCATATTCAAAAAAGAATCTAGGTCCTCCACAGATAATTATAGACCAGTTAGTTTAACTTATGTTGTGGGTGAGAAAAATATTTGAAGGACTCTTAAAAGGAACCTGTCATGTGGATATTTGATTATAATCTAACTAATTATATACAATCATTAACTACTAAAAAGTGCCTTAGATGTATTCACTTACTGGTGTGACAGATGGTTATCTCATAATATACACACAAAGATGCCGCATGCTAATGAGCTGATTTGAGTCCGGCGTGATGTCATTGAGTCCAGCGTATATTTAATTCTGAGCTATAGCCACTCCCCTGCCCACCTGCTGCTGGTTCATATGGAAACAAACTGTCACTCAGCAGCAGGTGGGCGGGCAGAGTCAGGAGCTCATGAATATTCAGGACTCATCATTATCAGCTGGAGCTTTTCAATACAAGATGTTGGCAGATTGACTGGGTCAATTAAAGAAAGTGTCCCAGCATTGTGCTAAGAGAATCAGTCACTTATTTATGTTGCCCTTAGTTAGGACACCATAAAACTGGTGACAGGTTCCCTTTAACTAGAGTTGAGCGGACACCTGGATGTTCGGGTTCGACGAACTTGACCCGAACTTGAACCCCATTGAAGTCAATGGGGACCCGAACTTTTCGGCACTAAAATAGTCCTGGAAAGGGCTAGAGGGCTGCAAAAGGCAGGGGGTTCATTCACGACAAAAGTGGGTTCTTGTCACCCAGCAATAGAACAGAGGATTTTGAGAGATTTAGGCCCCAGTCACCCAGGCACAGCAGGGGTTCATTCACGGCAAAAGTAGGTTCTTGTCACCCAGCAATAGAACAGAGAATTTTGAGAGATTTAGGCCCCTGTCACCCAGGCACAGCAGGGGTTCATTCACATAGTATACATATAGGGTTCGGACCGCGCGCGTCATAAATAGATGGTATACAAACTGTTTTTTTCTCCTTCTCCTTTTAGAAAAGTACCGAGGTCTGCAGATGTCCTATTTGTAGATATCCTGCAACTTATAAAAATTATAATAGTGTAAATCCGTACGGTTGTGCTGCCCTGCAGTGCACAGATTGTACTTACACGGCACTCCACCGCGGCTTGTTAGGTTTTTCACGGCGAAGGTCCACGTTCATACACCACCACACAGGGCTCAACGACGGACTTAATTCCAGCACACACCAGATAAGTCTGCTAGTATTCCCGACTTCCTTTACTTAAAAATTCCTGTGGATACAAGTGGCTCCTACCATAGTGAAGCTCCGGTAACTATTTTAAAAGGTTTATTAGTAGGGATGAGCCAACCCGAACTGTATAGTTCGGGTTTGTACCGAATTTTGGGGTGTCCGTGACACGGACCCGAACCCGAACATTTTCGTAAAAGTCCGGGTTCGGTGTTCGGCGCTTTCTTGGCGCTTTTTGAAAGGCTGCAAAGCAGCCAATCAACAAGCGTCATACTACTTGCCCCAAGAGGCCATCACAGCCATGCCTACTATTGGCATGGCTGTGATTGGCCAGTGCAGCATGTGACCCAGCCTCTATTTAAGCTGGAGTCACGTAGCGCCGCACGTCACTCTGCTCTGATCAGTGTAGGGATAGGATGCAGCTGCTGCTGTTAGGGCGAGATTAGGCAGGGATTTATTTACTGAAGTGATCGATATACAGCTGTGTATCATACAACCTCTGCTATTCAATTGCTCACTGTTTTAAGGCTGCCCAGAGCGTTTTTCAGTCACTTTTTTTATCTGGCGTGATCGGCGGCCATTTTGTGTCTTGTGGTGTGCCAGCACAAGCTGCCACCAAGTTTATTTTTAACCATCAATAGTGTGTTGTTTTTTTTTTGCTATATCCTACATCAGGGGTAAAATACAATTGCCAAAATAGTAGTACCCTAAATCTGGTGTTTCAGCTGTGGCTAGCCAATTGTAATACTGTCTGCTGTCTGCCGAAGCACAGTTTTTGTTCTGGGTTGAATACAATTCCCAACTTAGCAATATCCTAAATTAGTGGTTTCTGCTCTATCAGGCCAAGGTTAAATCTATCCATAAAAGGGTATATTAGATTGAAGGTGCGGATAGGGTCATCCTCAATAACTTCAGACGCTACCGTGCATTTCCAAGTCTAATTCTGTCCGAAAAAGGGATACCTGTCATTCAGCGCCTAAATACTAGGCCTACAATTTATATTCAGCTAAATCTGTCGTTACTGCTGTGCCTGTATTAGTGTAATACGGTACCTAAATAGATAGCCAGATAGTGTTAGGTGCCTGTAAAAAAAAAGGCCTGAATTTGAATTCAATACATTGGGCCAAATATTTTTTTTCTTATTGTGGTGAACGGTAACAATGAGGAAAACATCTAGTAAGGGACGCGGACACGGACATGGTCGTGGTGGTGTTAGTGGACCCTCTGGTGCTGGGAGAGGACGTGGCCGTTCTGCCACAGCCACACGTCCTAGTGAACCAACTACCTTAGGTCCCAGTAGCCACCAGAATTTACAGCGATATTTGGTGGGGCCCAATGCCGTTCTAAGGATGGTAAGGCCTGAGCAGGTACAGGCATTAGTCATTTGGGTGGCCGACAGTGGATCCAGCACATTCACATTATCTCCAACCCAGTCTTCTGCAGAAAGCGCACAGATGGCGCCTGAAAACCAAGCCCATCAGTCTGTCACATCACCCCCATGCATATCAGGGAAACTGTCTGAGCCTCAACTTATGCAGCAGTCTCTTATGCTGTTTGAAGACTCTGCTGCCAGGGTTTCTCAAGGGCATCCACCTAGCCCTTCCCCAGCGGTGGAAGACATAGAATGCACTGACGCACAACCACTTATGTTTCCTGATGATGAGGACATGGGAAAACCACCCCAGCACGTCTCTGATGATGATGAAACACAGGTGCCAACTGCTGCGTCTTTCTGCAGTGTGCAGACCGAACAGGAGGTCAGGGAGGAACACTGGGTGGAAGACGATTCAGGGGACGATGAGGTCCTAGACCCCACATGGAATGAAGGTCGTTCCACTGACTTTCAGAGTTCGGAGGAAGAGGCAGTGGTGAGACCGAGCCAACAGCGTAGCAAAAGAGGGAGCAGTGGGCAAAAGCAGAACACCCGCCGCCAAGAGAGTTCGCCTGCTACTGGCCACCGCCACCTGGGACCGAGCACCCCAAAGATAGCTTCAAGGACTTCCCTGGCTTGGCAGTTCTTCAAACAATGTGCTGACAACAAGACCCGAGTGGTTTGCACGCTGTGCCATCAGAGCCTGAAGTGAGGCATTAACGTTCTGAACCTTAGCACAACCTGCATGACCAGGCATCTGCATGCAAAGCATGAGCTGCAGTGGAGTAGACACCTCAAAAACAAAGAAAGGTCTCTGGCTCCTTCTGCTTCCTCTTCTGCTGCAGTCTCGGCCTCTTCATCCAACTCCTGGAGTGACAGTGCCACCTGCCACCCCGAAAACAGAGGATCTGCCAGCAACACCACCACCTGGGTCGCCAAGCATCTCCACAATGTCCCACAGAAGCGTTCAGCTCTCCATCTCCCAAACACTGGAGCGGAAGAGGAAGTACCCCCCTACCCACCCGCGATCCCTGGCCCTGAATGCCAACATTTCAAAATTCTGTTATAAAATGATTTTGAGGGGCTTACGTAGTGAAAAACACCCATAAATACCCCATTTTAGAAACTACACGTCTCAAATTATTCAAAACTGATGTTACAAACTTTGTTAACCCTTTAGGTGTTCCACAAGAATTAAATGTAGGTGAAATGTAAAAATTTTATTTTTTTGCTAATTTTTCATGTTAATCAATTTTTTCGCGCAACATAGCAAAGGTTAACAGTAGAGATGGCCTTGTGGTTCACCTGGCGGTCGGTTTGCGGCAAAATTTGCACGTTTGCGATTCGCCGAACATGCGAACATATGGCAATGTTAGCCGGCGCCATATTATTTTGTATTGCGCCGAACTTTGACCGATGACACATCCATCAGGTGGGACAGGACAGCCAATTGAGATGTTTCAGCACATGGACACCCCCCACCTTATAAAAGAATCCGATCTGGCAGCTATTTTACATTCTGTGTTTTGCCAGTCTAGGGAGAGGTTGCTTTGTGGCGCAGGGACAGGTTGTTAGGGACACCAAACACTAGCTAATAGGGCCGCAAAAGTCATTTTAAGGACTGGTATAGGTGTGCTATCGATAGGTGTGATATACTGAGGGGTGTGATATACTTATAATATACTTTCTAACATAGAAAGTATATTATAGTGCATGTGTATTGTGCAGCAGTTGTGTGCGGTGCTTCTGCGATACTGCAGCTATAAAGAGGGACAAACGCTATTGGAACAACTAATTGCAACAGGTGTGATATACCTGTTGCCCCCAAAAAAACTGATTGAGGGGTGTGATATACCTTCTTCCACAAAATACTGATTAACTGATTAATATTTGGTGGAAGCAGGTACGTATATCGAACCCCTTATACGTATATCGTCCATTCACACGTACGTTTTTTCTTTCCTGATCTGTTCCGTTTTTTGCGGAACAGATCAGGACCAGATCTGGACCCATTCATTTTCAATGGGTCCTGGAAAAAAACGGACAGCACAATGTGTGCTGTCCGTTTCCGTTGTTCCGTTCCGCATGTCCGTTTAAATATAAAACATGTCCTATTCTTTTCCTGAAAAATCGGATCCTGGTACAATACAAAGTCAATGGATCCGCAAAAAACGGATGACATACGGATGACATACGGAAACATTTTCAGGAACAACGGATCCGCAAAAAACGGACCAAAAATCGGATTATAGAAAAATACTGACGTGTGAATGTAGCCTAAGGGGTTCGTTATACGTACCTGCTTCCACCAAATATTGATTGAGGGGTGCGATATACCTGCTTCCACAAAATACTGATTAAGGGGTTTGATATACCTACTTCCACCAAATATTGATTGAGGGCTGCGATATACCTGCTTCCACAAAATACTGATTAAGGGGTTTGATATGACTGCTTTCACCAAATATTGATTGAGGCCTGCGATATACCTGCTTCCACAAAATACTGATTAAAGGGTTCGATATACCTGTTTTCACCAAATATTGATTGAGGCCTGCAATATACCTGCTTCCACAAAATACTGTTTAAGGGGATTGATATACCTGCTTCCACAAAATACTGATGAAGGGGTTCGATATACCTGTTTCTACCAAATATTAATTGAGGCCTCCGATATACCTGGTTCCACAAAATACTGATTAAGGGGTTTGATATACCTGCTTCCACAAAACACTGATTGAGGGCTGTGATATACCTGCTTCCACAAAATACTGATTTAGGGGTTTGTTATACCTGTTTCTACCAAATATTGATTGAGGCCTGCAATATACCTGCTTCCAAAAATACTGCTCTTCTCTAGGGACTGAGGCACAGCGTCATTTTTAAAATGACAGGCAGAGGAAGAGGCAGGCAATTCCGCAGGGGTGGTAGGGGTCGGGCAGGTGCACCAGGCTGGAGCCTAAGTGGGAAGTTGGAGAAGGCGAGTGCGATTACTTAAAAGGGCGCACCAGAGTGGGTTGAGTGGCTCACTCAGCCTTCCGCTTTTGCACCCTCCTCATCCTCTGTATTTGCACCCTCCTCACTCTCTGCTGTGTGCACCCCCAAATACACCACCACCATAGCCCCTCCACTCAAGTCAGAGGAATTATTTTCCCCTCCATTTCCAGACCTTACCAATGCTCAGCCATTCTTGACATCGGATGAGGAAGAGGAGGTAGCAACGGCCGCCACCCAGCGGTCTGACGACAATACCCAGATCAGCCCAAGGAAGGTGGTCACCACTGTTGCTGCCTACTCCGAGATCACAAAGGTCAGTGGTGGTGAAGGTGACGGACATGCTGTGTCAATGGACGTCACATGGGTGCCCACAAGAGAGGAAGAAAAGAGAGTTCAGAGGGAGAAACGGAGCAGCAGAGAGGGAGTAGAAGGAGGCGAAGCAGGCAGAGCTCGCAGGGCACAGTAGGCCAAAAGGAGACTGGAAATGTATCTGGAGTGAGCCATCCACCATGCACGGTCATTTCTGGTGCTCCGAGGACGCCGGAACATGTGGGCATTTTTTATAGTGTCAGCTGCTCACAATAGTGTTGCCATCTGCAGCCTGTGCTCTCAACGCATAAGTCGCGGTAAGCCCAACACTCACCTAGGGACAACCGCTTTAAGAAGGCACCTGGCCTCCCATCACCGAGCCCAGTGGGAGCAACGCCGTCAGAACCCACAAAGCTAAACTCCTGGCGCTCCACGTCCTGCCTCTTCTCCTTCTCCTCTCTCCTCCCATTTGTCCTCCACTCCACCTTCCACCGTGCTGTCGTCGCGTTAATCTGGCAGAAGGCAGGCTTCTGTGGCCCAAATGTTCAAGCATAAAAAGTTGATGACGCTGGATAACCCTCTTGCCCAACGGCTGACCGCTGGCTTATCGGAACTACTAGCCCGCCAACTACTGCCATATAAACTGGTGGACTCTGAGGCCTTTAGAAAATGTATGGCCATTGGCACACCGCAATGGAAGGTCCGCAGAATGAAATATTTCTCCCAGAAGGGCATCCCAGAGCTATATCAGTGGCAAGTGAATATATCTCTGGCACACAGTGTCAGTGCCAAGATACATCTGACCACAGAAATGTGGTCTAGCAAACACGGGCAGGGAAGATACATAACTTTTACTGCCCACTGTGAACCTTCTGACGGCCGTCAAGCATGTAACCGGTGGCTCTCGTGGGGATTTGGTGTCACCGCCACGGATTGCATACAGGCGTGCCTCTTCTTCTCCTCCTCCTACTCCATCCTCCGTCTCCTCCTCGGCTGAGTCCTCCTTTTCCACTGCTACCGCCTCTTCCGCTGCGCCCCCAAGCTCCCCAGAACCTATTCGACGTCCCAGGTGAGATGTTGCCATGTTGTGCTGCGGCTGTTGTGCCTGGAAGCCAAGAGCCACACCGGTCCTTCACTGCTTTCAACTCTGCGGTCACAGGCCGATCAGTGGCTAACCCCGCTCAGTTTGACAGTTGGTAAAGTGGTGTACGACAACGGTGACAATCTGCTGAGCGCGCTGAAACAGGGCAAAATGACACACGTGTCGTGCATGGCGCACGTCATGAACTTAGTCGTGCAGAGATTTATTGCCAGATACCTTGGGGTCCAGGATGTCTTGCGGCAGGCCAAGAAAATCTCTGTCAATTTTAGATCTTACACAGCCATGGCTCGCCTTGCTGACGTTCAGCGGCGACACCACTTGCCCGTCAGTCGCCTGATTTGTGACAGCCTGACACGCTGGAACTCCACCTTGTATAGGCGGAGTGTGCAATGTGTCGTGTCATTGATCAAGCCGTCGAGGAGAATGAGCTGGAAGATGAGGAAGTCGCAATGCTGAATGAATTCCTAGGGGGGGGCTACTCTATCTGAGACAAGTCATCAGGAGTCTGAAGAGGAGTCAAAAGAGGATGGTGGCTGGAGGGAGGAGGAGAAAGAAGAGCAGGCTTTGAGGGGGACTTTAAACTTTTCGGGGATCCCTGGTGTTAGCCGTGGCTGGGGGCAGGAGACCGAGGACGACATTCTCCTTGGCGATGAGCAGGAGCCAGGGCACTCCACCGCTTCCAATTGAGTGCAAATGGGGGCCTTCATGCTCCAGTGTTTGAAAAGGGACCCCCATATAAAAAGCATAAAAGGCAAGGACCAGTATTGGGTGTTGTAACATACTTAGACCCCTCGTGCAAACCCAAAATAGCAGACATGTTACCAGCATCACAGAGGGCTGGCAGAATGCATCATTTCCAGGCCTTGCTGCGAGAGATGCTGCTGTCACGGCCATGGTCATGGTCGTGACTCTTAACCGCATGCAGTTGCCTGCGGTCTTGGTGTTGTTGTCAATCACAGGTGAGGGCTATAGTATGTTGCCTCACCTGTGGTTGCCGCTGGCAACATTGTGTGGCAGCAGAGCAGCCTGAGCGGTGCTAGGCAGCTTGCTACAGTAGGAATGCGGTTGCACCTGGCAACCTCTATTTTTAGGTGTGCCTTTTATCGGTGTGCACAGGGTGTTATATGTGTTGTGTGCACTTCCCCTTTAAGTTGTTGTTTTCCCTTCCCTGGTGTTGGAACGGTTAACTTCCTTCCTAGTGTGTGTGTGCACTGGGTGTGTCTGACTGTGGGTGTGGCTACTTGGCCCTATAAAGCCTCAGTGGAAGGCAGTAGTCAGAGAGGGTGCTTCAGCCATGCTTGCTGGAGACATCCTCCTGCTTATTTACCATCTGCCAGTGAGGGCCACCCTGGTTGTCATAAACGTTATGTCTGGTGTTAGTTTATGGTTTATCTGTTATTGCAGCATATGGTTTACTGGGTTCCCGTGTGATGTCTGTTGTGTGCTGTGTCCTTTTATGTTGGTTGTTGATAGCAGCACTTGCACGTGGGTTCCAGGTTGTGTGTCTGTGGCAGGTAAGTGTGGAACTAGTCTCACTTACCTGTCATTGCCATATGTCTGTTTATGTTTCCCCTTTCTATGTAGCATGGCCAGTGAGACTCCTGTTCCTCCGTGTCTAGGAGGAACGGGTCGTCTTACCCTGCTCCTAGTCTAGGGCCACCCTGAGAGCGAGCAGGAATATCAGGTTCCGGAGTATGAGCCCTCCTACCTTCAGGGTTGGCTCATACGGATAGGAGACAGGGTCAGAGTTATGGATGTGTAGTAGGCGACCAGCTCCCTAATTCTCTGTCCTGGCCTTGCAGCGACTCCATTATGCTGATACCGCACGGCTGAGGGTTTTCCCCATCCTCAGCCGTGACAGCTGCATTATGCTGTTGCGGGCGCTGGCAGAGGAATTTCCACCCACAGCGAAACAGGTGCGGGTACCAATCCTACCGCACCTGCAAGAAGAGGGCGGTTTGAAGATGTGTTGGACACTTCGGATATGAGATCATTCTTGCAGCCAACCCATCAACAGCCGCCCTCCGGATCCAGCCTCAGGGAACGCCTAGACCAACAGGTGTCCGACTAAATCTGGTTTACGGCCGATGTGGACGCTCTGAGAAGCAAGGAACCCCTGGATTACTGGATGTGCAGGCTTGACCTGTGGTCAGAGCTGGCACAATTTGCCATGGAACTCTTGGCTTGCCCCTCATCGAGTGTCCTGTCCGAAAGGACGTTCAGTGCAGCAGTGGGGATCGTGACCAATAAGCGCACTCGCCTAGCTCACGACAATGTGGACTAACTCACATTTCTAAAAATGAATGAGGCATGGATCTCTGAGGAATTCAACACCTGAAACGACCACGTGTAATTGAATTTCCTCATGCCAGCCCACACATATCCGCCACAACCCAGAACAAAGAATGGTCATTGTCTTATGTATATACAGCGGCATAAAATGCTTTTTCTGTCAGGTGAATTCCTAATTTCTGGGGCCCGTACTCCAGTGGCCTACAGTAAAAATTTTATGCAGTGACCGCCTAAATTTTATCCAGTGGCCACATCATCACAAGTTCTTTTCTGTAAGGTGAATGCCTAATTTTTGGGGCCTGTACTCCCGTGGCCTAAAATAAAAATTTTCTAGGCTCCAGCAGGGCAGATTTTTGAGAGTTTCTCTTTAACACTAAGACAGGTAAAAAATGGCGCCTGTTTAAAATACATATTTTTTGTGGGAATTTTTGCCAATGATCCCCTGTCCATGTTGTGGGACTATTTGTGCACTTCTAGTAAGTATTTGTTGGCTGCAAATATGACCTGAAGGTTTTTCAGGTTCGCCTGCCATTAAAGTCAATGGGGCCTGCCACGAACGCCGATGGTCGTCCATCACTAGTTAACAGCAAAAAAAACCTCAATCTGCATTACTCTGATTCTGCAGTTTACAGAAATACACCATATGTGGTAGTAAGCTGCTGTAGGGGCACATGGCAGTGGTCAGAAAGAAAGGAGCGCCATATAGTTTTTGGAGGCAGATTTTCCTGAAATGTTTTCTGGGCATCATTTTGTATTTGAAGACACCCTGATATAACTACAGTGGAAAGCCTCAAAAAGTGACCCCATTTTGGAAACAAGACCCCTCAAAGAATTTATTAAGGGATGTACTGAGCACTTTGACCCCATAAGCGTTTTACGGAATTTGGAAACACATGGCTGTGAAAATGAATAGTTTAATTTCTTCCTATAAAATGTTGCTCTAGCCCCCATTTTTTTTCACAAGGGGTAAAAGGAGAAAAAGCATCCCATAATTTGCTAATTATTTTTTTCCTGAACATGGCAACACCCCATATGTGGTGGTAAACTGCTGTAGGGGCACATGGTAGGACTCAGAATTGAAGGAGCACCATATGGCTATTGCAGCGCAGATATTGATTACAGGCGCCATTGAGTTTTAGTTTTTGAGCGATTGTCTTATGTGGGGGTTCATTTTTTGTGGGATAATGTTATGTTTTCATTTGTACCATTTTGGGGTACATATGACTTTTTGATCACTCAATATTACACATTTTGTAAGGCTAGGTGACAAAAAATTACTGTTCTAGCACAGCTTTTATTTATATATTTATGTTTACAGCATTCACCTGACAGGGTATATCATATGATATTTTTATAGATCAGGTTGTTACAGATGTGGTGATACCTAATGTGTCTATTTTTTATCTTTGTTAAGTTTTACACAGTAAAAACATTTTTGAAAATAATAAAATCTTGTTTTTGTGTTGCCATTTTCTAAGAGACACTTATTTATATTTTTTGAGTGATTGTCTAAGATAGGATTACATTTTTTGCAGGATGAGATTACGGTTTGATTGGTATTATTTTGGGGTAAATATGATTTTTTTGATCGCTTGGTATTACACTTTTTGTGAGGCAAGGTGACAAAAAATGGCTGTTTTGGCACAGTTTTATTTCTATTTTTACAGCATTCACCTAAGGGGGCATATTATGTGATATTTTTATAGAGCAGGTTATTACAGATGTGGCAATACCTAATGTGTCAATATTTTTTGGTTTTGTTACATTTTAGACACTAAAAGCATTTTTGAAAAGAAAAGTATCTTGTTTTTGTGTTGCCATTTTCTGAGAACCATATTTTTTATTTATTTTTTGAACGATTGTCTTAGGTAGGGTTTCATTTTTTGCGAGATGAGATGACGTTTTGATAGGTACCATTTTGAGGTACATATAATTTTTTGATCACTTGGTATTACACTTTTTGTGAGGCAAGGTGACCGAAAAATGGCTGTTTTGGCACTGTTATTATTTATTTTTCTTTTTACAGCATTCACCTGACAGTGTGGATCATGTGATATTTTTATAGAGCCAGTCGATACCTAAGGTATCTACTTTTTTTTTATATATAATATAATTATGGGAAAAATGCATTGGCTGTAAGTGTATTACACAGTGTAATACACTTACAGCCTGCTACCCTGTGAGACCCAGGGGGTCTCCTTTATGCTCCTTAGTTTGGGATCAAGCCAGTCGGATGTTTATCCATAACTTCCAGCTATCTGCAACATCATCCGTGACATTATAAACCGTGACATTGAAAGATGCATTTGCTTTTCATGAGAGACCTGCCTCGTTGGAGTCTGCCATGTCTCTAGCTGTTCGTATTGACAGGCATCTTAGAGAGAGAGGAGAGACCACTCCTTCCTGTCATGTTCAGTCCAAGGACAGTGGGGCTGTCTCATTCAGTGCGCAGGGGCCTCAGTCTCTCTCAATCCCCTCTGAGCAGGAGGCCATGCAGCTGGGTTTGCTTGCCTCTGATAGTAGAGGATTCAGCTCTCAGAGGAGGGTTTGTTTCTGTTGTGGGGGTATAAATCATATGGCTAATGTTTGCCCCTCTAGGAGATTCAGGGAGTTTTCTGAGGGTAATAAAGAAACAAAAAGAAAAAAAGCCTCTAAAAACTTTTCATTTGCTACTATTGGCAAGGTTGATGTGGAAATTGAAGGTTTGCCGTTTGCTTTTAGTTCCCGTTTTCTCCTACCTGCCAGGGTGGCGCTAGATAGCAAAAACATTGTTTGTGAGATTTTTGTAGATATTGGAGCAGCTGTCAATCTCATTGATAATCAATTTGCTATAACACATGGTTTCCAGGTATGCGCTTTGGAAAAGGATATACCTGTTTTTGCTATCGATTCCGCTCCACTTTCTCAAAAATCGGGCATAGTTCACAATATCCGTTTGACTGTGGGTGACGCTCATGTTGAGGATATGTCATGTTTCGTCCTAAGCGGATTACCTACTCTTCTAGTGTTGGGGCTACCCTGGCTCACTAAACATAACCCCACCATTGATTGGCAAGCAAGGCAAATAAATGGTTGGAGTGACTTTTGCAGAGAGAATTGCCTCACGACGTCTCTTTCAGAGGTTTCTACCAAGACTGTACCATCTTTTCTCTCCGGATTTTCGGATGTGTTTTCCGAGAGTGGTGTCCAGGAGCTGCCCCCTCACCGGGAGTACGATTGCCCTATCAATCTCATCCCAGGCGCCAAGCTGCCAAAATCACGTTTATACAATCTCTCCCAACCTGAAAGAGTCGCTATGCGTGCTTATATTTCTGAGAGCCTGAGAAAGGGACACATCCAACCCTCGAAGTCACCTGTTGCCGCTGGGTTTCTTTTTTGTTAAGAAAAAAGATGGTTCTTTAAAGGGTTTCTATCACTTTGTTTCACATAATTAGCTGTCAGACACTAGCGATCCGCTAGTGTCTGCTCTGCCAAACCATCCTAATATAATTGCTTTTGGGGCAGCCGTTTTGCTAAAAAAATAACTTTTATTAATATGCTAATGAGCCTCTAGGTGCTATGGGGGAGTCATTAGCACCTAGAGGCTCCGTCTACCTTCACAAACTGCCGCCGCCCAGCGCGTCCCTCCAGCCCGCCCATCTCCTCCTGAATGCGATCCTCCCTGTGAGCGCCTGTATTCAGCGCATGCGCAGTGAATGTCTGACCGCTTCCCTGCTCAGACATCTCCACTGCGCCTGTTCCTCGGAGCACTATGACGTCATCGCGCAGGCGCAGTGGAGATGTCTGAGCAGGGAAGCGGTCAGACATTCACTGCGCATGCGCAGAATACATACGCTCACAGGGAGGATCGCATTCCGGAGGAGATGGGCGGGCTGGAGGGACGCGCTGGGCGGCGGCAGTTTGTGAAGGTAGACGGAGCCTCTAGGTGCTAATGACGCCCCCATAGCACCTAGAGGCTTATTAGCATATTAATAAAAGTTATTTTTTTAGCAAAACGGCTGCCTCAAAAGCAATTATATTAGGATGGTTTGGCAGAGCAGACACTAGCGGATCGCTAGTGTCTGACAGCTAATTATGTGAAACGAAGTGATAGAAACCCTTTAAGACCTTGTCTGGATTTCAGGGAGCTGAACTGTATCACAATTCGTGACCCATATCCGCTTCCTCTGATCCCGGACCTGTTTAACCAGATTGTTGGGGCTAAAGTTTTTTCTAAGTTGGATTTAAGAGGGGCATACAACCAGTGTTTTTTGTGATTGCTGTACTCACCTGGATTCTTGGTGACATTAAAGACTGGGACTTTTATACCATCTACCGTAGTGCTGGAGCATTTCTTTCATTTTCTCCTGTTTCCAAAAGGACTGGCTTGAGTCCGCTCCGTGCACTGCCGGGCAGGACGTTGAGGTGAGCTGGCTACAACCCTATCTAGGGCATACAACCTAGTCAGGGTCAGGGAAGGGGACGAATGGAAGACTTCAATACTCCTGAGGGTCATTTCGAGAATTTGGTTATGCCCTTTGGTTTGATGAATGCTCCGACCGTCTTCCAACATTTTGTGAACAGCATTTTTTACCATTTAATGGGGAAATTTGTACTGGTGTATCTAGATGACATTTTGATTTTTTCTCCTGATTTCAAAACTCATAGGGACCACCTACATCAGGTCTTGCTCATTCTGCAGGAGAATAAATTGTACCCTAAACTGGAAAAATGTGTGTTTGCGGTTCCGGAGATTCAATTTCTTGGTTTTCTTCTCTCCGCTTCTGGTTTTCGCATGGACCCTGAGAAGGTCCATGCAGTGCTTGATTGGGAGCTTCCTGAGAATCAGAAGGCGCTGATGCGGTTTTTGGGTTTTGCCAATTATTACAGAAAGTTCATTTTGAATTCTCTGTTGTTAAGCCACTCACTGATATGACTAAAAAGGGGGTAGATTTTTCCTCCTGGTCGGTATATGCGCTTAAGGCCTTTTCTAGTATCAAAGAGAGTTTTGCTTCCGCTCCCATTTTGGAACAACCTGATGTCTCTCTACCTTTTATTGTTGAGGTGGACGCTTCTGAGGTGGGTGTGGGTGCGGTCTTATCTCAGGGTCCCTCTCCTGCCAAATGGCGACCGTGTGCCTTTTTCTCAAGGAAACTCTCCTCCGCAGAGAGAAATTACGATGTGGGAGATAGGGAGTTGTTGGCCATCAAATTAGCTTTTGAGGAATGGCGGCATTGGCTAGAGGGAGCCAGACACCCTATTACCGTGTTTACCGACCATAAGAATCTGGCCTACTTGGAATCAGCCAAGCGTCTGAACCCGAGACAGGCCAGATGGTCTTTATTCTTTTCTAGGTTTAATTTTGTTGTCACGTTCCGCCCTGAGGTTAAAAATGTGAAGGCGGATGCTCTGTCACGTTGTTTTCCGGGAGGTGGGAACTTTGAACTTTGAAGACCCGGGTCCCATTTTGGCTGAAGGGGTGGTCGTCTCTGCTCTTTATCCTGATTTGGAGGCAGAGGTTCAGGCAGCCCAGGCAGAGGCTCCTGATCTTTGTCCTCCTGGGAGGTTGTTTGTGCCTCTCGCTTTACGACACAAGGTTTTTAAGGAGCACCACGATACTGTCCTTGCTGGGCACCCGGGGAGTAGAGCCACAGTAGATCTCATTGCTTGGAGATTCTGGTGGCCGGCTCTTGGTAAGACGGTTGAGGGTTTTGTAACAGCCTGCTTGTCCCTATTCTATGCACACACTTCTTGTAATTCTACCCTATTCTTTCACTTTCCCTGGCAGTAGAATACAAACTTGATTGATTTCTGACTGTCCCTGACTCCCTAAGATTGTTTTCTTGGCAGACATCGCTACACCTAACCACCCTGATTTACAGCCCAGCACAGAATAACATTCTACTCGTTCTGAAGGGCACCTACCTGCCTGCTGCAGCACTGATTGGCTCATCTAGGCTGTCTGTCGGTCTGAGAGCCAATCAGGGAAACCCCCCCCCCCGCCCACTTCTTCTCAGGGTCATGTGAGAACCCTTCTTCCTACCTAGTGCTTTTTTCCAGCCAACATATGCACTAAAATTATGTTACATGCCATTTTAGTGGATTCGTACAAAACGAACCTGAAAAGATTAAGGTTAGGGCTCTTTCACACTTGCGTTCTTTTCTTCCAGCATAGAGTTCCGTCGTCGGGGCTCTATGCCGGAAGAATCCTGATCAGTTTTATCCTAATGCATTCTGAATGGAGAGAAATCCGTTCAGGATGCATCAGGATGTCTTCAGTTCCGGACCGGAACGTTTTTTGGCCGGAGAAAATACCGCAGCATGCTGCGCTTTTTGCTCCGGCCAAAAATCCTGAACACTTGCCGCAAGGCCGGATCCGGAATTAATGCCCATTGAAAGGCATTAATCCGGATCCGGCCTTAAGGTAAACGTCGTTTCGGCGCATTGCCGGATCCAACGTTTAGCTTATTCTGAATGGTTACCATGGCTGCCAAGACGCTAAAGTCCTGGCAGCCATGGTAAAGTGTAGTGGGGAGCGGGGGAGCAGTATACTTACCGTCCGTGCGGCTCCCCGGGCGCTCCAGAGTGACCTCAGGGCGCCCCACGCGCATGGATGACGTGATCGCATGGACACGTCATCCATGCGCATGGGGCGCTCTGACGTCATTCTGGAGCGCCCCGGGAGCCGCACGGACTGTAAGTATACTGCTCCCCCGCTCCCCACTACTACTATGGCAACCAGGACTTTAATAGCGTCCTGGCTGCCATAGTAACACTGAACGCATTTTGAAGACGGATCCGTCTTCAAATGCTTTCAGTTCACTTGCGTTTTTCCGGTTCCGGCGTGTAATTCCGGCAAATGGAGTACAGGCCGGATCCGGACAACGCAAGTGTGAAAGAGCCCTTAATCTGCCGTCCCAAAAAATAGCAAAATTAGGAGTTTGGTCCGAACTGGTTCGCTCATGGCCAGCTGGCCGTAAAACATGACACATCATGCTCCTCATCTTTGCTCAGTTCTCAGTCATTATTTCTCCAAAAGGCCATCCCAAACCTGTACTTTCATATAGTAGAGAATGTGGGCCTGGAATAGCTGTTATAGGCAGGGATTGGTTCAATGGCAGAAGTGACACAGCACCACAGCAACTAGGCCAAGTCACCTCCATATTTGTGTTGGGCAGGTGTTTATGCATTATCTTCCTCAATGGACATCCTCCATCCCCAACAGAAACAGGATAGAGCATTGCTTACACCCTCCCTCTCTCCTTTCATAGGTGTAAACTGAAGCTTGGCCATGCTGTCTGATGATCCTGGGAGTGAGAAGCAACAGATAGGATCAGAAGTTAAAGTGCATCCAGCAGCAAATGTCCCACTGGATATCTCCCCACCAACTACAACTTGGAAAGGTGGTCAGCGACAATGGCAGGAACATCATGGCTATGCTGCATTTGGGGGAAATAACACATGCTGCCTACATGGCGCACGTGATAAATTTAGTGCTGAAATTGTGTGGCTACAGAAGGTGCTGGCCATGTCCAGGAGAGTATCCATGCATTTCAGCTGTTCTTATAGAGCTAAGAATGCTCTCATGAACTTGCAGCAACAGATTGGTCTGTCATTACACTGCTCGATATGTGACTTTAACAACTCACTGGAATTCCACCTTGCATACGGCATGCTGGAGAGTCAGTAGGAGCAGCATAACGTGGTCAATGATTACATCATGTACAACCATACCACAGCTCATCAGGGACATGTGTTGCATACTCAGGCCCTTTGAAGAGATTACCAAGTTTGAATTTAGAACAAACACTCCCACTGAGGCTACATGGGATGGTGGAAGAAGATCAGTATCTACATCTTTCTACAGATGTAGCTGAACTCAAATTGATGGTTAATACTTTAAGTAAACAATGGCTAGAAAATGTTGATTGACTTTTTCAATGGATTTCAATGGCTTTTGTCACAAGATAACACTGTGACATGTGTTATCAGAGTCAATTTTAGCTTGGCTACATCTGTACCACTGGAGGAGGAGAAGCAGGAGGATGAGGCTAATGATGATGATGCTGACAACAACACTGGTCATGACTAATCATCACAGTCGGGGACAGACCCTGAAAGATCTGAATCCTCAGCATGCTGGTGAGCATGGCCAGCTGAATGCCAACTTGCTTAAGTGCTGACAGTCATATCATTAGCATAAATCAAACCGATAGCCATGGTTTTGTGATCCTCTCTATCATAGCAAAATGGGGAAATGTTTTTGTGATGACAAAAGGGAGTCAACATTTTTGTATTACCTGTGTACACAGCTTGCAACAGCTTTCACTGGCAGATGCCTGACTCCCACATGTCTGACCTCCCACTTTCTCTGCTATGACAAGTAGCAGAAGCCGCAGCAGCACCAGTTTGATGAACATGATGGAGCAGTTTTTTTCATCTGCTGCACCAGGCTGATGTGCACCAGGAAACAGATATGTACCACCTGAACAACCAGGTTCAGTCCCACTTGGACTGTGTCTTTTCTTCGGCACATACCCTGCTCCCTGACCCCATGAACTTCTGAGCAGTGTCACTGTATTGTCTTGTCCAGCCTCTAATGTCATTTCACAGAGGGTATTCTCTGTGGCAAGCGACGTTGGCACACCCAAAGGACAAACTTGTCCTCTGCAAGTGTCAAAATGAATGCATCATCGATCTGTGAGGATTTTCACACACCTCTGGCTGAAGCCAATGAATAGATCTGCCATTGCTGATGGTGACTATTTATTGACTGCCCAATTATGCCACTGCCACTGTCTGCCTGTCATCATGTTAGCCGCCACTACTGTGTGTGTGTATAAATATGGGCAGGCATCTGTCCCTGTTAAGGCATCTTTTTGGACTGTTTTAGTACCCAAATCAAAAAAAATTTGACTGACTGTTTAGGCTTATTTCATACTAGCGGCAAGGAACTCGGGCAGGCTGTGCGGTGGGTTAACAGCCTATCGAATGCGTGCTGCCGCTAGTGCACGCGTGCCCCCGGACTACCGCTCTGGCCCCATTGACTATAACAGCCTGCCAGAGTTTCTTGCCGCTAGTGTCAAAGTACCCATAGAATAAGATCCAAAAGAAATTTCAAGAAATTCACTCATCTCTAGTGGGATCCTATGTCTGAAAAAGGTCCAGTGCTGAACCAGTTCTGCTGACATTTTGTTCATAAAGCCAAATGATTTTTCACATTCCTGGGAAAGCAGTAATGGTAGTCACAACTTATATGAATCTATCTAAGAAAATTTGGGGATCTAGTGTTAAATTTCCGGTGTGTAAATAAGGCATTTATATTAGGTGTTTTCTTATTTTAGACCAAGATTAAAATTCATTTAGATATGGGTAAAGGTAGTTTTCTGCTGAGGTTATTTGTTTGTTAATTGTTATTATATTACGTTTTCCCCATTTGCTTACCAGCTCTCTTTGGGGTTTCTTTGGCTCATTAACCACCTCAGCCCCCAGTGCTTAAACACCCTGAAAGACCAGGCCACTTTTTACACTTCTGACCTACACTACTTTCACCGTTTATTGCTCGGTCATGCAACTTACCACCCAAATGAATTTTACCTCCTTTTCTTCTCACTAATAGAGCTTTCATTTGGTGGTATTTCATTGCTGCTGACATTTTTACTTTTTTTGTTATTAATCGAAATTTAACGATTTTTTTGCAAAAAAATGACATTTTTCACTTTCAGTTGTAAAATTTTGCAAAAAAAACGACATCCATATATAAATTTTGCTCTAAATTTATTGTTCTACATGTCTTTGATTAAAAAAAAATGTTTGGGTAAAAAAAAAATGGTTTGGGTAAAAGTTATAGCGTTTACAAACTATGGTACAAAAATGTGAATTTCCGCTTTTTGAAGCAGCTCTGACTTTCTGAGCACCTGTCATGTTTCCTGAGGTTCTACAATGGCCAGACAGTACAAACACCCCACAAATGACCCCATTTCGGAAAATACACACCCTAAGGTATTCGCTGATGGGCATAGTGAGTTCATAGAACTTTTTATTTTTTGTCACAAGTTAGCGGAAAATGATGATTTTTTTCTTTTTTTTTTTTTTTCTTACAAAGTCTCATATTCCACTAACTTGTGACAAAAAATAAAAACTTCCATGAACTCACTATGCCCATCACGAAATACCTTGGGGTCTCTTCTTTCCAAAATGGGGTCACTTGTGGGGTAGTTATACTGCCCTGGCATTCTAGGGGCCCAAATGTGTGGTAAGGAGTTTGAAATCAAATTCTGTAAAAAATGACGAGTGAAATCCGAAAGGTGCTCTTTGGAATGTGGGCCCCTTTGCCCACCTAGGCTGCAAAAAAGTGTCACACATCTGGTATCTCCGTATTCAGTAGAAGTTGGGGAATGTGTTTTGGGGTGTCTTTTTACATATACCCATGCTGGGTGAGATAAATATCTTGGTCAAATGCCAACTTTGTATAAAAAAATGGGAAAAGTTGTCTTTTGCCAAGATATTTCTCTCACCCAGCATGGGTATATGTAAAAAGACACCCCAAAACACATTCCCCACCTTCTCCTGAGTACGGAGATACCAGATGTGTGACACTTTTTTGCAGCCTAGATGGGCAAAGGGGCCCACATTCCAAAGAGCACCTTTCGAATTTCACTCGTCATTTTTTACAGAATTTGATTTCAAACTCCTTACCACACATTTGGGCCCCTAGAATGCCAGGGCAGTATAACTACCCCACAAGTGACCCCATTTTGGAAAGAAGAGACCCCAGGGTATTCGCTGATGGGCATAGTGAGTTCATGGAAGT
Source organism: Bufo bufo (assembly GCF_905171765.1). NCBI lineage: Eukaryota > Metazoa > Chordata > Amphibia > Anura > Bufonidae > Bufo > Bufo bufo. The sequence goes on along the minus strand of NC_053399.1, from coordinate 65,312,122 downwards.
TTTTATTTTTTGTCACAAGTTAGTGGAATATGAGACTTTGTATGAAAAAAAAAAAAAAAAAAAAAAAAATCATCATTTTCCACTAACTTGTGACAAAAAATAAAAAATTCTAGGAACTCGCCATGCCACTCACGGAATACCTTGGGGTGTCTTCTTTCCAAAATGGGGTCACTTGTGGGGTAGTTATACTGCCCTGGCATTTTCCAGGGGCCCTAATGTGTGGTAAGTAGGTAAATGACCAGTGAAATCCGAAAGGTGCTCTTTGGAATGTGGGCCCCTTTGCCCACCTAGGCTGCAAAAAAGTGTCACACATCTGGTATCGCCGTATTCAGGAGACGTTGGGGAATGTGTTTTGGGGTGTCTTTTTACATATACCCATGCTGGGTGAGATAAATATCTTGGTCAAATGCCAACTTTGTATAAAAAAATGGGAAAAGTTGTCTTTTGCCAAGATATTTCTCTCACCCAGCATGGGTATATGTAAAATGACACCCCAAAACACATTCTCCACCTTCTCCTGAGTACGGAGATACCAGATGTGTGACACTTTTTTGCAGCCTAGGTGGGCAAAGGGGCCCATATTCCAAAGAGCACCTTTCGGATTTCACTCGTCATTTTTTACAGAATTTGATTTCAAACTCCTTACCACACATTTGGGCCCCTAGAATGCCAGGGCAGTATAACTACCCCACAAGTGACCCCATTTTGGAAAGAAGAGACCCCAGGGTATTCGCTGATGGGCATAGTGAGTTCATGGAAGTTTTTATTTTTTGTCACAAGTTAGTGGAATATGAGACTTTGTATGAAAAAAAAAAAAAAAAAAAAAAATCATCATTTTCCACTAACTTGTGACAAAAAATAAAAAATTCTAGGAACTCGCCATGCCCCTCACGGAATACCTTGGGGTGTCTTCTTTCCAAAATGGGGTCACTTGTGGGGTAGTTATACTGCCCTGGCATTTTCCAGGGGCCCTAATGTGTGGTAAGTAGGTAAATGACCAGTGAAATCCGAAAGGTGCTCTTTGGAATGTGGGCCCCTTTGCCCACCTAGGCTGCAAAAAAGTGTCACACATCTGGTATCGCCGTATTCAGGAGACGTTGGGGAATGTGTTTTGGGGTGTCTTTTTACATATACCCATGCTGGGTGAGAGAAATATCTTGGCAAAAGACAACTTTTTCAATTTTTTTATACAAAGTTGGCATTTGACCAAGATATTTATCTCACCCAGCATGGGTATATGTAAAATGACACCCCAAAACACATTCCCCAACTTCTCCTGAGTACGGCGATACCAGATGTGTGACACTTTTTTGCAGCCTAGATGCGCAAAGGGGCCCAAATTCCTTTTAGGAGGGCATTTTTAGACATTTGGATACCAGACTTCTTCTCACGCTTTGGGGCCCCTAGAATGCCAGGGCAGTATAAATACCCCACATGTGACCCCATTTTGGAAAGAAGACACCCCAAGGTATTCAATGAGGGGCATGGCGAGTTCATAGAAATTTTTTTTTTTTGGCACAAGTTAGCGGAAATTGATATTTTTTATTTTTTTCTCACAAAGTCTCCCGTTCCGCTAACTTGGGACAAAAATTTCAATCTTTCATGGACTCAATATGCCCCTCACGGAATACCTGGGGGTGTCTTCTTTCCGAAATGGGGTCACATGTGGGGTATTTATACTGCCCTGGCATTCTAGGGGTCCTAAAGCGTGAGAAGAAGTCTGGAATATAAATGTCTAAAAAATTTTACGCATTTGGATTCCGTGAGGGGTATGGTGAGTTCATGTGAGATTTTATTTTTTGTCACAAGTTAGTGGAATATGTGACTTTGTAAGAAAAAAAAAAAAATTCCGCTAACTTGGGCCAAAAAAAAGACTGAATGCAGCCTTACAGAGGGGGGGGGGGGGGGGATCAATGACAGGGGGGTGATCAATGACAGGGGGGGTGATCAATGACAGGGGGGTGATCAGGGAGTCTATATGGGGTGATCACCCAACTGTCATTGATCACCCCCCTGTAAGGCTGCATTCAGACGTCCGTATGATTTTTACGGATCCGATCAGTCTATCAGTGGATCCGTAAAAATCATGCGGACATCTGAATGGAGCTTTACAGGGGGGTGATCAATGACAGAGGGGTAATCAATGACAGGGGGGTGATCAGGGAGTCTATATGGGGTGATCACCACAGTCATTGATCACTCCCCTGTAAGGCTGCATTCAGACGTCCGTATGATTTTTACGGATCCGATCAGTCTATCAGTGGATCCGTAAAAATCATGCGGACATCTGAATGGAGCTTTACAGGGGGGTGATCAATGACAGAGGGGTAATCAATGACAGGGGGGTGATCAGGGAGTCTATATGGGGTGATCACCACAGTCATTGATCACTCCCCTGTAAGGCTGCATTCAGACGTCCGTATGATTTTTACGGATCCGATCAGTCTATCAGTGGATCCGTAAAAATCATGCGGACATCTGAATGGAGCTTTACAGGGGGGTGATCAATGACAGAGGGGTAATCAATGACAGGGGGGTGATCAGGGAGTCTATATGGGGTGATCACCACAGTCATTGATCACTCCCCTGTAAGGCTGCATTCAGACGTCCGTATGATTTTTACGGATCCGATCAGTCTATCAGTGGATCCGTAAAAATCATGCGGACATCTGAATGGAGCTTTACAGGGGGGTGATCAATGACAGAGGGGTAATCAATGACAGGGGGGTGATCAGGGAGTCTATATGGGGTGATCACCACAGTCATTGATCACTCCCCTGTAAGGCTGCATTCAGACGTCCGTATGATTTTTACGGATCCGATCAGTCTATCAGTGGATCCGTAAAAATCATGCGGACATCTGAATGGAGCTTTACAGGGGGGTGATCAATGACAGAGGGGTAATCAATGACAGGGGGGTGATCAGGGAGTCTATATGGGGTGATCACCACAGTCATTGATCACTCCCCTGTAAGGCTGCATTCAGACGTCCGTATGATTTTTACGGATCCGATCAGTCTATCAGTGGATCCGTAAAAATCATGCGGACATCTGAATGGAGCTTTACAGGGGGGTGATCAATGACAGGGGGGTAATCAATGACAGGGGGGTGATCAGGGAGTCTATATGGGGTGATCAGGGGTGATCAAGGGCTAATAAGGGGTTAATAAGTGACGGGGGGGGGGTGTAGTGTAGTGGTGCTTGGTGCAACATATTACTGAGCTGCCTGTGTCCTCTGGTGGTCGATCCAAACAAAGGGGACCACCAGAGGACCAGGTAGCAGGTATATTAGACGCTGTTATCAAAACAGCGTCTAATATACCTGTTAGGGGTTAAAAAAATCACATCTCCAGCCTGCCAGCGAACGATCGCCGCTGGCAGGCTGGAGATCCACTCGCTTACCTTCCGATCCTGTGAACGCGCGCGCCTGTGTGCGCGCGTTCACAGGAAATCTCGCGTCTCGCGAGAGGACGCACCGGCGCGTCCACCCAGAACAACAGGACCGCCGCAAAGACGCAATCCTGCGTACGGCGGTCCTGAGGTGGTTAAATGTCTTTTTTCTGGTTTAGCTAGAATCGAGCACAGGAGATGTTACACACATTATGAAATGATCTAACTGTAGCATATACAAAGGACTTTATATTTTCTGTGTGGCTTCAATAAGTCTCTCCTGCAGTTCCAGATCATTGTCCCAAATGCCAATTTCACAGGCATAGAGGTCTTTCAACATTGTTTTGTTCTGCGCACGCATTTTAGGATTCTGAGTAGAGACGTGAGCTTATCTCTGTTCAGTTACTGTAGGCTCCCTTGACATTTGTGGCAGATAAGTGTGTTTCTAAAAGAGTTAAGACTGTATTGTTATATATTATTATGATTAACTACAAATTCCCTCTCCTGATTTTGCTACTACAAACTTCTACTCCCATCAGCCGTTGCCCATGAGGTGCTGACCTTCATCCGTGGCAATACGAAGGATTCCCTATCCAGGCAGACCTTGTGTCCGTTTCCTTGTATGTCTCCTTATAATGGTTAGCTTAATAGTTTATATAATGTCCTTCAAGGCTTTCATGTGTAATCTTATATAAATCAAGCACAAAATTATTAGAATCCTCTTTTATATGGGTTCGGTTACCTGGTCTGTGAGAAACCAGCACTTCCATTAGTCGATGACCTTCTTCTAGGACTGCATCCTTTAGTGAACAGTGACCATCCACACTCTGCTTAAAGTTCTACAAGAGATCAAGGAAGACTTTTCATATCATTCTGGCATCATGTTGATTGCAAAACATTGACTAAACACATTTATTCTGATGGTCAATTTAGTTTAATTTAATTAATTTAGTTAATCTCAGATTTCCTTTTTTTATTTAAGAAGATTGAATATTTTGAATTTTTTATTTTTTTTTACAACAAAACAAGAACATAAACATTATGCAGAGATACTGTATATGGAAAGCCAGAAGCTGAATAATTATAAAATCACATTGTGAGGGCAACTGCAATGCCCAGCATTGTATAAAATGTATCTTGATTGGTCCTATTCGAGAAATGGATAATACAGTTGTGCGAGCTCTGCTTTCGCTTCACATGGTGAATGGGCAGCATGGTGGCTCAGTGGTTAGCACTGTTTCCTTGCAGCGCTGGGGTCCTAGGTTCATACCTGACCAAGGACAACATCTGCATGCAGGGCCGTCTTTAACGCGGGGCAAAAGGGGCAGCTGCCCCGGGCCCAGTTGCTCCTGGGGGGCCCAAGGCAGCTGCCTTTCGAACCCTGCTGACCAGTGGCTTAGTGTGGGGGGGGCCATTGCTCCGGGCGCTAAATTCCAGGGGGCGCTAGCAGGGCCACACCGCCAATTAGGCAAAGTGAGGTGATGGCCACAGGTGGCACGGCCCTGGTGACAAGTGGGGGGCGGTGGCAGGGCACAGGGACATCAGTGCTTCCATTGTGGAAGCACTCATCTCCATAGTCATCTGTATGGCCGTCCTCAGGACAGCGATTCAGATAGATGTGCTGCGGCGGGGCAGGGGAGGGAGAGTCATCTCCCTTCCCCGTTCCTCTGATAGGCTGCAGGCAGAGGCCGTTGCAGGCGGTGCAATGACGTCATCGCGCCACCTGAGCCGTGCAGCGCAGGACACATCCAGCCTGATGGAGGTAAGTATAAGTGTTTATTTTTTTATATGGTATTACTTACTGGCACATGATTGGGGGGCATCTATGGGGGCACTTGTTACTGGCACATGATTGGGGGGCATCTATGGGGGCTCCAGTTTCTGGCACATGATTGGGGGCATCTATGGGGGTACTTGTTACTGGCACATGATTGGGGGCCTCTATGGGGGCTCCTGTTACTGGCACATGATTGGGGGGCATCTATGGGGGCACTTGTTACTGGTACATGATTGGAGGGCATCTATGGGGGCACTTGTTATTGGCACATGATTGGGGAGTAGTTGTTACTGGCACATGATTGGGGGGCATCTATGGGGCACTTGTTACTGGCACATGATTGGGAGGCATCTATGGTGCCCTTGTTACTGGCACATGATTGGGGGCATCTATGGGGGCTCCTGTTACTGGCACATGATTGGGGGGCATCTATGGGGGCACTTGTTACTGGCACATGATTGGGGGATATCTATGGGGGCACTTGTTATTGGCACATGATTGGGGGGTACTTGTTACTGGCACATGATTGGGGGTCATCTTTGGGGGTACTTGTTACTGGCACATGATTGGGGGCATCTATGGGGGCTCCTGTTACTGGCACATGATTGAGGGCATCTATGGGGGCACTTGTTACTGGCACATGATTGGGGGGCATTATGGGGGTACTTGTTACTGGCACATGATTGGGGGCCTCTATGGGGGCTCCTGTTACTGGCACATGATTGGGGGGCATCTATGGGGGCACTTGTTACTGGTACATGATTGGAGAGCATCTATGGGGGCACTTGTTATTGGCACATGATTGGGGAGTAGTTGTTACTGGCACATGATTGGGGGGAATCTATGGGGGCACTTGTTACTGGCACATGATTGGGGGGCATCTATGGTGCCCTTGTTACTGGCACATGATTGGGGGCATCTATGGGGGCTCCTGTTACTGGCACATGATTGGGGGGCATCTATGGGGGCACTTGTTACAGTCACATGATTGGAGGGCATCTATGGGGCACTTGTTACTGACACATTATTGGGGGGGATCTATGGGGCATCTACTGAGGCCATAAAGAAGGGGTATTTTATATGGCTGAAGGGGGGAGAGGAACACTATGGGGGCTTCTACTGAGACCACAAAGAAGGGGTATTTATATGGGGGCTCTGTATTGGGGCATTTTATACTGGGGCACATTATGGTGGGTACTATGGGGAAGGGGAGAGAGGAGTACTATGGGCTCATCTATGGGGGGCACTAAGAAGGGGTATTTTATACTTGTAAATTATGGGGGACACCGAGGGCATCGACTGAGGAGCAATATGGGGACATTTACTGAGGGCACTATATAGGGGTATTTTATACTGGCACATTATGGGAGCACTATGGGGACATTAGCTCAACTGGGAGCATTAAAAGGGGGTATTTTATACTATTGGGGGCATTATGATGGGCTTTATTACTATTGGGGGTCTATGGGGAACATGATTACCAGTATGGGCGCTATGGGAGCATTATTACTTCTGGGGCACAGTGGGGACATGTTGGGGGCACTGTAGGAGCACCATTACTACCATGTGTGCTCTAGCAGATAATTATTCCTATTGGTGGGACTTTTGGGAGCACTATTACTGTGGGGGCACCTTGGCACAGTATCAGCTTACCACAATTATTTTTGGGGGACGTTATGTTTACACTATTAGTGTCAGGGGCACGATTTGCTGGGCGCAGTTATTTTAGGGCACTGTGTGCCAATAATTATTGAAGGGCACTATCTGCATGGTACTACTATTATCAGGGGGTTTATCTGTTTCTGCAGTATAGTATTGGGGAGCACAGCGGCACAGTATTGGGGGTGGTAGGATGATTTGTCCAGAACATGGGAGGATGATGGAAAAGTAGTAAACTAAGATTTTGTTTGTCAAACTGCAGTGACGAGAAATGGCTGAAAAATGGTGGTCTGGTCTGAAAGGAGAAGATGAGGAAAAAGAACATCTACATCAAAGAGACGTCACTGGATGTAAGAGGTATGTGGCGCTGTATTACCCTGTATGTAGGGGTGGTTGGAGGGGTTAGTAGTACAGTACTATCTGTACATAGTAAAAAAAAAAAAAAAAAAAGTAATCTGCAAAATACTATATAAGTGTGTCAGAAGTTGTGTTTTTTTTTAATTTTTAGAATAATGATACAGCCATTTTATTTGATACCTTTGTGCTGATTCTTTTTTTTCTCTTTATTAACCCCTTAAGGACCCTATTTCACCTTAAGGACTTGGCCATTTTTTGGAAAATCTGACCAGTGACACTTTATGTGGTGATAACTTTAAAACACTTTTACTTATCCAGGCCATTCTGAGATTGTTTTTTCGTCACATATTGTACTTCATAACACTGGTAAAACGGAGTAAAAAAAAATCATTTTTATTTATATAAAAATACCAAATTTACCAAAATTTGGGAAAAATTAGCAAATTTCCAAGTTTCAATTTCTCTACTTCTATAATACATAGTAATACCTCCAAAAATAGCTATTAGTTTACATTCCCCATATGTCTACTTCATGTTTGGATCATTTTGGGAATGCCATTTTATTTTTTGGGGACATTACAAGGCTTAGAAGTTTAGATGCAAATCTTGAAAATTTGCTGAAATTTTCAAAAACCTACTTTTTAGGGACCAGTTCAGGTCTGAAGTCACTTTGTGAGGCTTACATAATAGAAACCATCCAAAACTACACCCCTCAAGGTATTCAAAACAGATTTTTACAAACATTATAAACCATTTAGGTGTTCCCCAAGAGTTGATGGCAAATGGAGATGAAATTCCAGAATTAAAATTTTTTGCCAAATTTTCCATTTTAATCCATTTTTTCCACTAACAAAGCAAGGGTTAACAGCCAAACAAAACTCTATATTCATTGCCCTGACTCTGCGGTTTACAGAAACACCCGATATGTGGTCGTACACCACTGTATGGCCCCACGTCAGGGCGTAGAGGGAAAGGAACGCTGTGTGGTTTTTGGAAGGCAGATTTCGCTGGACTGGTTTATTTACACCATGTCCCATTTGAAGCCCCCTGATGCACTACTAGAGTAGAAACTCCAAAAACGTGACCCCATTTTGGAAACTACGGGATATGGTGGCAGTTTTTTTGGTACTATTTTAGGGTACATATGATTTTTGGTTGCTCTATATTACACTTTTTGTGAAGCAAAGTAACAAAAAATAGAAATTCTAAAATTACATCTCCATTTGCCAATAACTCTTGTGGAACACTTAAAGGGTTAACAAAGTTTGTAAAATCAGTTTTGAATACCTTGAGGGGTGTAGTTTCTTAAATGGTGTCACTTTTTGGAGTTTCTACTCTAGGGGTGCATCAGGGGGGGGTTTCAAATGGGACATGGTGTCAAAAAACAAGTCCAGCAAAAACTGCCTTCCAAAATCCATATGGTATTCCTTTCCTTCTGCGCCCTGCCGTGTGCCCGTACAGAGGTTTACGACCACATATGGGGTGTTTCTGTAAACTAAAGAATCAGGGCAATAAATATTGAGTTTTGTTTGGCTGTTAACCCTTGCTTTGTTACGGGAAAAAATGGATTAAAATGGAAAATTTGCCACCGTTTTTATTTTTTATTATTTACAACGTTCATCTGACAGATTAGATCATGTGCTATTTTTATAGAACAGGTTGTTACGGATGCATGGATACCTAATATATTAACTTTTTTACATTTATTTAAGTTGTACACAATAATATCATTTTTTAAACCAAAAAAACTTTTTTTAGTGTCGCCATAGTCTGAGAGCCATAGTTTTTTTTTTTTTTTGGGCCATTGTCTCCTGTAGGGGCTCATTTTTTGTGGGATGAGACGACGGTTTGAATGGTACTATTTTGGCGTACATACGACTTTTTTGATCACTTTTATTACCTTTTGTGGGAAGTAAGGTGGGTAAAATTTAAATTTCATCGTAGTTTTTATTTATTATTTTTTATTGCGTTCACCGTGCGGGGAATGTAACATGACCGTTTTATAGATCGGGTCGTTACGGACGTGGTGATATATAACATGTGTAGGGAATATTTTTATTTTTAATCAGGGATAAATCTGTTTTTTTTATTTTTACTTTTTTCACTTTTTTTTAAATAAATTTTACCCAGACCCACTTGGTTCTTGAAGATCCAGTGGGTCTGATGTCTGTATAATACAGTACAGTACACTATATAGTGTACTGCACTGTATTTCGCTCACACTTTGTCTGAACAGATCTCTGCCTTTAGCACAGATCTGTTCAGCACCATGGACAGCAGGATGACTGAGAAGGCGTCCTGTTGCCATGGGAACCTTCCCAGTCTGCCACAACTGAGCAGATGGGGAAGGGGAGGGAGGGGGCTCCCTGGCTCCCTCCCTCTATGACCCCATCCTGTCCGGGGGCTGCAAAGGCACAGCAGCCCCCGATGGGAGAGGGAGCTCCCTCCCTCTTCACCTCTTCCATACAGCGGACCTGGACAGCGGCATGAAAGGGGTTAAAATGGCTGACATCTGCACAGATGTCAGCCGTTTGAATCAGAGTGTCAGCAATGAGCTGACACTCTGATTCAACCGCTCGGTCATCCTGAGAATAAACGGGGGGCGGGCGGAAGATCGCGCACCCGCCCCCCACATTGCTGCACGCCTCCCGCCCGCCTGCCGCACCGCCCGCAATCCTCCCCCCCGCTGCTCCCGCAGGCACAAAAACGCAGAGGGCTGCAGAGGGGGGGGGGTTAACATCGAGATATAGGCACTTTGATGTTTCTGATCCCTGTGGTCACGGACCGCAGGGATCAGAAACTTGCATAAGCGCTGCAAACCGCAGGTCTGAATTGACCTGCGGTTTATAGCGATCGGCAATGCGGGGGGGTCACAGGACCCCCCTAGGCATTGTCACAGGGTGGCTGCTGAATGATTTCAACGGCCGTGCGGCCGTGATAAAAACTACACAGGACGTACCAGTCTGCCCTGGGTCCTTAAGGACTCGGCAAACATGGCATACCGGTACGTCCGAAGTCCTTAAGGGGTTAAGGGACACTATAGTCACCAGACCCACGACAGCTAAACGTAGTAGTTCTGGTGTCTATAGCATGTCTCTGCAAGCTTTTTAATGTAAACACTGCCTTTTCAGAAAAAAAGGCAGTATTTACATTACTGCCAAGGAACACCTCTAGTGGCCACTCATCATTATTAAAGTTTACTACTCTACGAGGTGTGTGGATTTTTTTCTGTGTGTGTGTGTGTGTGTGTTGTGGTGGAGGGCGTGATTGCATGCTAGGGTGTGGCAAGGCGGGATCCAGGGGGCCCAAGTAAATTCTTGCCCAGGGTCCAATCAATATTAAAGACGGCTCTGTCTGCATGGAGTTTGTATGTTCTCCCCCGGTGTCCTCCCATAACTCCAAAGACATACTGATAGGGAACTTAGATTGTGAGCCCCATTGGGGACAGCTTGGTGCTAATGTCTGTAAAGCGCTGTGGAATATAGTAGCGCTATATAAGTGCGTATAATAAATAAATATACACTGTTTACCTGCTCATCATTAACATCACAGGTGTAACTACAACTTCACCATCCCATTCACTTCAAAGGGAAGGAGCAGTTATAATCTGCTCTTTCCCATTGAAGTAAATGAGACAGAGAAACTGCAATAACACTTGCATGTCACTGCAATAAGGATGGCGAGCAGGTAAACAGTAAAGAAAACACAGTGCTCGCTCGAGCGCTGCATTCTCATGTAACAGCTGATCGGCGGGGGTGTCAATTTGATATTGATGACCTATCCTCATGATAGGTCATCATAAATATAGGAAACCGGCCAACCCCTTTAATTAGAAGTGAAAAACACAGAACAAAATTTTGTGAAAATTTACAACACAGACAATATGGTTCTGATAACTTGCATTCCTTTCGTTCATCCCCCTCACCAGGTGTGTATGAAGATAGAGTTGTAGGGCCTCTGTTTCAGGCTGAGGAGAGGTCCAGTTCTCGGTGGCTTCCATAGCATCTTGCAACCAGTGGATAAATTTATCAAGCTTGGATACAAAGCCCTGTGTTTTAAAAAAGACAAATAATTGGTAAAATAAAATAAAGATAAATCACACACAACAATACTGCCCTCTGGTGTTCTGTTTTATCAACAAGTATAGAAAAGCTGCAACTCAATGTATTATTTTTTTTATAATAGAAATACAGCTCTACTTGCTTTAGATAAACCAAAATACCTACATAGAAAAGTCAACATATTTCAGAGGCTAAAACCAAAAATATTGCCTTAGGCCTAGCACATTCAAGCTATCCTAAATGTGTTTAGATGTCTTTAGTGTTATATTATTTTCACCACTACTGAAATTTTAATGCCTGCCCTAAAGATCAGATTCACACATTGTATATATGTACAGTGTGTGTGTATATATATATATATATATATATATATATATATATATATATTTCTCAAAAAAATGAAGGGAACACAAAAATAACACATCCTAGATCTGAATTAATTAAAATAAATATTCTTCTGAAATACTTTGTTCTTTACATAGTTGAATGTGCTGACAACAAAATCACACAAAAATAAAAAAATGGAAATCTAATTTTTTAACCCATGGAGGTCTGGATTTGGAGTCACACTCAAAATTAAAGTGGAAAAACACACTACAGGCTGATCCAACTTTGATGTAATGTCCTTAAAACAAGTCAAAATGAGGCTCAGTAGTGTGTGTGGCCTCCACGTGCCTGTATGACCTCCCTACAACGCCTGTGCATGCTCCTGATGAGGTGGCGGACGGTCTCCTGAGGGATCTCCTCCCAGACCTGGACTAAAGCATCTGCCAACTCCTGGACAGTCTGTGGTGCAACATGACGTTGGTGGATAGAGCGAGACATGATGTCCCAGATGTGCTCAATTGGATTAAGGTCTGGGGAACGGGCGGGCCAGTCCATAGCATCAATGCCTTCGTCTTGCAGGAACTGCTGACACACTCCAGCCACATGAGGTCTAGCATTGTCTTGCATTAGGAGGAACCCAGGGCCAACCGCACCAGCATATGGTCTCACAAGGGGTCTGAGGATCTCATCTCGGTACCTAATGGCAGTAAGGCTACCTCTTGCGAGCACATGGAGGGCTGTGCGGCCCTCCAAAGAAATGCCACCCCACACCATTACTGACCCAATGCCAAACCGGTCATGCTGGAGGATGTTGCAGGCAGCAGAACGTTCTCCACGGCGTCTCAAGACTCTGTCACGTCTGTCACATGTGCTCAGTGTGAACATGCTTTCATCTGTGAAGAGCACAGGGCGCCAGTGGCGAATTTTCCAATCTTGGTGTTCTCTGGCAAATGCCAAACGTCCTGCACGGTGTTGGGCTGTAAGCACAACCCCCACCTGTGGACGTCGGGCCCTCATATCACCCTCATGGAGTCTGTTTCTGACTGTTTGAGCAGACACATGCACATTTGTGGCCTGCTGGAGGTCATTTTTCAGGGCTCTGGCAGTGCTCCTCCTGTTCCTCCTTGCACAAAGGCGGAGGTAGCGGTCCTGCTGCTGGGTTGTTGCCCTCCTACGGCCTCCTCCACGTCTCCTGATTTACTGGCCTGTCTCCTGGTAGCGCCTCCATGCTCTGGACACTACGCTGACAGACACAGCAAACCTTCTTGCCACAGCTCGCATTGATGTGCCATCCTGGATAAGCTGCACTACCTGAGCCACTTGTGTGGGTTGTAGACTCCGTCTCATGCTACCACTAGAGTGAAAGCACCGGCAGCATTCAAAAGTGACCAAAACATCAACCAGGAAGCATAGGAACTGAGAAGTGGTCTGTGGTCACCACCTGCAGAACCACTCCTTTATTGGGGGTGTCTTGCTAATTGCCTATAATTTCCACCTGTTGTCTATCCCATTTGCACAACAGCATGTGAAATTGATTGTCACTCAGTGTTGCTTCCTAAGTGGACAGTTTGATTTCACAGAAGTGTAATTGACTTGGAGTTACATTGTGTTGTTTAAGTGTTCCCTTTATTTTTTTGAGCAGTGTATATATATATATATATATATATATATATATATATAGACTGTGTAGAATCAGGGCAGCACTCCTTGTAACAAACCGATGGGTGCCAGCGGTGTAAACACCTTACCAAGGTGTGTGATATAAAACAAGAAAAGACACCGCAGCACATCCGTTGGTGAAAAGTAGTGGATCTTTATTCACCCTTGCGACGTTTCAGTCCACTTGCTGGGACTATTATCAAGCAATGCATCATACAGCAGTGTGGGTATTTATGTGAACAAATCAATTAATATACATAAGTGGTAATTAACAACATATATGGAAAAATATACAGTAGAGCATCTCATACATAAATGAGAAAAAACACATAGTGTCTGGAAAGCCGTATAGTCAATCCAGATATTCATATAAAGTACATCCAATATTGTGATCTATCAAAAACATGATACAATTTACAAGTGATAATCAACATGTGTTATACTCATCACCTGTGAAAGTACGAGTGTAGGCAGGACCGACATGGAATCAGGTGGGCTCAATGGCTGGCGGATACACTATTGCGGTATCACCGCATGGATACGGCGTCCCGGAACTAAAGCTGCGCATGTCCGTGATGTCATTCCAGGGATAATCACGTGATCCCTTGTAAGAGAGTAAAACTGTGTCTGCGCATGTCTGTGAGGTCATCCCTGGAGCAATCACATGATCTCGAACAGAGACATCACATGATCCCATACGGAGACGTCACCTGACAGGCCGCATAGCAGTCTATTGTAGTAAAACATCTAATGCCAATGCAAGCGTATTCCATCAATATTTATAAACAGTATAGGCTATTAAATCCGGATGTAACACCCCGGGTAAACTATCGGGTGACGTGCTATCTTGCGATGCACTGTCATCCGAAAATTATGAAAAGAAAAGGTGGAAAGCAGCGGCAGCCGTTATCCTCCCATAACTCTTATTGTGTAATAACCCTATCAGGTGAGAAACATCCTATAAAGCCATAAAGTAACGCTTGCTGGCGTATATTTAAGGGAAACAAAAACAAAAACACAATCTAATAAATATGCAGCTTTCACGGGATGAGTCGTGCATTTTCTAGAGTATCCACCCTCCTGTTGAGCGAACCCTGTCATCCATGGGTCCTGTAAGTGATAAAAATCAAAAATACATTATCCAAATGTATTAATAAAAAAAGGTGACGCCTCCGTATGGGATCATGTGATGTCTCTGTTCGAGATCATGTGATTGCTCCAGGGATGACCTCACAGACATGCGCAGACACAGTTTTACTCTCTTACAAGGGATCACGTGATTATCCCTGGAATGACATCACGGACATGCGCAGCTTTAGTTCCGGGACGCCATATCCATGCGGTGATACCGCAATAGTGTATCCGCCAGCCATTGAGCCCACCTGATTCCATGTCGGTCCTGCCTACACTCGTACTTTCACAGGTGATGAGTATAACACATGTTGATTATCACTTGTAAATTGTATCATGTTTTTGATAGATCACAATATTGGATGTACTTTATATGAATATCTGGATTGACTATACGGCTTTCCAGACACTATGTGTTTTTTCTCATTTATGTATGAGATGCTCTACTGTATATTTTTCCATATATGTTGTTAATTACCACTTATGTATATTAATTGATTTGTTCACATAAATACCCACACTGCTGTATGATGCATTGCTTGATAATAGTCCCAGCAAGTGGACTGAAACGTCGCAAGGGTGAATAAAGATCCACTACTTTTCACCAACGGATGTGCTGCGGTGTCTTTTCTTGTTTTATATCACACACCTTGGTAAGGTGTTTACACCGCTGGCACCCATCGGTTTGTTACAAGGAGTGCTGCCCTGATTCTACACAGTCTGCATTATACCGCAGGAGCTGGCACCCATTTTTCATCTCCAGTATCATTATTGCATACTATTGGCAACCATGGATCCACTGCTCAATCAGTTTTCACCCGCTATTTTTTCATATACTGAGGCCGACAAGGACAGGATCGTGGAGACCTGTGCGGGTGATGTGGACTTCCTTTCCGTTCCCTCACTACTGGACATTAAAAAGAGGTATGAACGCGATGTCAAAAAATGTCTTACTCTGGAACTGCATTCTGCAACCTTAGTTGAATACGTTAAAACTAATCGTATACCCAGAGGCATGCGCATACAACCAAGATCCTCTATGTACTCACATGACTTGGAGTTTCGTTCTCAATATGAACGTATCTCCAATAAATATTCTTTAGATCTGATGCTTCTCAACATTGAATTTATGCGCAAAGAATTGACGTCCGTTACAGTGAGCAAGATGGAGGAGGAGGCTTCCCTAAAGGCAACTCTGTCCCCACAGGATTTGGATGAATACTTGAATAAACTTCAACCCCATTTGAATAAACTCAAAAGCGAGATTCAGGAAACAAAAAGAGGGAAATGGCAACGGGATACAATGGACTATACTACAGGTCACATATACAATTGGACTGACGGCAATCGACAAAGCTTTAATCAAAGCCAAAAGAAAGGGAAGAAACGTGACGAATCAAACATCAACAATTCCGCCACTTTTGTAGGACCTCAATCTACCAGCATAAGAAAACCACAAGAAGGGGCGGTCAGCATAGAAACCGATACCGTAAAGACAAGAAGTCACAAAACTTTGCGAAAGACCAACATCTGACCGAACGGACAGTGGTAAATATTTCCTCTCATTTGTTGACTTCGACACAATTACAACTGCTTGAAAAAGGTCTTAATTTTTGTCCAGCTAGTGCTATAAATTGGTACGAACTGGAAGCTGATCTCTTATATTTCTTTAGATTAATCAAACTGAAGATACATTTTCAGGATGTACAGAGTACTACTAGTGTGTCTATGCATGAATTATGCTTGTCTAACTGGGGATTACGTGTGACAAAAGATTTTTCCCCACAAATATCTTCTAAAGCTTTTGAGGTATTTTCAGATGCAGTGTTGAAAGATATACAGGAACTGAAACATTCGGGCCTTTTTGATCACATTCAGCATCCAAATGTGACCAAACAGGATTTAGAGGCACTCGATCAGTTAATCCATGACCACTCTCTCACCATTAAGCCCGCCGACAAGGGCGGTGCGATAGTGGTCATGGATACCTCTATGTACTTAGCTGAAGCTACCCGCCAGTTATCTGACACTGCTGTATATGCAAAACTCCAAAGGGACCCCAAATTTGACATACAGCGAGAATTGAAATCACTTGTTGGCAGATACACACAAATGGGCCTCATAGATGATCAACTTAGTGAGTTCCTATTGATAGAGCATCCGGTTACCCCATTACTTTATTTATTACCGAAAATCCATAAAAACCTTCAGTGCCCGCCCGGTAGACCAATTGTTTCCGGCCGTGGCTCTTTACTTAGTAATGCTTCTATCTTCTTAGATAAAGTTCTACAGACCTATGTGGTCAATTCTAAATCCTACTTGAAAGACACAACTGATTTTCTGATAAAGTTGGCAGACGTGACGATGCCGGAGGACGCCATTTTGGCCTCCTTCGACATCGTCAGTCTGTACACTTCGATACAGCATGACTTGGGCATGACCGTGGTGAAATCTGCCTTGGAAAATTCTGACTATACTACAGAGGCACAAACTTTTTTTCTGGCTCTGCTACAAATGATTTTATATAATAATTATTTTCTCTTCGGAGATGATTATTATATGCAAATTAGGGGGACGGCCATGGGGACGAATGTGGCCCCCACGTACGCCAACATGGTCGTCTCCTATTTGGAGGAGAAATGCGTCTATGTGTCCCACCACTTCAGCCATGTGCTGAGGTGGTGGAGATACATAGACGATATTTTTGTCATCTGGACGGGTTCAGCAAATGAGCTACAATTGTTCCACAATTTTTTAAACAGCCTGATCCCCGATATACAATTCACGCTGGAGTATTCTGAAAATACAATACATTTTTTGGATGTCAATGTTCGATTCACGGGAAATGTGTTGAGCACTGAGGTTTTTACTAAATCTACTGACCGCAACACCGTCCTAAGGTTTGACAGTGCTCACCCTCGGACGATGGTGCAGTCATTACCATATAGCCAGTTTACTAGAGCAAAAAGAATTGTCAGTGATCCCTCCTCATTAGACAAAACTTTAGACAGCATGACACAATGCTTCAAACAAAGGCACTACCCGACTATCATATTACAACAACAACTAAACCGTATTAATCAAAAAGAAAGAAGGGAATTGTTTCAGGGTACTAAAAGGGATCAAGTCCATAAAATACCTTTTGTATCCACTTTTAGTGAAGCAAGCCCTTACATAAGCAAGATTGTCAACAAACACTGGCCGATTCTAAGCACAGAACATAGAAATATTTTAGAATTCTCCACTCGACCAATTATGTCTTACAAGAGAGCCTGCAATCTAAAAGATGAGCTTGTAAAAAACGATATAGGCCCACAAAAAAGCACACGCCAATTACTTCTGGCTCCTAAAAAAACTGGCAGTTATCCGTGCCTTCACTGTGTAAACTGTAAATACATGGTGAAGGGGCGTGACTTCACTCATCCCCGCACAGGGGTTATTTATCCCATCAAATTTTATTTGACCTGTGATTCAAGCTTTATAATATATGTTCTGTGGTGCCCATGCAAGTTATTGTATGTGGGCGAAACCACTTGTGATTTCAAGTCCCGTTTTAATCAACACCGTTTCTCGATACGTAAGAAACGAAAGGATCTGCCTGTCTCGCATCACTTTGCGGACATGGGCCATGCTGAAGGTGACTTAAAATTTATGATCCTTGATCATGTCCCATTACCGCGAACTGGCGGAAACCGCATAAAAATGCTAAAAAAGCGGGAATCCGAATGGATTTTTAAACTACAAACGGTTAAACCCGGGGGTTTGAATGTTGAATATAAACCATGGCTATTCATATGATCTCCGACTGTCTAGTCCTTGTCGACCCATATTGAAAAATTTGTCCTTTTTTTATTAATACATTTGGATAATGTATTTTTTATTTTTATCACTTACAGGACCCATGGATGACAGGGTTCGCTCAACAGGAGGGTGGATACTCTAGCAAATGCACGACTCATCCCGTGAAAGCTGCATATTTATTAGATTGTGTTTTTGTTTTTGTTTCCCTTAAATATACGCCAGCAAGCGTTACTTTATGGCTTTATAGGATGTTTCTCACCTGATAGGGTTATTACACAATGAGAGTTATGGGAGGATAACGGCTGCCGCTGCTCTCCACCTTTTCTCTTCATAATTTTCGGATGACAGTGCATCGCAAGATAGCACGTCACCCGATAGTTTACATCCGGATTTAATAGCCTATACTGTTTATAAATATTGATGGAATACGCTTGCATTGGCATTAGATGTTTTACTACAATAGACTGCTATGCGGCCTGTCAGGTGACGCCTCCGTATGGGATCATGTGATGTCTCTGTTCGAGATCATGTGATTGCTCCAGGGATGACCTCACAGACATGCGCAGACACAGTTTTACTCTCTTACAAGGGATCACGTAATTATCCCTGGAATGACATCACGGACATGCGCAGCTTTAGTTCCGGGACGCCGTATCCATGCGGTGATACCGCAATAGTGTATCCGCCAGCCATTGAGCCCACCTGATTCCATGTCGGTCCTGCCTACACTCGTACTTTCACAGGTGATGAGTATAACACATGTTGATTATCACTTGTAAATTGTATCATGTTTTTGATAGATCACAATATTGGATGTACTTTATATGAATAACTGGATTGACTATACGGCTTTCCAGACACTATGTGTATTTTCTCATTTATGTATGAGATGCTCTACTGTATATTTTTCCATATATGTTGTTAATTTCCACTTATGTATATTAATTGATTTGTTCACATAAATACCCACACTGCTGTATGATGCATTGCTTGATAATAGTCCCAGCAAGTGGACTGAAACGTCGCAAGGGTGAATAAAGATCCACTACTTTTCACCAACGGATGTGCTGCGGTGTCTTTTCTTGTTTTATATATATATATATATATATATATATATATATGTAACATTAGTGTAAAGATTATGCAAATGTAATTATGGAGCATCTTGTCTTAGAAATCTGCATTGTGCCATTTCTCAGTTATTCCTCCTGGAAATATGGGAATAAATTGACAAAAGGGCATTGTCAATCTATGTTTGTCATGTCAGCACAGATTAGATATGCCCTTTGTTGTCAATCTATTCCATTATTTCCAGGGGGAATTGTACAGAATTATAAATGAAAAAAGATGCTCTAGAATTATTTTATGGAAAATATGCATTTACTAAAACAGACATGTCAAAACTGCTGACAAGCCCTCTTTAAGGGCTCATGAACACGAAAGTATTTTCTTTCCGTGTCCGAACCGCATGCAGAACCATTCATTTCAATGGGTCCGCAAAAAAATGGAAGTTAATCTGTGTGCATTCCGTTTCCGTATGTCCGTTCCGCAAAAAAATAGAACATGTCCTATTATTGTCCGCATTACAGACAAGGATAGTACTGTTTTATTAGGGGCCAGCTGTTCCGTTCCACAAAATACGGAATGCACACTGACGTCATCCGTATTTTTTGCGGATCCGTTTTGCAGACCGCAAAATACATATGGTCGTGTGCATGAGCCCTAAGGGTGGTACCACATATAGTTTTTTTTTAAAAAACACTCACTGCAGTTTTCTGTGGCTGTTTTTCATTTAGTTTTTTATTTGTTTTAAAGCAAAACCCAGAAGTACCTGTACATTCAAAAGTAAGTGAAAATATTAAGGAAGGATTTATACTTCTCCTTGCTGCTGGGTACACTTCTGGCTTTTTTGGAAAAAAAAAAGTAGTGCAGTTTTCCTAAAAGAATGCTGGGGCATATTTACTAAACCTATAGATGGCATAAACTTACGTAGGCTGTCTAAACCTGCACTAGATTTATCACAGTGTCTCAGACTGAATTTACACGAACATTAGTAAATCTGGACCTAAGTGTATAAAACACCCTAAGTTCCTTTAGCTGGCCAGCTAAGACCTGTCCTAGGTTTCTAGTATAGCTTATATGTTTATGCAGCTGGACCTGACAATAACCTTAATACAGTTCCTATGTTTATGTGTTAGAGACAAAAGCAGAGTTATTAACTGTGAGATCATGTTTTGGATGTTTGTGTTCACAGAAGCAGAAAAAGATAATATGCCTTTAAGATTCATTTTGTAATGTAAGGTAAGCTCAGTGACACAACAGAAAGCATAGTGTTAATCTGTTGCTGCTGGGCAGAAGTCTAGACCAATCACAGCCAGCTTCTCACATAGCAAGAGTTTTCACCAATCACAGCCAGCGTCACACACATCCTGTCTGGGAATTTCCCTAGCAGGAGTTGCTGGAATCATTATTTACCAGAGACAGAAGCTGGTATTTACATCCAAATCAGGTGAACGGTGTAGGAATTACAACAGTTTTCATATTTACCTCCCACCTGTTAAGGGACCAAAAGTAATGGTACAATTGGCTTCTCAGCTGTTCCATGGCCAGGTGTGTGTTATTCCCTCATTATCCCAATTACAATGAGCAGATAAAAGGTCCAGAGTTCATTTCAAGTGTGCTATTTGCATTTGGAATCTGTTGCTGTCAACAACCAAAAATTTTATAATTGTGTCGATGTCCCAATATTTATGGACCTGACTGTACCTCTCAGAGAGATCATAAAGTGCTTAAATAACTTAAAGTGACAGTACAGATGTCATGCCCGGCTCTGACGGTGTGCGGAGGTCTGTCAGATTGGCAGCACGTGTCTAACCTTTTGTTTGTTTTGGAATCATGCTGGATCCGCCTTCCTTCAGGTGCTCTGGGTGGGGTCATTGGCCTAAATTGCCTTCAATCCCAGAGGGCTGTGCGTGTTATAGCTTTATGTCTGGCCTTGGATTCAAGGAAGGAAGGATTGTCTGTTCCAGCTCAGATAAGTTTGATTTCTGTTTGTGTTGTTTGCGGTCTAGGCTATTTGTGTGTCTTCTGACCCTTCTCCCCTCTCACCATTTCAGGGATTCTAGGGTGTTTGCAGTCCAGGCACGTGGACACTTCATTCCTACCGTTAAGGTCTGAAAGTGGGCTTAGCAGCATAGGGAGAGAAGTCAGGGATGTGCTAGGAGGTGACCTGTCCCCAGCATCTAGCCTAGACACTTGTGTATTTGGTTGTTTGTGTATCTGAGTTCCTGTCCGCCGTGACAACAGATACTGAAGAGAGAAATATATCCACCATTTTATGTTGAATGACAAGATTGAACAGTTGAACCACCATCTTATGCATACCGCCATTTTGTGATATCTTTTCAACACGTGTTTTATACATGGACTATCTGCTGCGGAGGCGGCAGTGTTATATATGAAGAAAAGTTGAAGTTAATAAAGGAGTTATTTGACGCATTTGGTGTGCTCTTTAAACCTACTGTTTCCATAGAACGGCGATGGAGGAATTACAGAGTAATAGACAGTCTGGTTAGACTAAAAGTCAAAGATATCAAAATTCTTCTAATGCCACAGTGCAAAAGGCACTTCATAGTGCTGCACCTGCCACAGGAAAAGATCGCAGAGTTTTTGGCACTGATTTTGGAGTGTTTCTCCCTCAAAATCAGCTCCAAAAAATGCCTCAAAACAGCCTTTCATTCATTTTAATGGAAAGCAGCACTTATGGAAAAAAGAAGCAGCATGTCCTACCTTGTTGCAGAATCAGTGCTGAATCTCCCATTGAAATGAATGGCAAGTAGGGTTGAGCGAACCCGAACAGTAAAGTTCGGGTTCGTACCGAACTTTACGGTGTTCGGCACCCGAATCCGAACATTTCAGTAAAAGTTCGGGTTCGGTGTTTGGGTAATATTAATATACCATCGGAGTTTTCTCCAATCCGATGGTATATTTTAACTTGAAGCATCCCCATCACCATGGGAACGCCTCTATGTTAGAATATACCATCGGATTTGAGTTAGATTGTGAAAACTCAGATCCGACAGTATATTCTAACACAGAGGTGTTCCCATAGTGATGGGGACGCTTCAAGTTAGAATATACTGAGAACTGTGGACATAACGGCCCCCTGCTGCCTGGCAGCACCTGATCTCTTACAGGGGGCTGTGATCCACACAATTAACCCCTCAGGATCACAGCCCCCTGTAAGAGATCAGGTGCTGCCAGGCAGCAGGGGGCCAGACCCCCCTCCCTCCTCAGTATTAAAGTCATTAGTGGCCAGTGCGGCCCCCCCTCCCTCCCTCCCCAGTATTAAAATCATTGCTGGCCAGTGCAGCCCCCCCCCCTCCCTATTAAAATCATTGGTGGCTAGTGCGCCCCCCCCCCACCCCCTACTAAAAGCATTGGTGGCTAGTGCGGCCCCCCCACCCCCACCCACCCCCTATTAAAATCATTAGTGTCCAGTGCGGCCTCCCCTCCCCCCCCTAATTAAAATCATTGGTTAACACCCCCCATCATCATTGGTGGCAGCGGAGCAGCAGTTCCAATCGGAGTCCCAGTTTAATCGCTGGGGCTCTAATCGGTTACCATGGCAGCCAGGATGCTACTGCAGTCCTGGCTGCCATGGTTACTTAGCACTTTTAGCAGCATTATACTTACATGCGCTGTCTGTGGCCGGCCGTTCGCTCCTCCTACTGGTAAATTAAATGTCTGTGCGGCGCATTGCTTATAGCACAGACCTGTCACTTACCAGTAGGAGGAGCGCCGGCCGGCCACACACAGCGCACGTAAGTATAATGCTGCTAAAAGTGCTAAGTAACCATGGCAGCCAGGACTGCAGTAGCATCCTGGCTGCCATGGTAACCGATCGGAGCCCCAGCTATTAAACTGGGACTCCAACCGGAACTGCTGCTCCGCTGCCACCAATGATGGGGGTATGGGGGCCACTACCACCAATGAATTTAATTAGGGGTGGGGGGGCTGCACTGGACATCAATGATTTTAATAGGGGGGGGCCTCACTGGCCACCAATGATTTTAACACTGGGGAGGGAGGTCTGGCCCCTGCTGCCTGGCAGCACCCGATCTCTTACAGGGGGCTGAGATCGGATGAAAGTTCGGCCGAACTCACCCAAACCCAAACATCTAGGTGTTCGCTCAACTCTAATGGTAAGCATTAAAGGGGTTTTGCAATCTCAGACAATGGGAGCATATCGTTAGAATATGCACCCATTGTCTGATAGGTGCGCGTCCCACCTCTGGGACCCGCACCTACAATAAGAACGGAACGGGGAAATGAACAGAGGGCGCACTGCGCATGAGCAACTGCCCTCCATAAATTTCTATGGGGCTGCCAAAAATTTCCATGTGCCCCATAGAAATGAATGGGAGCAGGGGCCGCGTGTGTGCGGTGCACTCCCATTCACTTCTATGGGAGCAGCGGGGAGCAGCGCTTGGTGGTGGATGGACTCCGGGAAATCCGGGGTCCTCCAGCCATAGTTCCCCCTGCTCCTTTCTCATTGGGGTCCCAGAGGTGGGACCCGCACCTTTTAGACAATCCTAGCGATATGCACCCATTGTATGTGATTGTAATACCCCTTTAAAAAAAAGCTCCATGTAAGTCCATGTTTTTTGTGTACCGTTTTCGGAGCTTTTTTGGCGTAGATCTGTTTCAAAAACCTCAAGCTGAAATTGCAGCTTTGTATGGAACACTCATTGGTAAAAAAAAAAGACATGTCAAAAAACCATATGAATTTTTTTTATTAGTCATGTAAACTGGCCCTAATTCTTCCTCTCTTTAGAATACATTACTGTTTTTTGCAAAAAAAAAAATTAAATTATACAAAGATCTTCAGCTTCTTTTCTTCTTTCCTAATTCATATTTTACTATGAATTAGGAAAACTAGTTTAAGGTGAATTCCTGAGGTTTACAATACGTTATGTAGAAAATTTTTAAGTTGCCTC
This sequence comes from Bufo bufo, assembly GCF_905171765.1. Lineage (NCBI taxonomy): Eukaryota > Metazoa > Chordata > Amphibia > Anura > Bufonidae > Bufo > Bufo bufo. The sequence continues at coordinate 65,287,961 of NC_053399.1, read as the reverse complement.
ACTTACAAAAGACAAATCAAATTATTCTATGGCAGGACATTGCAATTCTGCCACTTCCTACCTTTAAAAATGTCAGCAGGAAACACAGGGCTATTTGGCTGTAAAATTAGCAGCAATAAATCTGAGGCCTTCGCATTATGCTTTATGAACGCAGTACAAGATCTTTTTGGTCTGAACTTTGATATTGAGCGGCAATAAAAAATATGTTGGAGGCAGTAATGCACCAAAAACAGTCTGCGCATATAAATATTATCCTTCAGCTAAGGGCTCGTTCACACGAATGTTTTTTGCGTTCCGTATACAGGCCATTTTTTTAGTTCTGTATACGGAACCATTCATTTCAATGGTTCCGTATTTCAGTTTTTCCGTTTCGTTCAAAGATAGAACATGTCCTATTATTGACTGCAAATCACGTTCCGTGGCTCTATTCAAGTCAATGGGTCCGCAAAAAAAAGGAACACCTACGGAATGTACTCCGTAGGTCTTCTCTATCAGTTCCTTTTTTGCAGAACCATTTATTGACAATTTTATGCCCAACCCATTTTTTTCTATGTAATTACTGTATACTGTATATGCCATATGGAAAAACGGAATGGAAAAATGGAATAGAACCGGAAACACTACTGAAACAAAAAGCGGAAACACAGATGTGTTAAAAACGGATGCAAAATACTGAAAAAGCCATACGGTCGTATGAACAAGCCCTAACACAGAGGAGATCCTTTGTCCTTTACAGTTTGGTTCATTTTACTTCATTCTCACAAGCTTAAAGGAGTTAAACCAAGGATAAATTTCACAAATCCAGAAAAGCTGTTAATAGTTATTTTCCTTTATTTCTATCATATTAAAATACAATTCTCATCATTTTTTCTTTTATGCGTCCTGCTGCTAATCTGTTGTCACATCTGTGACAGGTCTCAGAAGGTCTGAAAGATTATCTACACATTAGTGATCTGACAGCCTCTTTTGGTTTCACTTTGTCTGTGTGTTGCTGGTATGTCAACACCTCCTGTTCAGGTGTGGATCATGTGACCTTTACCTCTCCCTATTTAGTCTGACTTTACCCATAACTCCTTGCTTGGGATAGCTTCATTTGGTTTTGGAAGAGCTGGAGTGTGGTTCTTGTTGGAGTCCTGTTCATCCATCATCCTCAGAAGTTAAGTGTTCCGCTTGTGTTTTGTATTCCCCCCCCCCCCCTGGTTGTTAACTAGGCCTCAGTGAGACGCTAGTTCCTTCACCAGGGAAGGAACGGGTTGTCTCTGCCCTGTCATTATCTTTAGGGCATCCAAGGGTCACCAGGGTTTTCTAGGTTCCTGTGTATGGGCATCTCTACTATCGAGAGGTGCCCATACGGTTAGGAGTTAGGGCCAGGAACAGGGTTTTATAGGTGGTGACCCTTTTCCTTCCCTAGCGGTGAGGCCTAGTGTCTTTTCCCTTCCATCTTGTTGTCTTTTGGTGTTCTCCCATACTACATCCGTGACATTATCCAGAGCCCAAATTCTGAGCCCACAGGCTCCTGGTTCCGGTGGTGGGTTCCAGGCCTGCCCTGAACCGAAGGTAGCTCTCCCGGACAGGTTTTCCGGGGGTTGTGACAATTTCATCTGGTTCAGGGAGTCATGTAAATTATACTTCAGGCTTCGTCCATACTCTTCTGGTGATGAGTGTCAACGTGTGGGTATGATTATTTCATTGCTTAAAGAGGACGCCCAATCTTGGGCTTTTTCTCTGCCGACCGGATCACCGTCCCTCCGGTCTTTAGATGAATTCTTTAGAGCCTTGGGTCTCATCTACGATGACCCGGATCGCTCAGGCCGAGACCAAGTTACGGAGTTTGCGGCAGGGAGAACGTTCCACGGAGACCTATTGCTCTGAATTTAGGAGTTGGGCTACCGATACTGAGTGGAACGATCCTGCTCTCCGTAGCCAATTCTGTCAGGGTCTCTCTGAGAGACTGCAGGACGCGTTGGCTTTTCATGAAAATCCTGTGTCATTGGAAGCAGCTATGTCCCTTGCTGTACGTCTAGATAGACACCTGAGGGAGAGATCTAGGGGTCCTCACCTTCAGGATGTACTGTCCAATAAGGGAACTGCTTCCTTTGACACTTAGGCTGAGTTCACACGAGCGTGTCCGGATAAGGTCCGGATGCGTTGCGGCAAACCCGTTTTGACTGCGATTGTGTTCCGTTGTTCAGTTTTTATCGCGCGGGTTCAATGCGACTTGCACGCGCATGATAAAAAACTGACTGTGGTACCCAGACCCGAACTTCTTCACTGAAGTTCAGGTTTGAGTTCGGTGTTGTGTAGATGTTATTATTGTCCCTTATAGCATGGTTATAAGGGAAAATAATAGCATTCTTTAATACAGAATGCTTAGCAGGTGGTCAATTGAGGGTTAAAAAATAAAAAATAATTAACTCACCTTCTCCTCTTGATCGCGTAGCTGCCGGTCTCTTCTTACTTCTTTAATCATGAGCTGCCGGCTAAAGGACCTGTGGTGACGTCAGATCACATGGTCCAATCACATGGTCCATCACCACGGTGATGGATCAAGTCCCCAGTGGCTGCTGGGTTTTTCTTTGTAAAGAAAAAAGATGCTACCCTGGACTTCCGTGAGCTCAATCGTATTACCGTCCGTGATCCTTACCCCCATCCTTTGATTCCGGATTTGTTTAGTCAGATTGTCGGTGCCAAGGTGTTCTCTAAATTGGATCTGAGGGGGGCATATAATCTGGTAAGGATCAAGGAGGGGGATGAGTGGAAGACTGCATTTAATACCCCTGAGGGTCATTTTGAAAACCTGGTCATGCCCTTTGGGTTAACCAATGCTCCTGCGGTTTTTCAACACTTTGTCAATGACATCTTCCATCATCTGGTGGGGAGGTTTGTCGTTGTATTCCTTGATGACATACTAATTTATTTGCCTAATATGGAGACTCATTGGGATCATGTGAGACAGGTGTTACAGATCCTAAGAGAGAATAAGTTGTATGCTAAGATGGAAAAATGTGTATTTGCTGTACAGGAATTGCAATTTCTGGGTTACCTGCTCTCATCCTCAGGTTTTCGTATGGATCCCGAGAAGGTCCATGCCGTGTTGGACTGGGATCGAACTGAAAATCTGAAAGCACTTATGCGGTTTTTGCGGTTTACCAACTACTACCGTAAATTTATCTTGAACTATTCATAGGTGGTTAAACCTTTAACAGATATGACTAGGAAGGGTGCGGATATTTCTGTCTGGTCTGATGCGGCATTACAGGCCTTTTCTGCTGTGAAAGAATGTTTTGCTTCGGCCCCTATTCTGGTGCAACCGGACGTGACTGCCATTTATTGTTGAGGTTGACGCATCCGAAGTAGGGGTAGGAGCCCATGTGCATTTTTCTCAAAAAAAAACCTCTCTACTGCTGAAAGGAATTATGATGTGGGAAATAGGGAATTGCTGGCCATTAAGTTGGCGTTCAAGGAATGGCAGCATTGGTTGGAAGGAGCAATTCACCCTATTACGGTAATTACGGATCACAAGAATATGGCCTACCTGGAGTTGGCTAAGCGACTGAACCCAAGGCAGGCCAGATGGTCATTGTTTTTCACCAGATTTAACTTCATCGTCACTTACCGCCCTGGGGTTAAGAATGTCAAGGCGGACGCTTTGTCGCGTAGCTTTACTGGGGGAAGGGGTGAGTCTAATGACCCTAGTCCCATTTTATCTGAAGGGGTAGTCATATCGGCTCTTTATCCTGATCTCGAGGCCAGGGTGTTGGAGGCACAGGAGGATGCTCTGGATTCTTGTCCTCCGGGGAAATTGTTTGTTCCCTCCGAATTACGTCACAAGATGTTTGAGCAACATCACTGTACGGTGCTTGCTGGGCACCCTGGGAGCAGATCGACTGTCGATCTCATCTCTCGCAGATTTTGGTGGCCGGGGTTGCGTAAGTGTGTTGAGGACTATGTGTCAGCCTGTGGTACCTGTGCACGTGCTAAGGTGACACATACTCGGTCTTCCGAATCTCTGCTTCAGACCTTGGACCCATTTGTCCATGGATTTTATCACGGATATACCGTGAAAAAATGTGATTCTGGTGGTTGTAGATCGTTTTAGTAAAATGGCAATGCTAAAACTCTTGCACAGGTGTTTGTCGACAACATCGTGAAACTACATGGCATTCCCTCTGATTTGGTGTCCGATAGAGGGACTCAGTTTGTTTTCAGATTCTGGAAAGCATTCTGTACTCATCTGGGTGTACAATTGTCCTTCTCTTCAGCTTTTCATCCTCAGTCGAACGGACAGACGGAGCGCACTAATCAGAATCTGGAGACTTACTTGAGATGTTTTGTTTCAGAGAATCAGGAAGAGTGGTCTTCATTTTTGTCGTTGTCGCTGAGTTTGCTATAAATAACCATAGACAGGAATCCACTGATAAGTCGCCATTTTTTGGGGCATATGGGTTCCATCCACAGTTTGGTATATTTTCTGGTGCTCAAAATTCCAGCATTCCTGAGCAGGAACGATTTTCCTCTTCTTTGTCTTCTATTTGGCGGAAAATTATGGGTATAAGCGTGCGGCTGACAGGAGACGTATGAGTGGTACGGACTGGAGAGTCGGTGATTCTGTGTGGTTGTCTACAAGAAATATTAAACTTAAGGTACCTTCTTAGAAGTTGGGCCCAAGATTTATTGGTCCATATAAGATCACTGCCATTGTTAACCCTGTAGCCTTCCGTCTTGAACTTCCTCAGGAATTGAAAATCCATAACACATTTCATAAATCGTTGCTAAAGAAATGTGTTGAACCTGTTGAGCCGTCCTCCTTACCTCCCGCTCCTGTCATGGTGGACGGCAATTTAGAATTTCAGATCAGCAGGATTGTGCACTCCCGAGTTCTCTGGAGATCCCTCCAGTACCTCGTTCATTGGAGAGGGTACGGACCAGAGGAGAGGATGTGGGTTCCAGCGATCGATGTTAATGCTAGTCGTCTGGTGAGAGCATTCCACAGAGCTCATCCTGATAAGGTCGGTCCTGGGTGCCCGGAGGTCACCTGTAGAAGGGGGGGTACTGTCACATCTGTGACAGGTGTCAGAAGTGACTTGATGCTCATTGGAATTTTATTGCAAGATTACTTCATTGCACGTGGAAACTGGTCCTGGTCCCGCACGGCGTGCATTAGAGTGAGTGCTGATTGATTTATCTAGGTCTCAGAAGGTCTGAAAGATTATCTACACATTAGCGATCTGACAGCCTCTTTTGGTTTCACTTTGTCTGTGTGTTGCTGGTATGTCAACACCTCCTGTTCAGGTGTGGATCATGTGACCTTTACCTCTCCCTATTTAGTCTGTCTTTACCCATAACTCCTTGCTTGGGATAGCTTCATTTGGTTTTGGAAGAGCTGGAGTGTGGTTCTTGTTGGAGTCCTGTTCATCCATCATCCTCAGAAGTTAAGTGCTCCGCTTGTTGCATTTTGTATCCCCCCCCCTGGTTGTTTACTAGGCCTCAGTGAGACGCTAGTTCCTTCACCAGGGAAGGAACGGGCTGTCTTTGCCCTGTCATTATCTTTAGTGGATCTAAGGGTCATCATGGTTTTCTAGGTTCCTGTGTATGGGCATCTCTACCATCGAGAGGTGCCCATACGGTTAGGAGTTAGGGCCAGGAACAGGGTTTTATAGGTGGTGACCCTTTTCCTTCCCTAGCGGTGAGGCCTAGTGTATTTCCCCTTCCTTCTTGTTGTCTTTTGGAATTCTGCCCTACTACATCCATGACATCTGTGCTCAGCTCTGAGCAGAGTTTTCCTTCCTACCTTCCTTTCCTCCCTCCTTCCTTCCTCTCTGCTGTGAATCGTGGATTACAATGCATAGACCTAAGGGCTCATGCCCACATTTCTTCGGGCTCCGTGCTGTGGACAGAAAATAGCGGTCCACAATGCACGGGCACCATCCGTGTGCACTCCATTGACTTGAATAGGTCAGAGATCTGCAAGATACAGCAAAAGATAGGCCATGTCTTGTCTTTTGCGGTGCAGAGGCACGGACCTGAATGCCAACGGAAGTGCTTAATAGTGTTTCCGTCGGCTTCCCAATTATGTCCTATCCTATAGACCCCTTCAAGTCAATGAATCGGGCATCCGCAGCACAGGGTGCACGCGTTCGTATATTGCATGGAGCCCTTATGTTCGTCCTAACTGTGAGGAGACTAACTGAGTATGCCTAACCAGCAGCACTCAATAGCAAAATGTGCACATTGCTATACGCTTTGAACACAAGCTGGGGGCCATACTGTGTAAGTAAATGTCATAACTTAATTACTTTTTAACTAAAGGTAAGGGTTCATGCACACAAACGTTTTGTTTTTTTCATTTACCTTCTGTTTTTTCAGTTCCGTATATGTATACGGAACCATTCATTTCAATTGATCCGCAAAAAAAAAAGGAAGGTATTTTGTATGCCTTCCGTTTCCATATTTCCGTTCCGTCAAAATATAGAGCATGTCCTATTATTGTCCGCATAACGGACAAGGATAGTACTGTTCTATTAGGGGCCAAAAGTTCCATTCCACAAAAAACGTCATCCGTATTTTTTGCAGATCTGTTTTTTGTGAACCGCAAAATACTGAAAAAGCCATACGGTCGTGTGCAAGAGGCCTTAAAGCAAATGGCAAATAAACAATATTTTTCATATCTATAGATCAATATCATATTTAAAGGGAATCTGTCAACAGATTTGTACCTTTGAAACGGGCTGACCTGTTACATGTGTGCTTGGCAGCTGAAGGCATCTGTGTTGGTGCCATGTTCATATGTGCCCACACTGCTGAGAAAAATTATGTTTTAATGTATGCAAATGAGCCTCTAGGAGCTGTTATACCATGATGATCTGATCTTTCTGCAACTGTCACGCCCTCTGCACTTTGATTGACAGGGTCAGGCGTTATGTTTTCAATGTCTCAGCAATGCGGCTCCATATGAACATGGAATGAACACAGATGTCTTCAGCTGCCAAGTGCACATGTGACAGGTCAGCCAGTTTCATAGGTACAAATCTGCTGACAGATGCCCTTTAACAGTAAGACAACTCGTTTAACCCCTTATGGACACATGACGTACCGGTACGGCATGTTTCCCGAGTCCTTAAGGACACATGACGTACCGGTACGTCATGTGTTGTTCCGATCACCAATTCCAATTCAAACCTGCGGTTTGCGGCTTTTACCTGGCGGGGTGGAGGTGGTCGGCGGTGCCATCGGGTCCCCATGGGGCTGTGGGGGGGACCCGATAGCATGGAAGGCAGCGCGATGCCTTCCTGAGGCATCTGCGCTGCCTTCCGGTGAAGAGCCTTTTGAGATCCAGCCCCCTGGATCTCACAGGCCCCGGAAGCTGTATGAGTAATACACACAGGATTACTCATACAGCCAATGCATTCCAATACACAAGTATTGAAATGCATTGTAAAGAAATATACCCCCCAAAGTTCAAGTCCCAAAGTGGGACAAAAAAAGAAAGTGAAAAAAAAAGTTGAAAAAATTAAGTTTTCCCCCAAAAAAATTCTAAGTTTCAAGTGAAAATAAACAAAAACGTCATTTTCCCCAAATAAAGTTAAAACAAATTGGTAAAAAATAGGGGGGAAAAAAAGCATACATATTAGGTATCGCCGCGTCTGTATCGACCGGCTCTATAAATATATCACATGACCTTACCCCTCAGATGAACACCATAAAAAATAAAAACTGTGCTAAATAAAAAAAAAATTGTCACCTTACATCACAAAAAGTACAACAGCAAACAATCAAAAAGGAGTTTGCCCACCAAAATAGTACCAATCTAACCATCACCTCATCCCGCAAAAAATGAGCCCCTACCTGAGACAATCACCCAAAAAATAAAAAAACTATGGCTCAGAATATGGAGACACTAAAACATAATTTTTTTTTGTTTGAAAAAAGCTGTTATTGTGTAAAACTTACATAAATAAAAAAAAAGTATACATATTTGGTATCACCGCATTTGTATCGACTGGCTCTATAAAAATATCACATGACCTAACATCTCAGATGAACACCGTAAAAAATAAAAAATGTGCTAAATAATACATTTTTTGTCACCTTACATCACAAAAAGTGTAATAGCAAGCGATCAAAAAGTCATATGCACCCCAAAATAGTGCCAATCCAACCGCCATCTCATCCCGCAAAAAATTAGACCCTACCTAAGATAATCGCCAAAAAACTAAAAAAAACTATGACTCTCAGAATATGGAGACACTAAAACATGATTTATTTTTTGTTTCAAAAATTATATTTTTGTGTAAAACTTACATAAATAAAAAAAAAGTATACATGTTAGGTATCGCCGCGTCCATATCGACCAGCTCTATAAAAATATCACATGACCTAACCTTTCAGATGAACACTGTAAAAAAATTTAAATAAAAACTGTGCTAAATAAACCATTTTTTGTCACCTTACATCACAAAAAGTGTAATAGCAAGCGATCAAAAAGTCACACGCACACCAAAATAGTGCCAATAAAGCCGTCATCTCATCCAGCAAAAATCATACCCTACCCAAGGTAATCGCCAAAAAACTGAAAAAACTATGGCTCTCAGAATATGGAAACACTAAAACATGATTTTTTTTGCTTCAAAAAAGAAATCATTGTGTAAAACTTACATAAATAAAATAAAGTATACATAATAGGTATCGCCGCATCCGTGACAACCTGGTCTATAAAAATATCACATAATATAACCTGTCAGATGAATGTTGTAAATAACAAAAAATAAAAACGGTGCCAAAACAGCTATTTCTTGTTATCTTGCCTCACAAAAAGTGTATAATAGAGCAACCAAAAATCATATGTACCCTAAACTAGTACCAACAATACTTCCACCCTATCCCGTAGTTTCTAAAATGGGGCCACTTTTTTGGAGTTTCTACTCTAGGGGTGCATAAGGGGGGCTTCAAATGGGACATGGTGTCAAAAAAAACAGTCCAGCAAAACCTGCCTTCCAAAAACCGTATGGCATTCCTTTCCTTCTGCGCCCTGCCGTGTGCCCGTACAGTGGTTTATGACCACATATGGGGTGTTTCTGTAAACTACAGAATCAGGGCCCTAAATATTGAGTTTGGTTTGGCTGTTAACCCTTGCTTTGTAACTGGAAAAAAATGATTAGAATGGAAAATCTGCCCAAAAAATTGAAATTCAGAAATTTCATCTCCATTTGCCAATAACTCTTGTGGAACATCTAAAGGGTTAATGACGTTTGTAAAATCTGTTTTGAATACCTTGAGGGGTGTAGTTTCATAGATTAGATCACTTTTATGGAGTTTCTACTCTAGGGTTGCGTCAGGAGGGCTTCAAATGGGACATGGTGTAAAAAAAAACAGTCCAGCAAAACCTGCTTTCCAAAAACCGTATGGCATTCCTTTCCTTCTGCGCCCTGCCGTGTGCCCGTACAGCGTTTTACGACAACATATGGGGTGTTTCTGTAAACTACAGAATCAGGGCCATAAATATTGAGTTTGGTTTGGCTGTTAACCCTTGCTTTGTTACTGGGAAAAATGGATTAAAATGGAAAATTTGCCCAAAAATTTTAAAATTGTATCTCTATTTTCTATTAATTCTTGTGGAACACCTAAAGGGTTAACAAAGCTTGTAAAATTAGTTTTGAATACCTTGAGGGGTGTAGTTTATAGAATGTGGTCCTTTTTGGGTGGTTTCTATTATGTAAGCCTCGCAAAATGACTTCAGACCTGAACTGGTCCCTAAAAATTGGGTTTTTGAAAATTTCTGAAAAATTTCAAGATTTGCTTCTAAACTTCTAAGCCTTGTAACATCCCCAAAAAATAAAATATCATTCCCAAAATGATCCAAACATGAAGTAGACATATGGGGAATGTAAAGTAATAACTATTTTTGGAGGTATTACTATGTATTATAAAAGTAGAGAAATTGAAACTTGGAAATTTTCCATTTTTTTTAAGATTTTTGGTAAATTTGGTATTTTTTTATAAATAAAAACAAATTTTTTTTACTTCATTTTACCAGTGTCATGAAGTACAATATGTGACGAAAAAACAATCTCAGAATGGCCTGGATAACTCAAAGCGTTTTAAAGTTATCAGCACTTAAAGTGACACTGGTCAGATTTGCAAAAAATGGCCTGGTCCTTAAGGTGAAATAGGGCTGAGTCCTTAAGGGGTTAAATAGAGAATGTCTACTCATAATGAGGTGATGACTGGCTTAGAGGGCCATTGATGTGAGGAGCAATAGTATACGAGTGTGTTCTTTTTCTGGTGCTATCAGGTAGCATTTTGGAAGGAACATACAATAGCTCTGATAAAAGTAGGTCATAAAAGCAATTTACAGTGGCAAATTATATGGAACAGCTCGTTTTCATGTGATTCTTATACAGGCCATTTCAAAGCTAGATACTACCACCAATCCTACAGCATCAACAGATGCTGTGGCCTTCACAGAGAAAGTCCTTGATGGCCAGTACAAAAATAATGGCCTGTATTCTGATAAATAATAGGTACCTACACTCGCTGTATGCATACAACTGGCATTGTTTAACATGCAGAATCAGGGCCTAGATTGACAAAACCGAGCACATTAGTAATTTATGAGATTTTTCTCATACAGTCAACTTTCTGAGTATGTTCTTGTTGTTTTTAAACAGCTCTGCTTCTCTGAGAATCATGGAATAAATAGAACTGTGGTTGTGGGCAGTACAAAGCTAATTACCCAAGCGTTAAGAAACACTGCTAATATGCTCCCTCATGCACTTGATTGATTCCAAAAGTCATCTGTAATAGTCCCTGAGAAATTACTAAAAGCTCAACAAATTTCTCTTCCGAATATGTCTGTAGTCAAAATAAATTAATTTCTGATGCATTCTACCAAAAATGAATCCATATAAAATAGTTTGCAGCAGGTAAAAAATCTGACATGTTTTACCATGATTTTTAAGCTGGACACATGGGTAATTCTACATCCAGCAATTTGCCTCCATGCTGGATGAGGCATTGGTGTACATTTTGGCCAAAGCGTAGTAAGCCACTCACCACGTCAAGGTCGCCTCTATTTGAGTGGTCCCTAACTCTAGTTCCTACCTGTTCATGGGCCATGACAGCCACACAAAATCCAGGGAATGCAGGTCAGCGTGCACGCCAAGCACACTCTGCTTTTAACCCCGTCCGGTGCCATTACAGCTTTCATCGGATCCAGGGATGCAAGTACCAACATGCATGCTGAGCCCACCATATACTTCTCCTGGAGCCAAATGGCTACTGGTAGGTTCTATATAAGCAGACTCAGTTTTATACATGTGATGTGCACCACATACAGGTTGTGCTGACCCAATCCCCCACATTTTTTCTTTGCAGTATATATTGGAGGCGTGGCGATCTCCTTGGAGTCATTGTACACCTGACCAGTCAATCTGTCCTGGAGGCTGGTTTTAAAGTCAGTATAAAACTGAGTCTGCTTATATAGAACCTACCAGTAGCCATTTGGCTCCAGGAGAAGTATATGGTGGGCTCAGCGTGCATGTTGGTACTTGCATCCCTGGATCCGATGAAAGCTGTAATGGCACCGGACGGGGTTAAAAGCAGAGTGTGCTTGGCGTGCACGCTGACCTGCATTCCCTGGATTTTGTGTGGCTGTCTAGGCCCATGAACAGGTAGGAACTAGAGTTAAGGACCACTCAGATAGAGGCGACCTTGACGTGGTGAGTGGCTTACTACGCTTTGGCCAAAATGTACACCAATGCCTCATCCAGCATGGAGGCAGGGCAGAATGCTGGATGTAGAGTGCTATCACATTTGTATTTTTCGTTTGTATATGTATTTCGCCATAGTGATGTGCACCACATACAGGTTGTGCTGACCCAATTCCCCACATTTTTTCTTTGCAGTATATATTGGAGGCGTGGCGATCTCCTTGGAGTCATTGCACACCTGACCAGTCAATCTGTCCTGGAGGCTGGTTTTAAAGTCAGAATAAAACTGAGTCTGCTTATATAGAACCTACCAGTAGCCATTTGGCTCCAGGAGAAGTATATGGTGGGCTCAGCGTGCATGTTGGTACTTGCATCCCTGGATCCGATGAAAGCTGTAATGGCACCGGACGGGGTTAAAAGCAGAGTTTGGGGCGTGGCCGAGCCAGCATGGAGTGAGGAAGCAGGATTGCAGTGCTCCTACAAAATCTTGTGAAATATCCTTTATACACCTGGCATAATCAGGGTTTTTTGAGCGCATTCACTATATGTTGGACCCCTTCATACTTGGGGACACTCTGCCCAGTGCTGGATTGCTGAGTTTTGGCTGTGGTGCTGTGGATGCCGACGGATTGAGGGAGAGGAGCAGAGGGACGCAAACTGAGGAGAGTGTGGAGTGAGGCCGGGACACGATCCGCCACAAGATACACAGTGCAGGTACGGCTTGCTGAAAGTTGCTAACAACTTACCTTGGACTGCTGCCGATACCTGCTGGAATCTTGAGCCGAAGACCGAGGCGGGAAGAAGCCGCGCGGTGGGCGCCATCTTGCCGTTAAGTGTATGTGCAGCGGCGCTCCTCTCTGCCCCAGCAAACGGAGTGGATCGGCGAAACGCTCTGTATCTCCCTACTTCCACTATTATCCTGAAGTCCTGCAGTGGTAATCCTCTTGGGAGCCCTTATATATGAAAGTTGCAGAGTTCACCACAGTTTATATGAAAGTTTAATGGTGGTGCTGGTGTACTTATCCCACTCCCCCCTGAGGAATGTAAAGATATCTGGCAGTCTACTTGGCTGTGTGGCAGGACTTGCTGAATTTAATAAAGCCTCATCTTGATTTGCTGCATGAGTGACAAACCCCAGCAGATCTTTAAAGTGTCTGTGGACTATTTCTATGGGCCGCAAAACTTCTTCTGTGGCTCCATCATCTGCTAAACGATTCATGGACGCCATGAGTCAAACTGAACAGGAAAGTGAGGGGTCTCCTGTCCCTGGTTCCTCTGCTGAAGCCTCTCAAATTATGAAAGCTATAGCTGCCTGTCAAGCTGCTCTTACATCAAAGATAGACCATCTACAGTCTGACCTTAGCTGTTTGCGACACGATTTTGACAAAATATGTGAAAGAACATCTGCAGTGGAGCAAAGAGTGAGTGATGTGGAAGATGCTTCCAGAGCAGCTGGAAATGACACCAGGCAGCTGCTGCAACAGGTACAGATGCTGCAAGCCAGGGCGGAGGACGCTGAGAACCGCAATAGACGTAACAACGTCCGTATCCTGGGCTTACCGGAGCGAGCAGAAGGGTCTACCCCAGAAATTTTTGCGGAACAGCTCATAAAAGAAGTGTTACATCCCATCTCACTTTCCAGTTGCTTTGTTATAGAAAGGGCACATCGGATTCCAACCAGGCCCTTACCGCCGGGATCCCCTGCTAGACCTTTCATCATGAAGATCCTGAACTACAGGGACAGAGACGCTATTTTGCTAGCTGCTCGACAGAAGGGGAATGTCAGCTATGAGAATGTCCGTTTGTCCTTTTACCCGGACTTTACTGCAGAGGTCCAGAAGAAAAGGAAGCAGTTTACTGAGGTCCGAGCGCGGCTGAGGGACAAAAATGTGAAATATGCCATGATCTACCCTTCTCGCTTGAGGGTGCAGGATGGTGAAACAGTCCGTTTTTTTAGTACTCCTGAAGAGGCTACTGAATGGATTGAGAGAAATCTAAATGCAAGGCCTCACCGCGGATGGTTTATACTATAGTGTTGGCAGCTGAAGCATATAATACTTGATTAAATGTTAAATTGTTTTGCTGACAAGATGATTGGGGGAGGGGGGGAGTATCTGGTTTAAATGCACCATTATTACTCCTGTTAGATTCCCTGTTCTTTGACTTTGTCTATTGATCAGATGTTTAACCCCATATTGGTATGCTGGGTGGCAACACCCTGTATGACTATGCACTGTTGTGGGTAGACGTATATACTTGCTTCCTATCACCAACGTACCTATATGGTATATATGTTCTAATGAGTTAGGGTAGGTTATTGTACCCAGGAGTTGCTAGTTTGGGGTATCAGGCTCAACCATGTTAGGAAGGTTTGGGCAGGGTGGGTTAGGGAGGTTGGGAATGGGTGGGTTGAAGAGAGTTTCTCTGTTGAGGGGTTCTTTGATGTGGATTGTGTGTGTGCGTGAATGTGCCTTCATTGGTCGGACACTATGGAGATGTTATCTTTGGAAGAATAAATGGCGATAATTAAGCTACTTTCGTGGAATGTTCGGGGTCTGAATGATAAGATTAAACAGTCTTTAGTGTTCAATTATCTGAAGAGGTATAACCCTGACATAATGTTATTGCAAGAAACGCACCTGCAGGGCCAGAAAGTACTAGCTTTGCGGCGCCCATGGATAGGCCCCACATATCATGCGGTTTACTCAAACCACGCTAGAGGCGTGTGTATTTTAATTGCTAAAAGTCTTCCATTTCAAATACTATCTGTGCAGCTAGACCCTTATGGTAGGTATGTGATTTTACATGCTTGTGTCAGAGGCCTGCAGTACCTATTTGTGGGACTATATATTCCTCCGCCATTCCGCAGAGACGTCCTAGACTTAATTACAGCTAAAATAGCAGGATTTCCAGCAATACCTTATATTATTATGGGTGACTATAATGCCACTTTAGATCCTATACGGGACAGAAGGGTTCCCCAGGCCTCACACAGCAATGTCCTATCACATTGGGCTAATTCTTATGATTTAGTAGAGACGTGGCGCTATTTCCACCCCACAGATGCACAATTTTCATGCTATTCAGCTTCTACTGGCTCACTCTCTCGTATAGATCTGGCCTTTGTCAGCAGAGACTTATCCCCATATATCAGGTCTAGTGATTATCTACCGAGAGGAGTTTCAGACCATGCCCCCCTCCTTCTGATACTGTCACAGCCGCTGGCTTCGACTGATAAGCAGTGGCGGTTAAACCCTATGTGGCTCGAGGTATTACCTGTGGTGAGCGAGAGTCTAGATGCAATGGGGAACTACTGGGCAGAAAATGAAGGGTCTACGAATCCTCTGGTAGAATGGGATGCTTTCAAGTCAGTAATGAGAGGGGCATTGATTGCTGCTATTGCAACTCATAGAAAGGAACTGAATATCAAACGGATAAAACTAGAGACGGAACTAGCTGATAAGGAGAGGTTATATATACTAGATCCGTGCCCTGAGAAGCAGACTTTGTGGCTTGAGGCGCAGCGTAGGTTTACTTTGCATTTAACTGAATATACTGAGAAGAAACTTTTAAATCAGAGGCAAACTATTTTTTCAGATGGTGATAAGTGTGGCAGGGCCTTGGCGTACTTGACTAGATCTGAGACACAGCAAACGGTGGTGGCGGGAGTTCTGAATGACCAAGGGATCTTATTGAGGGAGCCTAGAGTTGTCTGCCGACAGTTTGCCTCCTATTATGAGACATTGTATGCCCCCAAGATCACGTGTACTTCGGAGGAAATTGTTAATTTCTTAGCAGGTATTAATATTCCTTCTTTGGACAGAGATGACAGGGGAGCCCTGGCGGCAGACATATCTGACCTGGAGATTGAAACGGCCATTAGTTCCTTAGCAACCAAGAAAACCCTGGGACCCGATGGATTTCCTGCTAAATGGTATAAGCGATTTTCTAAAGACCTGGTTAGTAGATTCGGGAAGCTGTTGAGGTATGCACTGGAAAGTGGTTCGTTGCCACCGTCCTTTCTGGAGGCAACGATAGTAGTGATTCACAAGTCGGGGAAACCATCTGACCAGTGTAGCTCTTATCGACCTATCTCACTTCTGAATCTTGACGTCAAAATCTTTGCGAAGGTATTGGCGTTAAGATTGCGGGGGGTAATTCTCTCCTTGGTTGGGGTAGATCAATCAGGTTTTATGCCAGGGAAAACCACAGATATTAATTTAAGGCGATTGTTCACTAATCTTCAGGTCAAACATGATAACAGAGGTATGAGGGCTCTTGCGTCCTTAGACAATGAAAAAGCATTTGATTCAGTAGAATGGGAATTTATGTGGGCAGTGCTGACTCAAATGGGCTTTCCGGAGAAATTTTTGTGCTGGTTACAAATGCTTTATAGATCCCCTTCGGCGAGAGTCAGGGTGAATGGGTACACATCGGACTCCTTCCCCCTGGGTAGAGGCACTAGACAGGGCTGCCCTCTCTCCCCCCTGTTATTTGCATTAATTATGGAACCTTTGTCGATACTCATATCCTCTAATTCAGGTATAGAAGGCTGGGAAATAGCTGGAATATCAGAAAAGCTTTCATTATATGCTGATGACATGCTGGTTTACCTAGCAGATTCAGGGAAATCCTTGGATACCCTTTTAGGTGTTGTTGATCAATTTGGGGGTTTCTCGGGTCTCCATGTGAACTGGGCTAAGTCTAGTCTATGTCTGGTTGATGATGTTGACCCAGCTCGCATTTCGGTGAACAATAAGCTTCAGATTGTGGAGCAATTTACATATTTGGGGATTATTGTTCATAAAGAAGTGGCAAAATTTTATGATTTGAATGTTGCTCCTACAATGCAATCCATTACTCGAAAGCTAGAGGCTTGGGAAAACCTCCCTTTAACTCTGATTGGGCGTATCAATGTGGTAAAAATGATTCTTCTCCCAAAATTGCTATACTTATATAGGGCTGCCCCAGTGTTACTCCCCAAGAGACATTTTGTTACTTTGGATAGAATAATCGCTCCCTTTCTATGGAATAAGTCTTCTCCCAGAATAGCGAGATCCACCCTCCAGGCGTCTTACCTGCGGGGGGGGGGGTCTTGCCTTGCCAAACCTGTACATGTACTATGTAGCGGTGCAGCTGAGCTATGTGGCGTGGTGGGTACGGGCTGACTCAGGTAACCCGGCGGTAGTGTTGGAGGCAGCTTTATTGGCGTCCTATGAGGCACTTACGAACTTGGCGTATAGGAGGGGGGCTAGGTCTACAATACACTACACCCAATCGATGGCTGCTGCAGTACAGATGTGGGTCAAATGGGGTCAGAAATGTAACCCTGATGAGAATGATATTACTTGGTGCCATATTTTCCTTTGTGGAGAAACAGAGTGCTTCCGGAGCTGTTCTCATTACTGGAGTTTGAATTTTGGCCTCAGAGGGGGGTGCGCTACCTTACCCAACTATATGATAAGGGCCTATTTAGAACCTTTAATAGTTTGAAACAGGAGTTTAATTTGCCCCAGCGTTGTTTGTATAGATATCTTCAACTCAGGCATGCCTGTCAGGCTCAGTTTGGTAGAGAACCTTTAAAGCTGGAGTGTGGTGCAGTTGAGGCAGCGATTAGGAGGGTTCCGTTGGTCAAACCAGTGTCGACCCTGTATGCGTCGTTGATGGCGTTGCAGGACTCCCCCCTAGACAGGGCATTTGTTAGGTGGAAAAGGGACATTGAAGGTTTGGAAGATGTTCATGTTAAAGAATCTAGCTGTACATGGAGATCTACAGTGGTAAGTGCTAGGGATCAGTTGATTCAAGTTAAATGGCTTCATAGGATTTATTATACTCCTGTGAGACTATTTAAAATGGGTAAATTGCCGAACCCTCATTGTACAAGATGTGGACATGAAAACGGTTGTCTTATACACATGGTTTGGCAGTGTCCGATTATTCATCGCTTCTGGGAAGAGATCCATAAATATTTTAATGACAAACTAGGCTTTCCTAACATCTGTACTGAACTCACTAGTCTGTTGGGAGTAGCCAACGAGATTGTTCCAACCAAATTTGGCAGGAAGCTGTATAGAATACTCTTATATTATGCTAGGAAAACTATCCTTCTCAACTGGAAACCTCCTAAGAATCCTACTGTGCAACAATGGGTACATCTAGTTAATGCTGATCTTGAATTATACAAGTTTGTGTATGAGAGAAGAGGGACCCCTGATCGCTTCATGAAGATATGGGACCCCTGGATTGGAGCCCAGACTCTAGTACCATAGATGACTGAAAGACTGTTCTGACCAATGAAGGCGTGTGTGAATGTGTGTGTGTGTGTGCAGTACTTTTAATCTTCCTTAGGATTGATATGTTGGGTACTGTTCATCCTGAAAGTGATATCTTTTTCTTCTGTCCCAAACTTGGGTCATGAGGAACTGTTATGATTGATCCCATGTATTTGATTTGTACTGGACTCAATTGATGATTGTCTGTATTTGATGTGTTTGTTATGCTTTTTGCTAAATTAATAAATAAAAAGATACTACAAAAAAAAAAAAGCAGAGTGTGCTTGGCGTGCACGCTGACCTGCATTCCCTGGATTTTGTGTGGCTGTCATGGCCCATGAACAGGTAGGAACTAGAGTTAGGGACCACTCAAATAGAGGCGACCTTGACGTGGTGAGTGGCTTACTACGCTTTGGCCAAAATGTACACCAATGCCTCATCCAGCATGGAGGCAAATTGCTGGATGTAGAGTGCTATCACATTTGTATTTTTCGTTTGTATATGTATTTCGCCATAGTGATGTGCACCACATACAGGTTGTGCTGACCCAATTCCCCACATTTTTTCTTTGCAGTATATATTGGAGGCGTGGCGATCTCCTTGGAGTCATTGCACACCTGACCAGTCAATCCTTCCTGGAGGCTGGTTTTAAAGTCAGTATAAAACTGAGTCTGCTTATATAGAACCTACCAGTAGCCATTTGGCTCCAGGAGAAGTATATGGTGGGCTCAGCGTGCATGTTGGTACTTGCATCCCTGGATCCGATGAAAGCTGTAATGGCACCGGACGGGGTTAAAAGCAGAGTGTGCTTGGCGTGCACGCTGACCTGCATTCCCTGGATTTTGTGTGGCTGTCATGGCCCATGAACAGGTAGGAACTAGAGTTAGGGACCACTCAAATAGAGGCGACCTTGACGTGGTGAGTGGCTTACTACGCGTTGGCCAAAATGTACACCAATGCCTCATCCAGCATGGAGGCAAATTGCTGGATGTAGAGTGCTATCACATTTGTATTTTTCGTTTGTATATGTATTTCGCCATAGTGATGTGCACCACATACAGGTTGTGCTGACCCAATTCCCCACACATGGGTAATTGTTATTATCTGCAAGAGTGTCTGATATTCTAGGTTTGCATATATTATGTGTTATTTTTTTATTTTTTGAGGGGAGCATTTTTCAAAGATGTGAAAGGACAATACACACTGCTCTAAAGAGGCAAACATGTTTTTGTGTGTATACTTGTATAGATTAATCGTGTCTTCCCCTTAGACGCCATATCACAAGACTAAATAAATGTAATTATTTGAATATTTCCTCATAAGTAAGGCTACTTTCACACTCGCGTTTGGTGCGCATCCGTCATGGATCTGCACAGACGGATCCGTTCAGATAATACAAACGTCTGTGTCCGTTAAGAACGGATCCGTTTGTATTATCTTTAACATAGCCAAGACTGATCCATCTTGAACACCATTGAAGGTCAATGGAGGACGGATCCGCTTGGCTCAGTTTCGTCAGTTTCAGCAGCGTTTTGGTGACCGCCTCCAAAGCGGAATGGAGACGGAACGGAGGCAAAATGAGGCAAACTGATGCATTCTGAGCAGATCCTTTTCCATTCAGAATGCATTAGGGCAAAACTAATCCGTTTTGGTCCGCTTGTTGGAGCCCTGAACGGATCTCACAAACCGAAAGCCAAAACGCCAGTGTGAAAGTAGCCTAAGACCCTCCATGCCCCTTATCAGTTTAGTCGCTCTCCTCTGTACTTTTTCCAGCTGTAGAGCGTCCTTTCTATGGACTGGTGCCCAGAACTGGACTGCGTATTCCAGATGAGGCTGCACCAACACTTTGTAAAGCAGTAATATTACATCCCTGCCCCGCGAGTCCATGCTTCGTTTAATACATGACAATATCCTGGTAGCCTTAGAAGCAGCTGATTGACATTGTATGCTGTTATTTAATCTTTGATCTACAAAGACACACAAATCCTTTTCAATAAATGGTTCTCCCAGTGTTACTTGTCCTAGGACATATGATGCATGTACAGTACAGACCAAAAGTTTGGACACACCTTCTCATTCAAAGAGTTTTCTTTATTTTCATGACTATGAAAATTGTAGATTCACACTGAAGGCATCAAAACTATGAATTAACACATGTGGAATTATATACATAACAAACAAGTGTGAAACAACTAAATATATCTCATATTCTAGGTTCTTCAAAGAAGCCACCTTTTGCTTTGATTACTGCACAGCACAGAAACAGCGACGGCCGCCATCCAGCGCCGCATGTGAACTGGTGCTAAGGGATCACCTGTTCACAGCTTCTCAGGAACTCCAACTGAGATGTGGTAGGAATTAAAACCCTTAGCACCAGTTCACATGCGGCGCTGGATGGCGGCCGTCGCTGTTTCTGTGCTGTGCTGGTGGAGCTGTGGGATCCGAGGCCTAGGTGGCTCCGCTGTACAGCGGGGTAGCTGGTTGGCTGCTGGATCCCATTGCCTGCTGGAGCAGTGTGGAGACGCGGTGGTCGCCACACGGCACTGCGCTACGGTTAGAGTAGGTTCCCACTTAACAAGAGGCAACCTTGTCGCGGTAAGTGGGCCTATGCTCTTTGATCAAACTGTATACTAATTGCCTCTTAATAGTGCACAGCAAATGATTGATATAACCGCTGTATAGCCATGTTTTATCATAAGAAATGCTGCTTATTACATACAGTAGTCAATAGTATAGGAATGAGGAGGTGCGATTTAGTTTCACTCTACAAACCATGATTTAAATGCTCTATAGTCTTTTTCCCCCCATACTAAGTCAGCACTCCTCCCCATGTGGCACAGGTGCTCTTTACTTAAATTAGCAGTAATCTGCACAGGGTTTTAATTCCTACCAAATCTCAGTTGGAGTTCCTGAGAAGCTGTGAACAGGTGATCCCTTAGCACCAGTTCACATGCGGCGCTGGATGGCGGCCGTCGCTGTTTCTGTGCTGTGCTGGTGGAGCTGTGGGATCCGAGGCCTAGGTGGCTCCGCTGTACAGCGGGGTAGCTGGTTGGCTGCTGGATCCCATTGGCTGCTGGAGCAGTGTGGAGACGCGGTGGTCGCCACACGGCACTGCGCTACGGTTAGAGTAGGTTCCCACTTAACAAGAGGCAACCTTGTCACGGTAAGTGGGCCTATGCTCTTTGATCAAACTGTATACTAATTGCCTCTTAATAGTGCACAGCAAATGATTGATATAACCGCTGTATAGCCATGTTTTATCATAAGAAATGCTGCTTATTACATACAGTAGTCAATAGTATAGGAATGAGGAGGTGCGATTTAGTTTCACTCTACAAACCATTCTGACTAAGGGTACTTTCACACTTGCGTTAGAGGATTCCGGCAGGCAGTTCCGTTGCCGGAACTGCCTGCCAAATCAGGAAATCCGTATGCAAACAGATAGCATTTGTTTCCGGATCCGGATGCGGATCCGTCTAACAAATTCATTGAAATACCTGATCTGTGTCTCCGGTGTCATCCGGAAAAACACTTGGTACCGGATCCGACATTAATACATTTCAATGGAAATTAATGCCGGAATCATGGGAATTTCGGCCGGAGAAAATAGATACCAGAATTTCGGCCGGAGAAAATAAATACCGCAGCATGCTGCAGTATTTTCTCCGGCCAAATACTGAAAGAGGGACTGAACTGAAGACATCCTGATGCATACAGAACGGAATGCTTTCCATTCAAAATGCATTAGGATAAAACTGAAGCGTTTTTTCTATCAGGTCATGATCCTGGGACTTGGTGCTCTATTGAAACCCCTTCCTGGCCTTATATGAGTACCACTGATAGTCATTGATTCCCTAGCTGTGCACCTGGTTCCGGTTCTGTGTGTGTTTGGATTCCATTATTGACCTCGGCTTGCCTTTGACCACACTCTTGTCTCATGTTTTGGTACTATGTTTCTCGTCTGGTTCTGACTTCGGCTTGGCTATTTGATTACCCATCTTCTTCTGACTTCGGCTTGGCTATTTGATTACCCATCTTCCGATTTGGTACTGTATCCATTTCCACACGACTCCTTCTCTGTGTTGTTCTGTCTGTGTGTATTTGTGTTAGGTGCTTACGGTAGTACAGAGAAGAGCCCTGGAATGCAGGGAAAGAAATGCAGTCGGTTGTGGTGTGCCGAAACTGAGGATGAGGTAGGCCTAAGAAAGAAGAGGGCCCACCCAAGGAAAATACATAAAAGAAATGAGTTGTAAATGAGTGGAGTGGTGGGAGGGACAAAGCTCAGACCTCAGTCGGTGCAGGAGCCAGGTAAGGGGGGTGCCCTAAATAGGCTGGAGGCGGACCTCAGCCCCTCCCACAAATCCAGGCAAATGCCTTAATACTTGTGTTAGGTGCTTACGGTAGTACAGAGAAGAGCCCTGGAATGCAGGGAAAGAAATGCAGTCGGTTGTGGTGTGCCGAAACCGAGGATGAGGTAGGCCTAAGAAAGAAGAGGGCAAAAATGGAAATAAACCAGTTTATTTGTAACCAATAAAACACGTAAACAGCTCAACCCGACATGCTTTGGAAAGCCACTCTTGCGCTGGATTGGGAATGTATCGTGCGTAAGCGGACGACTTCCAGCGTCCCAATTCCTTGATAACATGGGCAGGGATGTTGGCACTGGAGGCCGTGGATGCAGCTCCGATGCGAAAGGAGTGCCCCGAGTAGTTGGCAGCGTTAAGGCCCAGTTGGGTGAGAAATGACCTGACATGGATCATGAAGGTGGTCGTGGTGAGCACCGATCCATGAAGTTGGAGTAGCGGTTGAGAGGGTAGGAACCTGTGAAGCTGACTGTAGGTGTCCAGCACCCTCACCGGACACCATTTGTTGTGCGTGGGGTAATATGAGATGTTAACGGGTGAATGCTGACTACTCTTGGAGTGAGGTAAGGTCAGGATGTAGTGATCCAGGTGTTTAGATAAGTGGGAGACAAGGAGACAAGGTGAGGTTTGGGACGTAGAGGTGGTAGTGAATTCCCCGGGCCTCAGGAACCCATAGAAGGCTAAGTAAATTGCAGTTTTGATGACAGCGTTGGTATTTGTATCAAAAGGCGTGGCGTCCAGCAGGTCGGATAATGCCTTTAAAACATGACTGTTGATGGGCAGCCTTTGGGCTGGACGTGCGGGTTCCGTCTTCTGAATGCCTCTGAGTATTGTTTTGATTTGGTGGGAGGCCATAAAGCTGTTGTACAGGGAGTGCAGAATTATTAGGCAAGTTGTATTTTTGAGGATTAATTTTATTATTGAACAACAACCATGTTCTCAATGAACCCAAAAAACTCATTAATATCAAAGCTGAATATTTTTGGAAGTAGTTTTTAGTTTGTTTTTAGTTTTAGCTATTTTAGGGGGATATCTGTGTGTGCAGGTGACTATTACTGTGCATAATTATTAGGCAACTTAACAAAAAACAAATATATACCCATTTCAATTATTTATTTTTACCAGTGAAACCAATATAACATCTCAACATTCACAAATATACATTTCTGACATTCAAAAACAAAACAAAAACAAATCAGTGACCAATATAGCCACCTTTCTTTGCAAGGACACTCAAAAGCCTGGCATCCATGGATTCTGTCAGTGTTTTGATCTGTTCACCATCAACATTGCGTGCAGCAGCAACCACAGCCTCCCAGACACTGTTCAGAGAGGTGTACTGTTTTCCCTCCTTGTAAATCTCACATTTGATGATGGACCACAGGTTCTCAATGGGGTTCAGATCAGGTGAACAAGGAGGCCATGTCATTAGATTTTCTTCTTTTATACCCTTTCTTGCCAGCCACGCTGTGGAGTACTTAGACGCGTGTGATGGAGCATTGTCCTGCATGAAAATCATGTTTTTCTTGAAGGATGCAGACTTCTTCCTGTACCACTGCTTGAAGAAGGTGTCTTCCAGAAACTGGCAGTAGGACTGGGAGTTGAGCTTGACTCCATCCTCCACCCGAAAAGGCCCCACAAGCTCATCTTTGATTATACCAGCCCAAACCAGTACTCCACCTCCACCTTGCTGGCGTCTGAGTCGGACTGGAGCTCTCTGCCCTTTACCAATCCAGCCACGGGCCCATCCATCTGGCCCATCAAGACTCACTCTCATTTCATCAGTCCATAAAACCTTAGAAAAATCAGTCTTGAGATATTTCTTGGCCCAGTCTTGACGATTCAGCTTGTGTGTCTTGTTCAGTGGTGGTCGTCTTTCAGCCTTTCTTACCTTGGCCATGTCTCTGAGTATTGCACACCTTGTGCTTTTGGGCACTCCAGTGATGTTGCAGCTCTGAAATATGGCCAAACTGGTGGCAAGTGGCATCTTGGCAGCTGCACGCTTGACTTTTCTCAGTTCATGGGCAGTTATTTTGCGCCTTGATTTTTCCACACGCTTCTTGCGACCCTGTTGACTATTTTGAATGAAACGCTTGATTGTTCGATGATCACGCTTCAGAAGCTTTGCAATTTTAAGAGTGCTGCATCCCTCTGCAAGATATCTCACTATTTTTTACTTTTCTGAGCCTGTCAAGTCCTTCTTTTGACCCATTTTGCCAAAGGAAAGGAAGTTGCCTAATAATTATGCACACCTAATATAGGGTGTTGATGTCATTAGACCACACCCCTTCTCATTACAGAGATGCACATCACCTAATATGCTTAATTGGTAGTAGGCTTTCGAGCCTATACAGCTTGGAGTAAGACAACATGCATAAAGAGGATGATGTGGTCAAAATACTCATTTGCCTAATAATTCTGCACACAGTGTAGTTAGGGTGCAAGATTAGCATATGATGTTGAATGCCAGTAAGATATAGTTTGATGGTGTTGTATGACATTTTGAGTTTGAGGTGGCAGAAAGAAGCAAATCCCAAAACAGACGACATGATGAAAGGGTGCGTGATGTTGTGTTCTACCAGGAATCTGTTGAAAAGCGTGAACGCTCTGTTGTATGTTCTATGTGTATTGACTGATAGTGAAAAGTGGGACAAAGACTGGCTATGCCGCATGATGGCCTCTAGTCCAGAATGAGTTGCTGAAATGACGGGGTGCTGGAGGCAGTGGGTGATGCTGATGGGAGATCCTGATGAAATGCCTGAAATTTGAAGCGAGACAAATTGTCAGCAGCCGAATTGCACACCCCCGGGACATGGAAACAATGCAAGAAAAAATTATTGCAGGTGGCCAGCCAAGTAAGTCTTCGCATGAACCTCATGATTGTGAGGGATTTAGAACGACCTTTGTTGATGATCTGGCAGGTTGCTTGGTTGTCTGAGTAGCACCGGACCGACATGTTTGCCCATAAATGACCCCACGCCACGGCAGCCGCTACGATGGGATAGATCTCAAACAGCGCTGAGGTAGTGGAGAATCCTTCCAGACCCTGGACCGCAGGAGGCCAGCTGCCCCACAGCCAATCGTTCCCAAATATGGCCGCAAAGCCTGTGGTAGATGCCGCATCTGACCAGATAGAGGGGGAAGAGTCCGACAGCTGAGGGAGAAACAAGCTCCTGCCATTCCAGGTGGACAGAAATCTCCTCCACATGCCCAGATCCGCCGCAGCGTGGGCATCCAGGGACAATCTGTGCGAGCCGTGTAGGAACAAGGGGAAGAGGTGCAGAAGCCGTGATATGAATGAGCGACCCTGGGGTATGATGCGCATGGCAAAGTTCAGGGAGCCCAGCAGGGACTGTAGTTCTTTGCGGTTGCAGGTGCCGAGTTGAAGATAGCCGTCTATGTGGGTGAGAATATCCTGGATCTTCCCGGATGGCAAACTGGCTTGCATTGAGGCTGAATCCAACTGGATACCCAGGAAGGTGATGATCGTGTCTGGCCCCTCTGTCTTCTTGGTGGAGAGGGGTACCCCCAGTTCCTTGAACAGCTCGATGGTGGCTCTGAGGCTGGAAGGGGGGGAAGTGTTTTCTTCCACCAATAGGAAGTCATCAAGGTAATGTAAAACCAGTGGGCACCTTGCTATATTCAATAGCAACCAGCATAATGCTTCCGCAAACACGTTGAAGATGGCCGGGCTGCTTTTGGACCCGAAGGTCAATCGGGAGAAAAAATAATAATCCCCAGACCACTTGATGCCGTGCAGGTGCCACAGTGTAGGGTGAATCGGTAGTAATTTGAAGGCGTTGGCGATGTCGGTTTTGCTGAGCCACGCCCCCACCCCTGCTTGACTGATGGCCGTGATGGCGTGATCTATGGTGGTGTACTGCAGAGAGAATTCCTCCGAGGGAATGAGGGAGTTGAGACTGGGGTTGCCTGTCCCGTGAGGCGCCGATAGGTCGATGATGAGCCTCTGTTTCTGGGAAGATTTCCCAGTGACGATGCCAATGGGGTTGGTGCGCCATGTGGCGAATGGGGGAGTCTTGAAAGGACCTAGCACAAAACCCTCTGTTACCTCTTGGGCTATGAGGGCGTCAATGGCGGTGGGGTTGTGTAGAGCGGATAAAAGATTGGGACATTCCAGGGTGCCCGTTGGCATATACAGGATGCCCGTGTGAAATCCTTCTGTCAACCCTGAAACGAGGAAATCTGAGAGATGCCTGGAGGGGTGTTGCGACATGAGCGCGGTAAAAACTGGCATGTTGATGGTTGTTAGATTCGGTTTTGTAAACATTTTATTTGGACACATGGACTTGGCATGTGCCCGGAAGCATTTGGTGCATATATGTAACAATTTACATCCGTTATAATTACAGGACCCCTCATTGAAATTATTGCAAATCGTGGATTTGCCTAGAAATTTTATCGGCCGACCCAGTTTGTCCCGGGCCAGTCTTTCCGGGTCCGGAGGGACCAGCTGCCTGGGAGGGGCCCTGTCTGACCGACGTGTTCGGGCAGAAATTGGTGGTGTGGGCCGTGGAGGAGCAGTGCGCACAGGCTGGGGTCCTAAGGCCTGCGAAGTGGCGACAAAATATGACCGTGTCGATCCTCGCCCAGTTGGAGCGGACTCCGTACTGGGAGAAAGCCCCCGCCACCTTCGCCGAAAAAGACCTGTGATAGTCATAAAACGCTGACCCTCCGTATTTGTTGCCCAAGTCCACCAGTTTGTGTAAGTAGAGGTCGAATTCCTCCCTTCTGTTGGGGTGGACCGCACAGATGACCTCTCTGTAGATTCCGAAGGCCAACACGAATTCGGGAATGGTCAATTTCCTATTGAGCTGGGCATCCCTGGACTTGACCACAACTGACACCTCGTCATAGGCGTACGTCGTGTTTTCAACCACGTCCTGGGAGGCAATCAGAAGGGAGGCCAGGTTTACATCCTTACCTTCCAGGATATCCCGTTTCAAGTGCTCAGGAATCATATGCGCCGGGTTGACTTCCTGGTCCTCCACGCTAGTGGACGGTGTGATCACCGGTAAACCAGCCGGTGCCGGTGATGCCGCCGGTGGCGGACCCGCCAAGGAGAGGGTCGTGGTGACCGATTCTAGCCTCTCCAGCCTGGCGTTGACTGTTGAAATAGATGTCATCAGAGAGGCCAGCATGGCATGGATGTCCCCGGTGCCGGACTGGCTGGGTCCTTCCCCCGCATCCCTAGTATTGGTTGATGCGCCTAGCAGCCGGAACAGCTCCGCTTTCCTTGCCGTGGCGGGGAAGGGAACATGCAGTTTCCTCAACTCCGCCGTGATGCGTGGAATTGTCCAGGACCGGATGGACGCTGGACTGGCTAGATCGTCTCCCATGAGTAGCAGTGACAGATCTAGCAGGGGTGCCAGGTAGGGAGAAGTTTTCTAACCCATCCAGCGACATACTACAATAAAAAAGTTGATTAATTTGAGGCCACGCAGGATCGTGCTGGCTAGCTAGGCCGATCGGCGAAAAAATTACACTTGCATGGTGACAGATGAGGCCCTGCTAATTGCCAAGCGGCTTTGAGAGGCTCTACCTATGATTTGGCACGAGGGGATAATGAGGCCACTCGTGGTAGCGGCAGGAGCGTTGGCCTCTCGGTGACTGTAAGACAGGACTAGGGGACGGGAGTGACAGGTGAGGCCCTCTCTATGCAACATGCGAGACGGCTTACTAACGAGGTGGCGCGTTGGGCAGGTGCCTCTGTACGTTTGAGGCGGGGTGTCGGCCTCGCGGGACCACTAACTGCCGGCGAAGCCAAAGAAGGGGGGGGGGGGGGTACCTAGTGGGATGATAGTGCCCCTAAGCCAGCACGCTGACCCTAACGGGACCATCCGAAATGTGAGGAAGATTTTGGTAAATAAGCAGGTGAACGTACCTGGTACCAAGAAAAAATTCTCCGGATACACGGTAGTGTAAAACAGTATAGGTTGACCGCCTAAAAAAATAAGGGGGAGGGTAGACATAACATAGTGTGATGAAATGTGTAAATGCATGTGGTACATATACATGACCGGGAGGATCATGGCGGTTATTCATGAAATGACAGTATGCGCCTGGTGTGAAAGAGACCAGTGCGTGCCGTGTGGCCATGCCCAGGCGGAAAGCGCGTGCCTGCAATTTTAATGGAACATTTTGGACCGTGCCCCTGCCATTCCCACCTATTCATTGATTATGATGCAACAATTTATAATGGATTTCTTTTTTTTCTTTTTTTTTTTTCGATGACCTATCCCCCGGGGTAGAACATCGTAAACAAAAAGTGAAGAACCATTTTGAGACAGTCACTTTGCAGCTGAGTGCGTATGGGAAGTTATGCCCTTCCAGCCAGAAGAGCATTTATAAGACCATACATGATTTTGGACAAGAGGGCCTGCTCATGATCTTACATGTTTATTCCAAAGGTGTTGATGCGTTTCCCTGTCTTTTATTGGGGCTGCTGGGGAGTGTGTGACTGGAGGGGCGTCCTGGGAGGCTCCCCCGTCGTCCGACGGCGGCCCCCCGCAACAGATGCGGCGCGCACGGCCGCCGGGACACCGCGCATGAGCCGACGGAATCGCCGCGCATGCGCAGAACCCCGGCCGTGCATGCGCAGACCAGAACAGGAGGTGGTGGGGAGGGGATGTCAGGGCCGCGGTGAGCCCAGTGGAGGTGAAATGAATGGGGGGGGGGTGCTGGGTGTACCGCAGCTGGCCCCCGTGACTGCGCACGTAAATGACCGGGGGGGGGGGGCCATGAACGTGAGTTGGTGAAGTGAAAGTAAGTCATGTGGAACATACTTGGAAGATTGTGACTGTAAGGAGTGACATTTGGAGCATGTGAAATAAAACCATTTATTTGTGAACCCATGCGTCCGGAGTCCCCCCCCCCACGGCCGCCGGGACACTGCGCATGAGCCGACGAAATCGCTGCGCATTTGCAGAACCCCGGCCGCGCATGCGCAGACCAGGCCCCAGGACGCGGCCGGGCGCCATCGGCCGCGCGGCAGGAGGAGCGGCAACAGGCAGGAGGCGGTGGGGAGGGGATGTCCGCGCCGCGGCAAGCCCAGTGAAGTTTGAAATGAATGGGGGGGGGGGTGCTGGGTGTACCGCAGCTGGCCCCTGTGCTGTGTACATGACATACGAGGAGGGGGGGGGAGGGCATGAATGATGGATGTTTGAGGGGTGAACCAAACGGGGAATGGGGCTGGGACCATCAGGGAGCTGACCGGAGTGACGGTCCTGTGGGGAGACGTCAGAATAGGCCTGAGCAATGAGCTGCCGGTGACTGCTGCGAGAAGCCGTGACATGGGTGCAGCGTGTGTGAAAAAAAAAAACAACAGAAAAAGGGGGGTTTAAACCAGGAACCATTGCCACATGCCGCCAGAGTGTATGACCGGAATGGTGGTGCGGATTGTGAATGAGTACGCATGCACAGGTGTGACAGAAATGAATGCTGGTGACTTGTATGAAAACCGTGACATTGGTGCGCCTTGATGAAATGAGATGAACCGGTACTGGGGCAACCGTGAGGCCCTGCTGACCCGTACGAAATAACTCACAGTTTGACGGGCAAACGCGACCCACAGTGAACCGAGTGAAGCTGGGAAAAGAACAGCAATGCTCCAAAACCAGAACCAGACGGCGACGAAAAAGCTCTCAGAAAATCAGCGGCTCGCAGGTAAATTCCTCAGAACTCC
Source organism: Bufo bufo (assembly GCF_905171765.1). Classification (NCBI taxonomy): domain Eukaryota; kingdom Metazoa; phylum Chordata; class Amphibia; order Anura; family Bufonidae; genus Bufo; species Bufo bufo. Next base: position 65,257,915 of record NC_053399.1, on the reverse strand, counting down.
AACAAGCGACTTCCTCTCACAAAGCTCAGACCTCAGTCGGTGCAGGAGCCAGGTAAGGGGGGTGCCCTAAATAGGCTGGAGGCGGACCTCAGCCCCTCCCACAAATCCAGGCAAATGCCTTAATACATGTCTTGCACTTTAGCAGAGTAGAGAACAACGACTTGTTGTGGACTTGCTGCCTAGGGCTTGTAGTGCAACTAGACAGGGAAAGTGGGCGGAGTTCCAGTTAGGGCTCATTGTCTGTGTATAATGCAATTTTGCTACCAGGGAAACTGAATGTAAATTACACCGTACACAGAAATCAAACCACCTTCCCTCTACAGTTCAAGTGTTAGTGTGGGAGAAGGATTAGCTGCAATACAAATGTGCAACATGTGTTCTACAATCATGAGGGTAACGTTTAAACCTCTAAGTGAAAACACTTGAAACAGTAGGCCAAAATCTGTGATAGAGCATCTCCAGACATTTCAAGTGTTGGTGTGGGGGTAATAATCTCATAGTAGTGTTTTACACTAGAGAAAGCTTTTTCTAAGTCTGCATATTTGAACGCACATAAGACATTATGCCCAAATCTGTTACTGGCACCGATACTGCATTATTCTCAAATTTAATTGTCATTAGCAGTGTCTTAAGTGTGTTTGTAGAAAGCGAAGAACATTTATTTGTGCCTCTCTATCTTTAAGTTCCTAAAAACACACTTGCAAACGTTCCATACTTTGTTTGATGATGTGCCCTGGAGACAGGGGGTCACAGTATTCCTCCTGCTCCTCCTTCTTTCAGCCCTAGAGAAGCCGTTCAGTGCTGTCCTCTGTCTTCAAAGAGCACTCTGGCAAATAGTCAAGGAAGTCTCCCTGTTGATGACTTGTGTGAGAGCAGTCAGCGTTTGGACTTCCCTGAGGAGGAGGTTAAGGGGGAGGCGGGGACCTCATGCATAGCAGTGGTGGTAGCGATAGTAGTGGCACCCATACGCACGGTAGTGGCAGTAGGGGCAGTAATAGTGAGAGTGGCACTCTGGGCAAACACAAAGCTGGGAATTGAGAGGGGGACCAAGGAGCCCACCATATGATATTGCAGTCTGATAAAAGTTTCAGGAGGCTGAGGACTATGATGGTGTTTGTGTGTTGGAAGGATCTGGAAGACAGATCAGGGTGCTGAGGAACAGCAGCAATAAAGAGCAGAGGTGACACATGGCCAGAACCTCCCAAAGCCCTGCCGGGGCATAGATCTGCTTTGGGAACTGGGGATGCCACAGATAATGTGGGGACAGCATACCTGAAAAGTACCAGGGCAAAGGCAAGCTCAGTGGCAGCTAGCTCTGTGCAGAAATATATATATGCCGCCTGGCAGTTTTTTTTCCACGCTGACAGAAGAAAGCAGCATTGCCCTGTGACGTATGGCTAGAACTTCCCAAAGCACTGCCAGGGCTAGATCTGCTTTGGGAACTGGGGATGCAGCAGATAATGTGTGGGCAGCAGACCCGAAACGTGCCAGGGAAAAGGCAAGCTCAGTGGCAGCTAGCTCTGTGCAGAAATATATGTCATCTGACAGTTTTTTTCCACGCTGTCAGAAGACAACAGCCATGGGCAGTCAAACACAGACATAAGCACCACAGCTCTACTGAACCACATGAAGCGTCATCACCTCATCCCATGGGAAAAAAAGAGGTGGCCACTAACTACCGCAACAAGAATTCCTCCTTCTCTGTCTCCCTTGCGGCAACCAGGCTGCATCCACTAGCAGTATAGTGACTTTTACATTGTCATCATCACTTACTGCTTCTCCCGCTCAGACTCCTGCTCCTTCTCCCCCATTCCATAGGTAAATAATTCCATTAGGCCTTGATTCTGTAATTGGGGTTAAAAAGCGGTATAATGCTACTGTTTTTAAGGTGTCCGCATTGTTTTATACATACTGTAAGTAATTCTATAGCGCATTGATTCTGTAATTGCGGTGAAATAGCGCTCAATTGTTTCAGTTATTTGGTTTTACACTTTGTGTTACTCATCTATCACCTTGTGTTATAGATAAGTAATTCCATTTGGCCTTGATTCTGTAATTGGGGCGAAAAAGCGCTCTATTTTTACATTTATTTTGTTTTCCTCCTGTAGGCTGGCAAGTAGCGACGATGAGAGTTGTATGGGAGCAGGTGTTGCGAGCAGTCAGGGACACGGCCATGAGACTGGTAAGGGTGACATCAGTGACATGCAGACAGTAGTGGATGATGATGTAGCCAACTGCATGTGCCAGGGGGCTTCATCATCATCATCAGTAGTGAGGGTGGCAGCTTGCACGTGAGACAGCGGCTGAGCCAGCAGGGTGTAAGCGTGGCCGAAAGTCAGAAGGGTGGCAGCAGTATGAGATCTAGTGCCAAACGTGCCCGGGGTAGAACGTCTGCTACTCAGGAGCCTACCTGTCCAGAAACAACTAGTAGTGCACCGGTTCATAGAGGCAGCGTCAGGCAATCAGCACACAGTAGTGGGGGTAAAAATGCAATTTTTGATGGTGTGGAAATTTCTTATCAATTTGCTGTGATGCTTCGCGATCTCGGCAATACGAATAAATCGCCAAAGCATCCTGTTTTAAAATTACAAAAATCGCAAAAGCCCTCTCATTCACACAAAGAGTTAAAACTTTCAGTTACAGCTCACAGAGCAGAGGTAAATTAGCAAATCCTTGCCAAAGATTCTTCCTGACCCCATGCCAGGTTATACATCCATCAATCTGATATTGTCTTGACAAAACCCCATAAAAGTGCCCTCTCTATAGTCTGAGCGGCCCCAGCACAGCAGGGGTCCTAACACCCTGAGCCTGGTCAGAAACATCAGAGAAGAATGACAGATCCTTATCACACAGCTGGTTGGTACAAGAAGGGGGATGACCTGAAAGTCACCTCCAATCCATAGATTTCATATTTTTTCCGGATTTTCCTCATATTTCATGGGTTAGGAAAATACGGAATGAACAGTCTCTTCCAAAATGGTTGAGGTTATTTTAACCCACCTTCCAGGAAATCCTCAAGCAAATCGGAGATTCCCGCTTCGATATATAAAGGTTCTCAGGCACACTGTATTGTATTCCGGTCATATTTGGTATCAGATGATTCGTAAAAGTTCTACTGATTATAAATATGAATTCTATTTCTTAATTTGACCTACTGGTACTGATAAGCTGGCAAAGCAAGGATGCTGCCAGATTTTATCTATCTGGGGCAAGAACTGCCCCCTGTCCCAATTACACAAGGCTGGACTTGTGTGTGTCTTAGCCACTCCAAGCTACAGAGTGGGTAAAACACAGCGACCCACTCAGGTCGGGGTCCTTCATCTACCATCTTAAGTCGAATAACATCACGACCGTCCGCTGGACACGGGCACCCTGCCATCTTGGATTATTCCTTGCAAAGACTTTCTTTTACTGGACTCTACCACGATAATTCTGAACTTACAGACCTGTAAGTTACCTGTTCGACTGGCAGGTATATTTAACTGTCAGTTTTAATGTATATTTTAGTGTGTAGTTTTTATAATAAAACTAGGGCAGTTTTGCCCTTGTTGCCTGAATATTTGGTCTATGCTAAGAACTCTGTCCTCAGAAGAGAAATACTACTGCATTGTCTTATTTTTATTAATTGTTTATTTGTTAGCTAGGTTGCAAATAACCGTTTCTTCCCTTTAGGAATAGTTAGCCGGGGTCTCTGCACCCTGATTCAATACGAAGAGTGGTGGCAGCAAATTAAGTTGGTTTCCCACGCGAAATCGATAATTTTATTTTACAGGTTGTATCATGTTTGGGCACACCAACCAATCTTAAACTTTTACTGTGCTCGCAGTGGATTTTCCTCCAGAAGTCTCTAGTGGACGAGACCTGTATGGCAATTGTGGCATAGTACAACGGGATTGGCGGGTAGTTGTCACAGTCGCCGGAGGACTTAACCGTGACCGTGTGTAGAATCTGTGGGCAGAAGGTGAACCGTGGCCAGGGTGCCAATGTTGGCACCACGACCCTGCATCAACACATGGAGCATCACTATAAAGTGGCCTGGGAAAACTGTGGCGCTAATGTTGTGGTACAGCCTGAGGCATCTCCTAATGGACGCAACCTGTGACAAACTCCCCTCTTTTGAGTTTGCCACGAGTACTTGGAGAGGACTACTTGCCAGCCTCTTACCATGTGATTACGGTCCCATGTTGAATGCACCAGTTTTATGCAATAGCTGCATAGTTATATAAGTTCATGTATTTTGCTGTCTTTTGCTACCATGTGGCTAATGGAGTCTTGCCTCTGTCCTTGGGAGATAAGTGGATCACTTCTCAATTGTCTCCAGGACAAAAGACTGTGTAGAACCGGTTTTGGACAGAAAAGCCATGAGTACAGCCAGGCCAAAGAGACTTTTGCTAACTTTTGAACTCCTGGTCTAATTCGTGCCATTTTGGGATGTGTTAAATGTCTATGTGTACTGTAAAGGGTGGGACATTGTATATTTGAGTAAGTGATGTCTGTCCTATTGTCTCCCCGTGTGTATTGGCGATTTCCCTTTGTCCTGAGAGATAATTGAATTACACCTCGGTTGTCTCCAGGACAGAAGACATTGTGTTTTGTCCTGCCTGGAATAATTATGTTAACCATTGTGTACCATAATTATATCACAGGCAGAGGGGAGGATGTTATGTGGGTTGTAACCTTTGTGTTATTGGTTAATGTATGTTTATTGTGGGTGTCTCCCTTGCATGGGAGCAGGGGATAAAAGAAATTGTATGTTTGAATGGCTGTGTTGCTTCCAGTAAAGTCTTGTTCCAGCATTCAGCTTTGGCTCATGTATGGACTTATTTGGCGATACCAGCGATACCGGCGATACCAGCGATACTAGCGATAATAGCGATTTATTGCTCTGTGGATTATTTGGCTGTGCTATTTCATAGGAAGAAGGGAATACTAGATGGTGACACAGATGATACCATCATACAACCCTTTTCCAGCAGTCAAGGTTCCACCACCTTAGCAGAAAGGAGCTGTGTTTCCTTCCCATCATCGACTGGTCCTGATGCTCCACCTACTCCTTGTCACTCATTTCACCAGCAATCGATCATGGAGGTGATTGCAGAAAGACAACAGTATGCGTGCACTTCTCCAATGGCATAAAAGCTGAATGTGCTCCTGACCAAGTTGCTGGTACTACAGTCCCTCCCTTTCCATGTGATTGACTCTGCACCGTAAACAGAACTGATGGCTTGTGCCGAGCCAAGATGGAGAGTCTCAAGCCGTCATTACTTCTCCAAAAAGGCTGTACCAGCCCTGCACACGTATGTTGAGCAGAAGGTGGACCAGTCCTTGAGCCTGTCGGTGTTTGGTACAGTACACGGTGGTGTCGACATGTGGAGCTGTAACTATTAGTTTTTTAGAATATTCAGATTTTTGTTACACCTGAAGTCACGATTCCTCCCTGCTTAAGTTGCTTGTGGGCCAATGACTCATTGGCCCACAAGCAAGAAGCAAGAAGGAATCATGTGTTCAGATGAAAAAAATGATAAATTTTAGATATAACGAATATATAGCACTATATTCAAAATATTCGCAAATTCTCGAAGGGGCGATATTCGAGATAAAAATTCGCTTTTCGAATATTCATGCTTAACACCCTCATGCTGTTGCCATCCTCACCCCTGTGTGACTGGGCTACTATATTGACTTCTCATGTTGTTGCCACCCTCACCACTCTGTGACGGGGTCACTAGTGTCCTTGTCTGACCTTGTTGACAACACAGTTTATTTTACCCTTCTTCTGACCATGTGAAGGCGGATGCTTAAAAGACAGGATCCCTTATTTGGGGTTTTTCATCACATGGATCAGAAGAAAGGAAAACCTCTTCACTCTGTCATGGGCTGACTACTTGTATCAGCGTGTAACAGAACAGGTTCTCTAGCAATCTATGTGGAATCAGCAGACGGTGTAAAAAGAGACCGCTCTTTCTTTCTATAGTAGAATCTTGGGCCACTGCACGGTTGAGCACTTTATACCTGATGCTAACATTGACCTGTAAGGCTGAGTTCACACTTAAGTTATTTGGTAAGTTTTTGACCCGTAACTGACAAAATAAGTGAAGTGTGAACTGAGTCTAAGGCCTCATGTACACGACCGTGGTGTGTTTTGCGGTCCGCAAATCGCGGATCCACAAAACACAGATGGCGTTCGTGCGCGTTCCGCAATTTTCGGAACAGCACGGACAGCCTTTAATATAAATGCCTATTCTTGCCCACAAAGCGCGGACAAGACAAGGACATGTTATATTTTTTTAGCGGGCCCACGGAACGGAGCAACGGATGTGGACAGCACACGGAGTGCTGTCAGCATCTTTTGCTGCCCCATTGAAGTGAATGGGTCCGCATCCGAGCCACCAAAACGGCGGGTTGGATGCAGACCAAAACAACGGCCGTGTGCATGAGGCCTAACAGTGATGCCTGTCATCTGCCTGTTATACTGACACACAGTAAGTTTCACTACCACATGGAACTAGCTATGCATGTTTCTGCAATGCACAGTGATGTACACCAAGATACACTCTCCCTGCAGGCAAGGAAATAGCTGATTTATAATGTGCTTGGTGACTAATTAATTCTGATCGAACCAAATTTTTGGGAAAAAATCGGCGAAGCGTCCAAATAGAAATTTTGAAAACTTCACTCATCTCTAGTTATTACCAGGAAACACTGTGCACGCAGCTTGTCGCAGCTTTCGGTGAGCAGACTCATGCCACCAGCGTGTCGGAAAGGGAGGCCCCTCTCCGCCCCCGCAGAGCCACCCACTTCCAGCCACCCCCTGCGCAGCCACAAGCAGCAGAAGCTGCAGTAGCAGAAGCCAGCTCAGTATCCTCAACATGATGGAGGAGTTTTTCATGTGTTATGCCAGGCTGAGGCAAATCAGCAAGCGGAGACCTTCCATCTCAATGCCCAGGTTCAATTCTACCTACATTCTGGCCTGTCTCCAGCGCCTACCCTGTTCTCTGACCCATGGACTTCTGGGCAGGCAGACTAGAACAGTGGCCCAGTAGGCTCTCTGTCTTCTTTCTTGCCCAGCCTGGTCATCTTGGAGAGGGTTTTCTGTGCCGCAGGGGGCACGGTGACACCAAAACGGACCAAGTTGTCCTCCTTCAGTGTCAAAATGAACCAAGCCTGGATTCAGGGGGTTTTCACATTCCTCCGGCCAATGAATAGATCTGGCCTTGCTGACATTGCCCCATCATGCCACTGCTGCTGTCTGCTTGACAACATGTGGCTGCTACTGACCAGGATAACATAGGCAGCTAATAGGACTGGAGCACTTACAGGAACAAACACAGGATAAATGCAGGCAAAACAGAAGAATTGCAGAAGCACTAGACTTCAACACCTGGTCACAGGAACGTTAAGCTCAGGCACTTTGTGACTGAGGGAGGTGCTTTAAATACCCCAGGAACCCCCAGCCATTGGCTGGGTAAGAATTTGGAAGCACACACTGGCCCTTTGAGAGGGAGGAAGTGTATAGGCTGCAACCTGCAGAGGATGGGTCCAGGGAGCATAGTGAGTAGCATCGCGGCACCAGGCCGCCGACCTAACTTTATCTTTATTATTTGCTTGTTTCTCAGCAATCATAAAGATAATTTATAAGTGTTAACAAAGGAGAAGATCAATAATAGTACTGTTTATCATCAGTGACGGCATAATATACAGTAACTGTTATCAGTTGCACTATGCTAAGGTGTAACACCCAGAGAAGCTGCCCCTCCTCTGTATGCAGAACCTGCCAGAGTATGTAAGGACAGTGTGTCAGCAAGAAGGAAGTGGAACCAAAGTTCATGAACACTTCAGGGCTACTGTGTGGAAGGAGGAAAGCTGCACATGCCCTGAGCAGAACAATGACAGACAAAGAGGTGTCTGTAGGCTCAGGGGGAGAAGCTGGCCACCAAGCATGAGCTTCTGAAGTCAGAGAGCAAACGTTGTAAAGAAATGTGCAAGTCACAGCATAGAGGCAGAGCATGAGATGTATGCCAGCATCAAAACCCAGGACAGCATGATCTCAGCACTAGCACCAGATTACATCACAGAGTGAGTCTAAGGGTCCATTCACACGTCCGTTTGTGTTTTGCGGATCTACAGATCCGCGGATCTGCAAAACACGGACATTGGAGATGTGCGTTCCGCATTTTGTGGCCCGCACAACACCGGCACTTATGAGAAAATGTCTATTCTTGTAAACAATTGTGCACAAGAATAGGACATGTTCTATTTTTTTCGGGAACGGAATTGCGGACCCAGAAGTGCACATCCGCAATTCCAGATCCGGGCAGCACGTCGTGCTCCCCTATAGAAATGAATGGGTCCACAATTCCGTTCCGCAAAATGCGAAATTGCGGACGTGTGAATGGGGCCTAACTCCTTAAGTATAAAGGGCACCTGGTGCCTGGTGGAAAAACTGTTCACTAAAGTGATGTGAGCTGCATTGCTGTATATTTGCCCCTGACAACAGGATAATGTTTGTCTCAGATCACTAAGGAATCCATAAAGAACCAAGTGAGGGCCGTCGGCCATAGTGACACAGACAGTGAGTGGAGCTTCCTCTTTGGGGGGGGGGGGAGTGAACGCAGCATTGTGCTAGGCGGATATTGTGAAAGTAATTAAGCATCATTTTCATCCATCTAACGTTAATCAGTTACTCAGTTTGTTCTGGACATTTCATAAGCAGCCCCAGGTATTAACCTGTTAATGAGAGGTATATTGTGCAGTGTGAACCCTGAGAGACTATGTGCGAGAGATAGGGGGACTCTCCTCACACAGGCATGAAGACAGGGTTAATCCAGGATTGTTTGCTGAGTTTATGGCAATCTGCATACCACTACAAGACAGAGACAAGGGTAAAAATCAACTTTGGAGAGAGATGGTCTTCATCCAGAGCCATCTCTACTATGGTCCCTAGGCTTGGGAGTCCTGCCACCACCATACAGATCAAGAGCGTAAAAAAGAAGAAAAAAAGAAAAGAAAACAAGGTTATCCCAACTCAATAAGGGGATCAACTGAATGCCCCTGAAGAGAAGGAAAGACGGGCGCCAACAGGACTGTGATAACGTGAAGAAAAAGGTCACTAAAAAGAAGTAGGCAGCTCAAATCAGTGTAAACAGAGTTTAAACACTAAGTCAATGAACATAGAACAGAAAAAACTAAATCCGTAACCCGTGAGGTGAAAGAAACGACAAGGGGAAGGAGAAGGATGAGCGCCAAACTTCCAATCTGTGATGTTAAATGCGAATATACACTCACCTAAAGAATTATTAGGAACACCATACTAATACAGTGTTGGACCCCCTTTTGCCTTCAGAACTGCCTTAATTCTACGTGGCATTGATTCAACAAGGTGCTGATAGCATTCTTTAGAAATGTTGGCCCATATTGATAGGATAGCATCTTGCAGTTGATGGAGATTTGAGGGATGCACATCCAGGGCACGAAGCTCCCGTTCCACCCTATCCCAAAGATGCTCTATTGGGTTGAGATCTGGTGACTGTGGGGGCCATTTTAGTACAGTGAACTCATTGTCATGTTCAAGAAACCAATTTGAGATGATTCGAGCTTTGTGACATGGTGCATTATCCTGCTGGAAGTAGCCATCATAGGATGGATACATGTTCTCATTCTGTTTACGCCAAATTCGGACTCTACCATTTGAATGTCTCAACAGAAATCGAGACTCATCAGACCAGGCAACATTTTTCCAGTCTTCAACAGTCCAATTTTGGTGAGCTCGTGCAAATTGTAGACTCTTTTTCCTATTTGTAGTGGAGATGAGTGGTACCCGGTGGGGTCTTCTGCTTTTGTAGCCCATCCGCCTCAAGGTTGTGTGTTTTGTAGCTTTACAAATGTTTTGCTGCATACCTCGGTTGTAACGAGTGGTTATTTCAGTCAACGTTGCTCTTCTATCAGCTTGAATCAGTCGGCCCATTCTCCTCTGACCTCTAGCATCCACAAGGCATTTTTGCCCACAGGACTGCCACATACTGGATGTTTTTCCCTTTTCACACCATTCTTTGTAAACCTTAGAAATGGTTGTGCGTGAAAATCCCAGTAACTGAGCAGATTGTGAAATACTCAGACCGGCCCGTCTGGCACCAACAACCATGCCACGCTCAAAATTGCTTAAATCACCTTTCTTTCCCATTCTGACATTCAGTTTGGCGTTCAGGAGATTGTCTTGACCAGGACCACACCCCTAAATGCATTGAAGCAACTGCCATGTGATTGGTTGCCTAGATAATTGCATTAATGAGAAATAGAACAGGTGTTCCTAATAATTCTTTAGGTGAGTGTATATATATATATATATATATATAGAGGTGATCAATATATAAAAACAAATAATAAATAATAAAAGCTTTAGAGCTTTTCCACTCACTTCACAAGGGGGGTCACCTCCAGGATAAACTCAAGACACCCGGGGTGATGCCCCCCTGATCCGAGGTCGTTCGTAGAATGGTAGAGATCCAGGTAAGTGGACCAGATCTGCGGTGAAGATGGAAACAGCAGGCGGATCCTTTACTTCATGAAAATCTCTCTTTATTGAGAATAAAATAAGCTCAACGCGTTTCGGGGGTCCATATAAAATCCCCCTTCCTCAGGAGCAGATAGATAAGGTGAGTAGTTGTCTACAGATACATATATACCAAATGAACGAATCAAAACAAAACGAAAATCGGCACCAAAATCTAGTGGGCGTGGCTACAGAAATGACATCACACACAGTGACCTCAAGGGTGTAAAAATCTATCTATAACAGTTTTACAGTAGTCCCTTTGGGGGACAAATGATGTTGCAAGAATCCAATAATACCTAAATCAAACATAGGAGATAAAATATATATATATATATAAGAGTATTCTGAACTGAATTAGGTAGTTGCTGAAAAAACCGGATGTGACGTCAGTGGAACGCATAAAATTTGCATAAAGGTGCTCCATCTGGCCTTAGACTACATATAGATAACAAATCCATACACATACATATAATACACTTCAAATGACAGGCTGCCCTACATAGAGACATATATCACCTCTCCAGAGTGGGGATATTAAAGGTTGTAGCTCCGTATCAGCAAACCAGAATAGAAAGAGGGGCGGGACCTATGGGACGCACACAGTGACGCGTGCGTTCCACTTGGACAAACCGGAACTCCAGGAAGACATGTGAAACCCCAAGGAAACTATGGCAACCATGGAACGCACGCGGGTCGGCGTGCGCTCCATTATGCTGCCAGACCGGATGTCCGCAAGTAAAGCGCCGGAGCTTCAAATGATGGGAGGCCCCATGAGCTACATGACATCTGTGGAACGCACGCTTGTCGGCGTGCGTTCCACCTGCTGTCAGTCCCAAACAACGTAGTGGATAGGGGCAAAAAGGGGCTGATGCCCCTGTAATTAAATCTCAAGGTGGCTCACATGTACATACAAATTATACATATGTATGTGTATGCAAAACAACATACAAAGTAATAATAATAATAATAATAATAATATGTAAGATGATATATATTGATAACTGGGGAAGACAAATAAACGCCTATTTAAAAACACATATTTAAAAAACTATAGTTAATCGAAACAACAGTTTTTATATGTAAAATGAGAAATGAAAAATAAAAAAATAAAAAATGAAAGATGATAATAATATGTATTATGGTACCTATAATTCTAACAAGAAAATATGATTAAAAATCTAAAGGGAGGGATGTATCTCTATATATATAAATATGAATTAAATATAAACATAAAAAAATATTAATAATGTTTTACTATTAGATTAAATTAATTATATAAAATCAATTTCATAAAATGGTTATTGTGGGGGGAAGGATTATGAGGATATTTTATTAAATAGACTTTTAAATAAAATTGTTATTGTTATATGACTAAAAAATGGTTGACAGTGTTTAAAACATAAAACAGAAAGAGGTCAGTAATTTGTATATTCTAGTGATTCATTTAGGCCGAAGGGCGACAGGGTATTTAATTTAAAAATCCAAAACATTTCCTTCCTACATAGAGTTTGGAAGGAGTGGGGTATCCATTCTAACGGTGTAACCAACAGAGAGGAGGGGTCACCTTCATGACAGAGGGCATAGTGACGAGAGACGCTATGTGTATTCACTTTTCGGCGTATATTCGAACGATGTTCGTTCATACGTTCCCTCAGTGACTGGGTAGTACGACCCACGTATAAAAGATCACAAGGGCATTGTAGTAGATAGACGATGTTAGTGCTACTACAGGACATATTTCGTTTTAAAATTACGTGTTCTCTTGGATGGGGTAGGGTAAGTTGTTTACCACATACGTTGATCATAGCACAACACATACACCTTTTTACGCCACATTTGTGGGGACCAGTACAGTTCTTAGGGCTAGGCTTTTCCAAGCCGAACATGGAAGGATTAAGACATGATTGTGTTGTCGCTTTACTCACTCCAGTGGCTAATTTAGGACAAGATGGGGCCAAAATGTTCTTCAAAGTCTGAGCTCTCTTAAAAATTAATTTGGAGGTTCTGGGGATAGATGTACCTATAATAGGGTCTTTTAACAAGATGTTCCAATGTTTATGCATAATTTTCCTGATGTCATTATGCCGTGTATTATAGCGGGTGATGAAATTAAGACTAAATTGTTTCGTACCATCTTGTTCGCTGACAATTTTCTTTTTCCCTTTTAGACTTTCTGTTTGTGAAAATTCAAGGGCCCTTTTCATTGATTCGTTTACTAATTTGTTTGGGTAACCTTTATTCAAAAATCTTTGTTTCAAAATGGTTAGTTGTTCCTTACACATGATATCGTCTGAACAGTTCCTGCGGATTCTGCTAATTTGGCTGTAAGGAATGTTATTACGCCATTTTGTATGATGACAGCTTTTATAATCTAGATAGCTGTTCATATCGACCTTTTTAAAATGCGTTTTAGTAGTTATTTTATTATTAATGATTTCTAGTTCCAGATCTAAAAAGATGGCCTTAGTGCGATGATGTTCCAATGTGAAAGTAATGTTCCAATCATTTTTATTAATTTGTTCGGTAAATTCTACAAGAGATGACGAATCTCCATTCCAAATCAGGATGATGTCGTCTATGTATCTCTTATAGAATATAATATTGGGATGTGATAGGAGGCCAAATTTCTCCTCAAACGCACCCATAAATAGATTGGCATAGGCGGGGGCAAATTTAGTCCCCATTGCTGTCCCTTTACACTGTTTATAGATTACATCCTGAAACATAAAATAATTGTGATGAAGTATGAAATGTATAGAATCTAACACAAATGATTTCTGAGAGTTCGACATCAAAGGGTCTAGACTAAGTGTTTGCTCTATTGCTCGGAGGCCTAAGGTGTGCGAGATGTTACTATAAAGAGAAGTGACATCTAATGTGGCCCAATAGTAGGTGTCTCTCCATATGAAGGGGTTTAAAGTGGTGATCAAATGCGAAGTGTCACGCAAAAAAGACGGCAGCTGTAGGACATATTTTTGCAATAAACTGTCAACGTAGTCGGATAGATTGGATGTTAATGAACCCACACCAGAAATAATGGGTCTCCCTGGGGGGTTACTCACGGACTTGTGCACTTTTGGTAAAAAATAAAAACGTGGTAACGTGGGATATTTTTTTTTTAGAAAAACACGTTCTTTTTTATTGATAATACCTAGACTGAAACCCTCATCAATAAGGTGTACTAAACTTTTTTTATAGTCATTAGTTGGATCATGTGGTAGAATACAATAGTAATCCCTATCTGAGAGGATGCGTAATGATTCTGCCAGATAGTAGGAAGAGTCCATGACGACGATGCCTCCGCCTTTACCACCATACAGACACAGGTCCCTGGGGCCCCTGCGTTGACGCGCCTCTTCAGCCATTTTGAAGGCATCCACTTGGATGGTCCCCTGGACCAGTGTAGAAGATGGAGGAGACAGAGGTCTCTGGAATGTTGGTGCAAATTGAAGAGATTCTCTAAACATCATAACGTGGTTCAGATGTAAACCGGAACCTCCTGCAGACAAGACTTTAGTTGTAAGTAAGGCAGTGGGCGAGGCAATGGTCAAAGCTTTCAGGCCAGTGGACATGCTGCATTTGAAATCCAGCAGTCACTCATGGTGGTCTTGCAGTTGCAGCAGTTGTTGGCATACTTCAGGCAAAGTCATCTAAGTTGTGTCAGCGGAATCTATGGCCTGATTAAAATGTTACTGTGGTTGTAGATTCACTGTGTCAGCCACCAGGCTGCTGACCCACAGGTATCAGAGACACAAAAGGGAGGCACAAGAAAGCAAGCTGTGGTCTCGGGCAGGCATAGTTCTTGCAGATCCGCAATATAGTCCAGAAGTCAATATACAGCAGGCAAACTCGTTTTAGCAAGGTCTGGAAGAAAGAAGAAGCCAACTGGTCTGGTTAATCAGGCAAGGACCGAAAAGATTTAATTCGATCCGAATTTATTTGCTGGGAATCATGTTAAAAACCTGCTATTTACTGGCTGCAGAGAAACTGTATAGTGGTGTAGAACACTGTGCCTTGCATTAACATGCATAGGGAGTCTGCTGTGGTAGTGAAACAATACTGTGAGTCAGTATAACACGCAGATGACAGCAGTCGCTCTTAGAATCACTACACACTTTACTTATTTGGGCAGTTGTGGGGCCAAAACTGACCAAATAACTCAAGTGTGAACTCAGCCTAACAGGTCTATGTTACCGCCAAGAAGAAGCGCACTCCTTTTACACCATTGTCAGCTGATTCCAAATAGATGTCTACAGAACCTGTTCTATTAAACGTTTATACAAATAGAGCCCCCCCCCCCCCCCCCCGACAGAGTGGAGAGGGTGTCAGCAGTAAGTTTGTGTGGACATCACTGATTATTTTGCCCTTCCTCTGATCCGTCAGAACAATAACCCCCAAAAAACGGATCCTGTTTGTTGAACATCCACCTTCACTCAGTCAGCATTTGGTCAGTAATCCATCAGTATTTCTAAAGCCAAAAACAACAGGAGTGGATCCAAAACAGAGATGACACGTGAATGGAATATTTGCATGTCTTCTGTGTTTTGTACCCACTCCTGCTTTTGGCTACCAAATCATAAGCCAATTCTGATGCACAATAGAGACCTTACAGCTGCTACATAGAAAGGATCCGTTGTGCATCTCATTTTTCCTTCCTTCTGACAGATCAGAAGAAGGGTCCAATAAATGATGATGTCAACCAGGCCCAAAAGGCAAAATAGTGGCCCAGTCATGGAGTGGGGAGGGTGGAAACAGCATGATAAGTCCACAGAGTGGCCCAATGACAGAGTGGTGAGGTAGCAGCAGCATGAGGAGACCACAAAATGACCCAGTGACATAGTGTTGAGGTAGCAGCAGCATGAGGAGACCACAGAGTAGTGATGTGGCAACAGCATGAGGAGAACACAGAGTAGTGATGTGGCAGTAGCATGAGGAGACCACAGAGTGGTGATGTGGCATCAGCATGAGGAGTCCACAGAGTAGTGATGTGGCAGCAGCATGAGGAGACTACAGAGTGGGGAAGTGGCAGCAGCATGAGGAGACCACAAAGTGGCCCAGTAACATAGTGTTGAAGTGGCAGCAGCATGAGGAGACCACAGAGTGGCCCAGTGACATAATGTTGAGGTAGCAGCAGCATGAGGAGACCACAGTGTGGTGAAGGGGCAGCAGCATGAGGAGACCACAAAGTGGCCCAGTAACATAGTGTTGAAGTGGCAGCGGCATGAGGAGACCACAGAGTGGCCCAGTGACATAGTGTGAGGTAGCAGCAGCATTAGGAGACCACAGAGTAGTGATGTGGCAGCAGCATGAGGAGCCCACAGAGTGGTGAAGTGGCAACAGCATCATGAGGACACCACAGAGTGGCCCAGTGACATAGTGTTAAGGTACAAGCAGCATGGGGAGACCACAGAGTGGTGAAGTAACAGCAGCATAAGGGGATCACAAAGTGGCCCAGTGACATAATGTTGAGGTGACAGCAGCATAAGGAGACCACAAAGTGGCCCAGTGACATTGTCCTGAGGTAGCAGCAGCATGAGGAGACCACAGAGTAGCCCAGCAACATAGTGGGGAGGTGGAAGCAGCATGAAGAGACCACAGAGTGGTGAGGTGGCAGCAGTATCAGGAGACCACAGAGTAGTGATGTGGCAGCAGCATGAGGAGATCCCAAAGTGGTGAAGTGGCAGCAACATGAGGAGACCACAAAGTGGCCCAGTGATATAGTGTTGAGGTAGCAGCAGCATGATGAGACCACAGTGATGTGGCAGCAGCATAAGGAGACCACAGAGTGGCCCAGTGACATAGTGGGGAGGTGGCAGCAGCATAAGGAGACAACAGAGTGGTGATGTGGCAGTAGCATGAGGAGACAACAGAGTGGTGATGTGGCAGAAGCATGAGGAGACCACAGAGTGGCCCAGTTACATAGTGTTGAGGTAGCAGCAGCATGAGGAAACAACAGTGTGGTGAGGTGGCAGCAGCATGAGGAGACCACAGAGTGGTAAAGTGGCAGCAGCATGAAGGAGACTACAGAGTGGCCCAGTGACATAGTGTTGAGGTATTAGCAGCATGAGGAGACCAAAGAGTAGTTTCCTATTAATACACCCTGTAAATGGCTGTATCACACAGAACTTGCACCCCAATAACAAGCAAGGTTTGCTGGAAGTACTGAGCTATCATATAGTGCAAACAACCCAAAAGCAGCAGTATAAACTGCAATTTGGATCCCTAATTAGTGCAGCAAGGTGTAATAGAATCGCTCCTATTACCGAGGCTGTACACTCTCCTATTGCACCCGATTCTCCTTTTATAGTGTAGATGATGCCTCCCTATCATTAACCTACAACTTAAATAATCTTTCCCTGAACTTCTAAATCGATTTTTCAGCACAAAACGGACACACGGACCAATCAAGGATCCTTCACAGACATCTTCACGGATAAAACACGTACGCTTTTTTTTACGGACGTGACACTGACACGAAAATGTGAATGAGGCCTTATTCACACAGGGCTGAGAGATGCAAAATAAGTGGAGCGTAAAAGAAAGATCTCTGTACTGTCCATTTATGCATTTTTACATTGCAATTTGTTCTCTCCTACACTGTCTTTTTCCAGACTAAACTGTCACGGGGTTCCGAAGGTGCACTCGGTCCCCCATTGCCCGCAGAACTGTTGCTTAGCTTTTGGAATGAGGTTCTGTGTTTGACCTCATTCCCAGGGCGGCCTTACTATCTGGGTGGCTCCCTGCTCCTAGTCTGCCTTGAGCGCCGAGCTGATCACTCGGTGCTCGACTGGTTGGTCTGTCGGTCATGTGACGCTGGCCACGTCACATGACCCTCACTCCCCACTATAAATACAGGCAGCCTGCTGGCTACAGGTTGCCTGTTAATTTCTAGGTTCCTGGCTATTTGTTGGACTACTGAATATTTACCTGATCCTGTTCCCTGACGATCCTCTGCCTGCTCCTCCTGTACTGCGCATACATCCTGGTATTGTGACCTCGGCTCCCACCTGACTACTCTCTTAGGACTCCTCTTGTACTTCGCTACTCTCCTGGTATTTGACCCCGGCTTCTCCTGACCATTCTTTGCTTAATCCGTTGTACTGCGTAGCTCTCTTGGTTCTGACCCGGTCCGTTCATGTTCCGTATTTTGTCTTGTCTGTCTTCCCTGCACATATCCTAAGTTAGGGACTGCCGTCCAGTTGTCCCCTGTCATCAGGACTCGTGAGGCAAGTAGGCAGGGCCCGGGGTGAGGGTGGAGCGCAGTGGTCACTACCCTTCCCCCTGTGTGTGTGTGGACGTGACCGTTACATAAACAAACCCAAATATGTTAACCTGGTACTGCATTCAACCTATTCCTTAATTACCTTGGTTGCCCTCCTCTGTACCCCCTCTAGTTCAGCTATGTACTTCGTAAAGTAACTGACTGACTAGTGATACAAGCAAAACTATATTCTTACCATGAACATCTATGAGGTCAGCCAATCAACAGCTATACAGAAGGTGATCCTCAAACAATATGTACTATCATAAGTAGGGTTGAGCGAACCCGAATTGTAAAGTTGGGGTTCGTACCGAACTTTAGGATTTTTGGACCCCGGACCCAAACTTTTTAGTAAAAGTTCGGGTTTGGTGAGTTAATGGCGCATTTTGAAAGGCTGCAGAGCCAATCAACAAGCGTTTAACTTGTCTGCCCTTAGAAGCCATCACAGCCATGCCTACTAATGGCATGGCTGTGATTGGCCAGTGCAGCATGTGACCCAGCCTCTATATAAGCTGGAGTCAAGTAGCGCTGCACGTCACTCTGCTCTTATTAGTGTAGGGATAGGATGCTGCTGCTGTGAGGGAGAGAATAGGAAAGAATCAGTTATCAGAAGTGCTTGTTAACTCAGCGATCTACAGCGATTTTGTTTTGTGGGTGCAGTGCACAATTTTTTTACCCTGCCCTGAGCCCAGTGACACAGAAAAATAACTTTTATCCGTCTGTTAGTTAGGTGGGCGTCGGCGGCCATTTTATGCAAGTTCAGTGCACCAGCACAGCATATGTGCATTTGTGACAGTCAAGTACAAGCTTGATATACTGCAATTGTATTCGGGTCGGCTTATGAGTAGTATACCTGCCTACCTACCTACCTACTTCTCTTTAAGCAGTACGGGTATGCGGAGACTGCTGAATGGAGGGTAGGCTAAAGGGGCCCACCCCATTGAGTAGTTAGAATAAAGGGGACTTGGGAGGGTGGGGCAGAAACGAGCCGCCGGTAAGGAGAGGAGGAGGCTGGGGCTTATAAGTGGCATGCCCCGCCTCCCCTCACACAAATGTGGCAAATAGTCATTTGCCTATAACTTGTATTCGGGTCGGCTTATGAGTAGTATACCTGCCTGCCTACCTACCTACCTACTTCTCCTTAAGCAGTAGGGGTATGCCGAGACTACTGTACGGAGGCTAGGCTAAAGGGGCCAAAAACCACAAACATAGCTTAAGGCAATAGTGTTTATTGACAAGAATTACAAGACCAGATTCCTGAAAGCGTTGTACATTTCACACTGCGGATTTGGTATATATCGTGCATAACAAGTCGACTTCCACCTGCCTAATTTCTTGATAGCATGCAACGGGACATTGTGTTTGGAGGCGGCGGAAGCCGCACCAATGCAAAATGAATGCCCCGTGATGCAACTGTGGTTGATACCAACATTCCCCAACAAAACGCGGATAAATTTGAGAAAGTTCTGACAACTCAAAGGCGCGGTACCCAGCCTTAGCAGAGGAGCACCCCCCGAGGTAGTTTTAATAAAGCGCGTTCACTCCTGTAATGCCACAACTGGGCACCATTTATTACCAGTGGGGAAGTATCTAACCTCTGTCAGCTGACCTGCTCGGGCCGTCTTTGTAGATGTTAAGGTAAGAATGTAACATGACCCATCCCATGACAGCTGATTCTTCCTCAGATAGTTTTTGCATGTTGTGGCGCAGGTGAACTCGCCTGGTCTGAGAAAGCCGTAGAAGGCTAGGTACATGGCTGTCTTGATCAATAAACTAGTGTGCTTACCGAAGGGGTTTTTCTGTAATTTATCCGAAAGCAATCTGAACATTGACCCCGTAAATTGCTGTCGCGTAGGGCGGGCCACAGCGGACCCCTTCTGGATACCTTTTAGTAACATTCTAATAGGATGGGCTGAAAACAAGGAGGGTTGATTAGGATGCCGTAGATACATATGGTGTTGAATCCCAGCCCGGTATAACTTAATGGTGCTAAATGACAGCTTCAGGTGAGAGTGGCAAAATGTGGCAAAGGCCAGTAAGGTAAGAAATGTTGCCTACTCCTGCCGAAGAATGGGTTCTTTTAAAATTACAGAACGAGGTCCATGCCTTCTTATATGTCCTCAGGGTGTTACAGGACAGGGCTTTAGCCATGAGAGACCTGGCGGTGGCGAGATGAACCGCTAGTCCATTACTAACTGGTCGAGCGAACATGATCTGTGTGGAGCCTGACCTACCCTTTGAGAGGATCTCGACTAATGCCTCGTTGTCAGTTAGAAAAAGAACTGTCTGATTCCTCCATAGTGGTCCCAATACCCAAGCGGCCCCCACGAGGGGGTAAATCTTGAATAATGGGGAACACCTGGAGAAACCCTCCAAGCTCACAACCTCTGGTGGCCACTGGTCGGCAAACCAATGAGAGGCGAAGATAGCTGCAAAGCCCACTGAAGATGACGCATCCGTGTGAACTATTGGAGAGTTATTTGAAACTGCCGGGATAAATAACGAGATACCATTCCACTGTGACAGGAACTCATCCCACATGACCAAATCTGCCATAGCTTCCTGACCCATGACTATTGGACTATCCTGATCGCGAGCATGTGGCAGCAATTTCAACAGTCTGGAAATTAACGACCTGCCTTGGGGTATGATGCGCATAGCAAAGTTGAGCATACCAAGCAGGGACTGGAGATCCGATTTGGTAGTGACCCTAAATCGGGCTAGCTTGTGTACCGCCTCTTTGACCCTGAGCAGTTTATCTTGAGGAAGGCTAGCTTCCATGCTGCCAGTGTCCAGACGAATACCAAGAAATGTAATGGCAGTACTGGGCCCTTCCACCTTGTGTGGGGCTACAGGCACCCTGAGATCTGCAAACAATGACTGTAATACCTGTAGGTCCTGGGGTGTATGTTCCGGGGGTTCTATCAAGAGGAAGTCATCCAAGTAATGAATGACGTGGACAACACAAAACAAGTCTTGGAGGATCCAATGTAGGGACCTGGCAAACTGATCAAAAATCCATGGGCTGTACTTAGAGCCAAAGGTCAATTTATTGGCAAAGTAATATTTGTTTAACCACTTAAGCCCATGCCATTGCCACAGCTCAGGTTGGATTGGGAGCAGCTTAAAAGCGTCTGTGATATCTGCTTTAGACAGCCAAGCCCCCTGACCCAACCTCAGTATCACCTGAACGGCTTTATTGATAGAAGTGTATTTCATTGAGAATTCTTCTTAAGGGATTAGAGAATTAAGGCTAGGTATAGGTAATGAATGTGGGGCTGACAGGTCATATATTAATCTTTTTTTATTGCTGAATTTCCCAGTCACTACACCAACAGGGTTAACCCTCCAACAATCAAAGGGGGGTATTCGAATGGCCCGATGAGGTACCACTTGTCCAATTCAGCCTGAATGAGCTGAGAAATGGCCACGGGGTCTCTCGAGGCTGACAACAGGTTCTTGCACTCGTAAGAGGTCTGTGGTAGAGGCAATAGACCTGTATGAAAACCGGCGGACAAACCATTGATGACAAACTGTACCCAGTCGGCATCTGGATGGGACCCTAACAGAGTGTGAAGGAGACCGACGTCCACCACGCTTAGTCATGCTGGATCCTGATTTTTTTGTGGACAAGACACACGGGGGTGGGCTCTGAAACATATAGCACATAAATGCAGGAGTCTACACTGGCTGTAAAGGCACGCCGAATAATTAAAGTTGTTACAAATTTGAGACTTCCCCAGATACTTGATGGGACGCCCCAACTTGTCTACCCCGGGGACACTTTTGCTGACTGATGGCCCAGGAACATTACTAGCCTGCGACTGTGTTGGATTGTTCACATATGAGCACCAGTCTGTCATGTGGGAGTAAGAGTTGCACTTGGAACAGGCAGGAGCTTTGAGGCCCGCAAAGTGTCTACAGAACAGTTCTGTATCCATATGGGACCAATCCACCGTGTGTTGGAATTGAGCCAACGCCGCTGCAGTCATAAAAGGCGGACCCACCATATTTATAGGCTAGATCCACCACCTTGTACATATAAAGGTCTAACTCCTCCCTGCGCTGAGGGTTAATAGTACAGACAACATCCCTGTACAGACTAAAGGCTAGGATGAACTTCGGTATGCTGAGTTTCCTGTTTAACCTCACATCCTTAGATTTGAGGACAACCGAGACCTCCCACCAGACTATGGTCTTGTTAACTGGCACCTCGTGGGCTGTTATGAGTAAGGATGCTAAGTTAACGTCCTTGCCGTCAATTATGTCCTGCCGTATGTTGGCTGGAATGAAGTGGGATGGTGCGATAGAGGGTGTAGAACCTGACCCACCAGCCACGCTAGCCTGGGAGCTAGAAGAACCTGCCGGACTCTGGCCCACCAAACAGGCAGCTGTATTGCCTGCTTTGACCGACTCTAGCCTGGCCTGAAAGTTCGACATCGATGATGCCATGGGGTTGATGGCCGCGTGCAGTTGAGTAAGCGAGGTCTGAATAGTATCCATGGACACCTCCTGCTGGTTTTGGCCCACCGGAAATGAAGACAGAAGACGAAACAGTTCCGCCTTCCTTGCAGAAGCTGGAAATGGAATGCCTCTCTTGGTTAACTCTGCCATCAATTTGGGCACAGTCTACGACCTCAATGATGGTGTGGAGTCTCTTGCGGAATGCGATGCCACGCTCCCACGGGATCATGATGTATCGCCCACAAATGATTCTTGAGACATCCTACTAAAACATAACATGATTAATGCACCGGTGTGCCAAGAACCGCCATACCGGCCCCCAAGATACAGTGCAGCATGTGGAGCACCGCTTCCCCGAAGTGACTGAATATGGGAAGATGTGTACACCGCAGAATTTACTGTGACCTAAGTTGTCTTAAAAGCACCCGAACGTGTGCGGACTGAAACATGACAGTGAAACAAGGCATGCAGTGTAGGATTGTGTCCTGTAGTCGTGACAGAACTTAGTGTCTGTAGAGGTGACATACGTATCAAAATGCTGCCTGTAGTCGTGACAGGACTTAAACGTGTCTGTAAAGGTGACAGACTTGACAGATTGCTGCCTGTAGTCGTGACAGGACTTAAACGTGTCTGTAGACGTGACAGACATATCGAATTGCTGCCTGTAGTCGTGACAGGACTTAAACGTGTCTGTAGACGTGACAGACGTATCAAATTAATGCCTGTAGTCGTGACAGGACTTAAACGTGTCTGTAGATGTGACAGACGTATCAAATTAATGCCTGTAGTCGTGACAGGACTTAAATGTGTCTGTAGACGTGACAGACATATCGAATTGCTGCCTGTAGTAGTGACAGGACTTAAACGTGTCTGTAGACGTAACAGACGTATCGAGATGTAGCCTGTAGTCGTGACAGGCTTGAGCATAACTGAGGGTATAATAAACACATCAGAGTCCTGCCAGTCGGACAGACTTGCCACTACCTGCCTTAAAAGTGTACTTTTTTTTTTTTTCTTTCAACCACTACCTCGTATGTGGAATGTGAGTACGCAACCACGACGCTACTGTACCTGGCAACTGCTTGCTTGCTGATGCAGTGAATGAAACGTAGCTGAACATGTGAAAACAGAGTATTAGCAACTGTTCAATGCCAACTAACCTCAATAATCCCCTTCTGTGATGTATAGTAGCTTACTTGACCCTGATGCCAACATGCTCACTATGTATGTAGCCGCGTCTGCTGGTAGGAACCTGTGCAGCCGGTAGATAGAAGGACCCACGAATCTATGGAAAGCATGTATAATAAGATGTGGTTGTGGACTGTAGCCTAACCACCCCTCAAGACCGGGGCATGACAGACCTATAGACAATTGACCCAGTAATTGGTAAGTAACATATAGTTTGAGATGCCCCCCCACCAGTTCATGAGAGACTGCCATAAGGTGAGGTGCCGTGAGCAGGATAAAACAATGCAAAACCAACGGCACCCCTGCAACCAGATATGACCCCTGTGCGACTGAGTATAAACCCGTGTATACCGCCCCGTCGTATGCTGTAGCATAAGACTGGATATACATATGACCCATACATTTTATTTCTTTTTTTCTCTTTCTTTTTTTTTTTTTCTCTCACAAGATGGCAAAACACTTCCCAAGCATAACCAGAGTAGTAACGAAGATATAGCAGAAACTATGTGCTGTAATGCCTCAGCCGACCAGCAGATGGCGTGCTGGGACAACTAGAGGCAGCAGAGCACGGCTGTCATGCCCTGCTCAGGTTATGTGCGGAGGTCTGCCAGGTTAGCAGCATGTGTGTAGCCTTTTGTTTGTGTTTTGAGTTGAGCTGTATCCACCTCCCTTCAGGTGCACTGGGTGGGATCGTTGGTTTGAGTTTAAATTACGCCCACTCCCAGTGTCCTGTGCGGGTTACAGCTTCTGTCTGGCTCAGAGGAAGGAAGGAAGGATTTGCTGTTCCTGCTCAGTAACAAGATAAGTTGGTTTTGCTTTCTTGTGGTTGTCTGTCTAGGCTGTTTGAGAGACGCCTGCCCCCTCCAGGTCCTGAGGGAGCAGGCTGCCTCTTTCCCCCTTTCACCATCTTAGGGATTTTGGGGAATATTCAGCCCAGGCACGGGGACACGTTTATTTCCACCTTCAGGGTATGAACGTGGGCATAGAAGTCTAGGGAGAGCTGGTAGGGATTTGTCAGGAGATGACCTTTATCCCCAGCTTCTTGCCTAGACACTTGTATGGTGGTATTCTGTGTATCTTGTATCCTGTCCACCGTGACAACGGCTCTGAACACGTGGAAGCCGGCTCTGCCGCCCGCCGAGATGAAGCAGGTAAGAAACATGCGGCGTGCCGATCCCCCCCACTGCCCTGGGATGAGGCCGCAAGGCCCCGATCTTACCGCTGCCTGATGACAACGCTGGTGCCGATGCCGATGGGGAGCCAGAGCCTGTTACTCACGTGCAAACCGCTGCGCCCGGAAGTGATGCAGAAAAGAACCGCCGGTCCAGAAACAAGCCGCTGGTAAGGAGAGGAGGAGTCTGGGGCTTATAAGCGTCATGCCCAGCCTCCCCTCACACAAATGCGGCAAATAGTCATTTGCCTATAACCTATATTCTGGGTTTTATAAAAAATCACCCATTTTTTACAAGACCCTACATCTGCATTTGTCACAGTAAAATACAAGCGTTAGATACTGCTGTTATATTCTGTTATTAAAAAAACACCTATTTTGGGCAAGTTAATACATTTGCGGCCTTTGCTGCATTTCTGACAGTCCAATACAGGCGTGATATACCACTGTTATATTCTGGTATTCTTAAAACATCCATTTTGGGCAAGATAATATATTTGTGTCCTTTGTTGCATTTGCTTAAAATACTGCAATTATATTCTGGTTTTAAAAAAAACAAATATTTTTTTTTGGCAATACCCTACATGTGGGGCCTTTGCTGCATTTGTCACAGTGAAATACAAGCTTGAAATACTTCAATTATATTCTGGGTTTTCAAAAAAACACAAATTTTTTGCAATACCCTACATCTGCGGCCTTTGCTGCATTTCTGACAGTCCAATGCAAGTGTGATATACTGTCACAAATGCAACAAAGGCCATGAAACATGTTTCTATGTTTCTAAATGTATCATATTGCCCAAAATGGGTGTTTTTTTTATACCAGAATATAACAATATTCTGGTATAAAAAAACACCCATTTTGGGCAAGATGATACATTTAGAAACATAGAAACATGTTTAATGGCCTTTGTTGCATTTGTGACAGTCAAATACAAAGTTTAAATACTGCAGTTATACTCTTGGTTTAAAAAAACACCAATTTTTTGCAAGACCCTACATCTGGGGCCTTTGCTGCATTTGTCACAGTCAAATACAACCAGTCCATACTGCAGTTACATTGTTGGTTGACAAATTAAAAATTTTTGGGACCGTGTAGTAATTGTATAAAATTCGCCTGTCACACTGTAGTGTGACCTCAAGACATTTTTCCTCTTTATGACACCGGCACTGCCTTACT
This sequence comes from Bufo bufo, assembly GCF_905171765.1. Taxonomy (NCBI): domain Eukaryota; kingdom Metazoa; phylum Chordata; class Amphibia; order Anura; family Bufonidae; genus Bufo; species Bufo bufo. The sequence goes on along the minus strand of NC_053399.1, from coordinate 65,232,100 downwards.
CTCAGTGAATCTAATTGCTGACTATTGGCGGTTACATTGTCGCCTGACAAAAACCATCTGTTAGTTTGGTGGGTGAACGCAAAGAATGAGGAGAGCGTCAAATAAGGGACGTGTCCCCGATCGTGGTGCTGCTGGTGGAGCTCCTGTTGCAGGGAGAGGATGTGGTCGATCTGTGCCAGCTACACGCACAAGTGAAATGCCTTCCTCAGGTGCCAGTAGGCGACAGAACCTTCAGCGTAATTTGGCAGGGCCGAATGCAGCTCTACGAATGGTGAGGCCAGAACAAGTACAGGCGATAGTAGATTGGGTGGCTGACAGTGCCTCCAGTTCTTTCACATTGTCTACCACCCAGTCTCCTGATGAAAGATCAGAGTTGGCACCTGCAGCCCATGTCCATCAGTCCTTCACATCACCCCCTTGCCAAGCAGTCTGAGCCCCAAGTCATGGAGCAGTCTCTTCTGCTTTTTGATGACTCTGCTAGCAGGGTTTCCCAAGGCCATCCCCATAGCCCTGCCACAGAAGTGGAAGAGATTGAGTTCACCGATGCCCAACGACTTATGTTTCAGGATGAGTACATGGGAGGACCACCACAGCACGTCTCGGATGATGACTAAACACTGGTGTCAACTGCTGTGGCTTTCTGCAGTGTGCAGACCGACAAGGAGGGCAGGGGTGAAGACTGGGTGGAAGATGATGTGGAGGACGATGAGGTCCTCGACCCCACATGGAATCAAGGTCATGCAAGTGACCGATGTAGTTCGGAGGAAGAGGCAGTGGTCGCACAGAGCCACCAGCACAGCAGAAGAGGGAGCAGGGTGCAAAAGCGGAGCGGCCATCCCCTAGACAGTACGCCTGCTATTGCTCACCGCACCAAGGGACCGAGCACACCAAAGCCAGCTCCAAGGAGTTCCCTGGCGTGGCAGTTCTTCAGACAATGGGCTGACGACAAGACACGAGTGGCTTGCATGCTGTGCAATCAGAGCCTGAAGCGAGGCATAAACATTCTCAACCTGAGCACAACCTGCATGACCAGGCATCTAAGTGCAAAGCACGAGCTGCAGTGGAGTAGACACCTCAAAAACAAATAAAGGTCTCTGGCTCCTCCTGCTTCCTCTTCTGCTGCAGTCTTGGCCTCCTCATCCACCTCTGGAGTGACAGTGGCACCTGCCACCCCACAAACAGAGGATCTGCCAGCAACGCCACCACCTGGGTCACCAAGAATCTCCACAATGTCCCATGGAAGCGTTCAACTCTCTATCTCCCAAACACTGGAGCTAAAGAGGAAGTACCCCCTTACCTACCCGCGATCCCTGGCCCTGAATGCCAGCATTTCAAAATTACTGGCCTTTAAAATGCTGCCATTCCGTCTGGTGGAGACGAAAAAGAAAAATATCTAGTCACCAGTCCGCAAAAATGTTCCGCTGCAGGTCCGAGGAGTGTTGTGGGGTGAATCACACTTTCATGCAGTATATATATAGGGTTCGGACCGCGCATGTCATAAAAAGACTGTATACAAACAGTTTTTTTCTTTCTCCTTCTCCTTATAGAAATAAACCAAGGGCTGCAAATGTCCTATTTGTGGATATCCTGCAACTAATAAAAATTATAATAGTGTAAATTTTTTGCGGCGAAGATCCACGTTCATACACCACCCAACGGGGCTCAAACCACGGACTTGATTCCAGCACACACCAGATGAGTCTGCTAGTATTCACAATTTCTTTTCCTTAAAAGTTTCTGTAGATACAAGTGGCTCCTACCATAGTGAAGCTCTGATGACTGTTTTAAAAGGTTTATTAGTACATACTTACAAACATGCACTTTAAAATTCGCATTAAAAATCCCAGCGTCTTATTCTTTGCCCGACCCAGGTTTCGCTCCTTACGAAGCTTAAGGAGCGAAACCTGGGTCGGGCAAAGAATAAGACGCTGGGATTTTTAATGCGAATTTTAAAGTGCATGTTTGTAAGTATGTACTAATAAACCTTTTAAAACAGTCATCGGAGCTTCACTATGGTAGGAGCCACTTGTATCTACAGAAACTTTTAAGGAAAAGAAATTGTGAATACTAGCAGACTCATCTGGTGTGTGCTGGAATCAAGTCCGTGGTTTGAGCCCCGTTGGGTGGTGTATGAACGTGGATCTTCGCCGCAAAAAATCTAATCAGCTGCGGAGGATATCGTAGATACGCTTTTTGTTGGTGGAGTCCCGTGTAAGTACAATCTGTGCACTGCAGGGCTAAACAACCGTACGGATTTACACTATTAGAATTTTTATTAGTTGCAGGATATCCACAAATAGGACATTTGCAGCCCTCGGTTTATTTCTATAAGAAGACAGAGAGTTTTAAAAGGTACAATATATGGGGTTCGGACCGCGCTTCTAGTCCAGGTCAGTGTGCAAGTTCTTAGTCCTTCTTACTTCTTCGTTCACAAAGAGAGCCTGAGGGCTGCAAATATCCCTTAAGTAGATATCCTGCAACCAATGGAATTATAATAGTGTAAGTCCGTATGTGACAGTAACCTGCATTGCACTGATTATACTCACAAGATGTGTATCACACAAAGCGTAAATGTAATCCCTCCGTGGTAGGTTGCACTTGTTCTATCGGAACAGCCACGTTTCCATACAATCTGGTTAGATCCCCACACGGACCCAAATGGTATATACCTCAGACCAATCTATATTTCTTTTCTTCAGATTCCTGAAGGTTTGCTGTGGACAAGAATGGCTTCTGCAATAGTGAAGCTCCGTATTCCTTATTAAAAACTTTTATTTGTCCATACTTACAAGACAACTTCTTAAAACAGCTTTTTAAAACACATAAAATTCCCAGCGTCTGCTGCTTCTGCCCGACCCGGGTTTCACTCCTAGAGCTTCGTCAGGGGCACACTTGTTTTCACCCTCCCCCTCCTTCTTATTCATCCATTGCAACTAATCAGGAGTCAGGTGTGTTCCTCCACAGTGTTTTCCTATCCTGCTATTAACCCTATACTGGACTCTCCTCATCCCCAGGGCAAAAAAGGCAGATGTTATTAAATCCCTATTCACATGAGCATGCTTTTTTGTATATCGTTTGTTCGCTAATTCAATACAGCTTGCAGGTCGAAATCCACATTTAGACCTCCCGGCTGTAGTGTACCTAATTCGTATATCCACTTGGTTTCTTGCCTATTAATTTTTTCCAAAAGACTGCCTCCCCTCCAATGGTTTTGTACGGATTCCACTCCCATAAACTTTAGACCTTCTGGATTTTTTTGGTGGTATCTTTTATAATGGGCCGATACTCCATGACTTTCAAGACCTTTTTTTATATTTCTTATGTGTTCCTGTATGCGGACTTTTAGAGGTCTAATAGTCCGTCCAACATACTGAAGGCCACAAGGGCACTCCAGTACATATACAACCCCTTTACTATGACATGTCATCTCACCTACTACTTCTAATTGTTTGTCTTTATTGGTACTTTTAATTAGCGTATTCTTTTGTAATTTTTCTGTTCTTTTTCTGTTCTTGCATGGAATGCAAAAACCGCACCAATTAAAGCTATTTTTCGTTTTTTTATTCCTGTATTTATTTTCAAAACGATTTGCGCTGTGTACCAATTTATTTTTTAGGTTGGGAGCCTTTTTATAGATGACTGTCGGTTGTTCAGGAATTACACGTCCCAATACTGGGTCATTTTTTAAAATCGACCAGTTCTTTCTGATTGCGTTTTTCAGTTCACCAGAACACTGTGTGAACTGGGTTATGAAAGAAAAACGGAAATCCATGGTCTTCTCCATTTTTTTTAGTTTATTGGGGGTTCCCTTTTGCTGTTCAGTTACATCTTTCTTGCACCTATCCAGGTCTTCACTTTTATAGCCTTTTTCCACAAAGCGCTCCTTTATTACATTGCTTTGTTTTTTAAAAATCGCCGAATCAGTGCAGTTGCGGTGGATTCTCTGGACCTGTCCCTTCGGTACATTAAGTAGCCAAGGGGCATAATGACAGCTCGTTAAATCTATATAGCCGTTTACATCAGTTGGTTTAAAAAAGGTCTTAGTTTTGAGCCGTCCTTCTTCGGCATATATAGTTAGGTCCAGGAAATCCACAGCAACCGCACTGATCGTACTGGTAAAGCTAAGATTCCATTCTTTATTTTCCAAACCGGCAATGAAGGTCTCAAGTAGGTTTTTATCCCCTTCCCATATCAACAGGCAATCATCTATATATCTTTTCCAGGTTTTTAGGGTTCCCCCTTTCTTGGATTTTTTTAACTCGGGGTCAATGAACTGCTTTTCCCACCTGGTCATGAAAATATTAGCGAAACTGGGGGCGAATTTCGCCCCCATCGCCGTCCCGACCTTCTGCAGGTAAAACTGATCCTTGAACCAGAAGTAGTTATGTTCTAAACAGAATTCGACACATCGTATTATGAAATCCGCTTGTATTCTAGTCATATCAGGGTCACTGTACAGGGTTTCTCTTATTGCTTGCAGTCCTAGTTTTTTCGGGATGATGGTGTATAGGGACGATACATCGATGGTGGCCATCCACGTATTGTCCCCAATTCCCTGCAATTCCTTTATTATTTCAACCACACTCCCGCTATTTTTTAGATAGGAAGGTGCCATTGGTACATACTTTTGTAGGAAATTATCTATATACTCCGTTATTCTACTAGTAAGAGAATTGATCCCCGATACTATCGGTCTCCCGGGAGGATTTATAATACTCTTATGTATTTTCGGCAGTATATAGATAATTGGGGTCATTGATTCTTTTATATTTAAATAATCCATCTCTTTTTTGCTCAGGATGCCTTTGTCACCACCATATTTCACCAGAGTTTGTAGTTTATTTTTATATTCTAGGAGGGGGTCTTTTTTCAGCACGGTATAGGTCTTGTTGTCTCCCAACTGTCTTAATACCTCTGCTTCATAGTCCTCAATATTCATAATTACCACCCCCCCCCCTTTATCCGCAGGTTTTATTATTATATCTGAATTTTCCTGTAACGTTTTTAGTGCATCTTTTTCTTTTTTGGTTAGATTGCCCCTTTTCTTTTTTGCATCTATTTTTTCCAATTCATTTAAGATGCCTCTCTTAAAGGCATCTATGCACTCATTATTTCTGTTTTTCGGATAAAATTTTGACTTATCTTTTAATTTCGTATGTATATATTCTTGTTTCTGTTCTACATCATTCTGGTTACTAGCTGACTCCTTTCCTGCAAAAAATTTGGCTATATTTAACTTCCTGATGTACTTGTGGACATCTACAAAGGCATCGAATTTATTTAAACTTTTCGATGGCGCGAATTTTAACCCTTTTCTGAGTACCGCTTTTTCGGGTTCTGACAAGGTGTGTCTGCTGAGATTAAATATCCCATCATTCACACCTTGCTTTTTTTGTTCGCGGATTTTGTGTTTTTTCCCCCCTCTTTTTCCTCTATGAACCTTCTCTTTTGCGGTGTATTGGTGTTCGGTGTGATTGTGTTTATTTTTTCTTGCACTTTCTCGTATTTTTCTTGTTCCTCCCTCTGTACACCCTTGATCGCTTGGTGTGGAAAATTCTGTTGATCTAACTTTTTCTCTTCTTGTACTTTAACTCTAGGCTCTTCCCCCCTCTCCATAGGTCTTGCCCTATTTACCTGCCTATCCGTGAGGCCCTCTTTTACAAATTTATACGGATTACTATTATATCGCCCATATTGTTGGTATGGTTTCCTTACATTGGGCCGTTGATAATGGTTGGCATTCCTCCCATACCCATAGTGGTTTCCGTTATACTGCTGCATGTCCCATGTATCAATGGGTCGATCCCCATGATATTCCTTTCTTCTATTAGCATCCCATTCCCCCCACTGTTGTCCGGGATAACCATTAGTTCTCATATTGACACTATATTTCCTTTCCTCTGTTCCTCTCTGCTCACCCATCTCTAAATTGTTTATCTTCCCATTTGCTTCTGACCTGAATCTCCATTTATATATTTTTTTATTCTCATATTCTTCGCATGTTTTGCGATATTTTTTCTGTTTCTTTTCTTTTATTTCTTTATCTGCTACCGTAATATTAACTTGACATTTTTCACTTTGCTTAATGTATTCTTTGTTTGCTTTGAAGGGTTTTAATTTTTCTTGTAATTTTTCTATATTCTGTCCTATGTTTTTTAGTTTTTGTCTACGTATTTTTATAATGAATTCCATGGCTTTAAAGCCACAGAAATCCATTAGTTTTTCCCAATCATCTATGTCTTTGGGATCTTCTGTATTCAGGGGGAGCTGCCATCGTAGACCCTCTGGGATCTTACCCTCCGCAAGATATTTCTCTAAGGATAAGACTTCCCAGGTGGTTCTAATCTCTTTACACAAATCTTTTTCTAGCTCTGCGAACAACCCCCCCATCATTTTTTCTTCCTTCATTCCTTCATTTACAGTAAATATACTTTCAACATCGCATACCATATTTGCTCTGAAATCAAAAATATCCATAATTGCTGGACTCAGCGTATGTCCCACCAAGATACAATAAAAAATAAATATATCACCAGTCCGCAAAAATTGCTATGCAGCAGGTCCGAAAAGTGATGTGGGTTCAATCACGTTATAAACAGGTACAATATATGGGGTTCGGACCGCGCTTCTAGTCCAGGTCAGTGTGCAAGTTCTTAGTCCTTCTTACTTCTTCGTTCACAAAGAGAGCCTGAGGGCTGCAAATATCCCTTAAGTAGATATCCTGCAACCAATGGAATTATAATAGTGTAAGTCCGTATGTGACAGTAACCTGCATTGCACTGATTATACTCACAAGATGTGTATCACACAAAGCGTAAATGTAATCCCTCCGTGGTAAGTTGCACTTGTTCTATCGGAACAGCCACGTTTCCATACAATCTGGTTAGATCCCCACACGGACCCAAATGGTATATACCTCAGACCAATCTATATTTCTTTTCTTCAGATTCCTGAAGGTTTTCTGTGGACAAGAATGGCTTCTGCAATAGTGAAGCTCCGTATTCCTTATTAAAAACTTTTATTTGTCCATACTTACAAGACAACTTCTTAAAACAGCTTTTTAAAACACATAAAATTCCCAGCGTCTGCTGCTTCTGCCCGACCCGGGTTTCACTCCTAGCAATTTTTGCGGACTGGTGATATATTTATTTTTTAGAGAGTTTTAAAAGCCTTATGGCGGTGGCTGTCCCACAGTACGTTGTGCCGAGCCGCCACTACTTTTCCAGGCGAGCCATCCCTTCCCTGCACAACCAAGTGGGGGACAAAATCAGGTGTGCTCTGTGCAACGCCATCTGTGGCAAGGTTCACCTAACTACAGATACGTGGACCAGTAAGCACGGTCAGGGACGTTATATCTCCCTAACAGCACACTGGGTAAATGCAGTGGGGGCTGGGCCTGATGCGGATAGCAGTTTGGCGCATGTCCTTCCACCACCGAGGATTGCAGGGCGCTTCAGTTTGCCTCCTGTTGCTTTCTCCTCCAACTCCGCTTCCTCATCCTCTACCGCCTCCTCATCCGGTCAGCGTAACACCTTCACCACCAACTTTAGCACAGCCAGGGGTAAACGACAGCAGGCAGCTTTAAACCGTATCAGTGTGGAGGACAAACCCAACACCACGCAGGAGCTGTGGACGGGCATGGAACAACAGACCGATGAGTGGTTGGTGCCAGTGAGCCTCAAGCCCCGGCCTGGTGGTGTCCGATAATGGGCGAAATCTCGTAGCAGCTCTGGGCCTAGCTGGTTTGACACACATCCCTTGCCTGGCGCATGTGCTGAATTTGGTGGTGCATAGGTTCCTTAAAAATTACCCCGATATGTCAGAGCTGCTGCAGAAAGTGTGGGCCGTCTGTGCACGCTTTCGGCATTCTCACCCTGCTGCTGCTTGCCTGTCAGCGCTGCAGCGTAACTTCGGCCATCCCGCTCACCGCCTCATATGCGACGTGCCCACAAGGTGGAACTCCAACTTTCACATGCTGGCCAGACTGTACGAGCAGCAGCAGGCGATAGTGAAGTTTCAGCTGCAGCACGCACGGGTGAGTTGCTCGGCAGAACAGCACCACTTGACCACCAATGACGGGGCCTCCATGCGAGTCCTGTGTGCCTTGTTGTGCTGTTTTGAGTACTCCACCAACATGGCCAGTGCCGATGACGCCGTTCTCAGCGTTACTATCCCACTTCTATGCCTCCTTGAAAAAACGCTTCGGGCGATGATGGAAGAGGATGTGGCACAGGAGGAGGAGATGGAAGAGGGATCATTTCATAGGGTTTCAGGCCAGTCATTCACAAGTGGCTCCGAGGGTGGGTTCCTGCACTCACAAACACCAGGTACACAATTGTCCAGCCAGGGCACAGTTCTGGAGGATGACAAGGTGGAGGACGAGTAGGAGGAGATGAAGGAGGAGGAACCGTGTTCACAGCAGGGTGGCACCCCAACCAGCTCATGGCCATCACTGGTGCGTGGCTGGGGGGATACAGAGGACACAGACGATACACCCCCACAGAGGATAGCTTTTCGTTGCCTGGCACACAGTAGGCGGAGTCTGCCCTTGTTCTCCTGGGCGTCTCCTTCTCCTAGGCTGTAGCACTGGCCAATCGCAGCGCAGAGCTCACAGCCTGGGAGTTTTTTTCTCCCAGGCTGTGAGCTCTGCGCTGGGATTGGCCAGCGCTACAGCCTAGGAGAAGCAGACGCCCAGGAGAACAAGGGCAGACTCCACCTAATATAACTGAGTCCCCAAAGTCTCTGCCTACTATAATCAAGTCCCCAAACATACCAGAGGGCATAACGGGAGAACGGAGCGGCGCCCAGGGATAATAGTAAGTGCAGTGAGATCCCTGAGCGCCGCTGTATATGTCATGATACTTAGTTCACAATGTTTGGACCGATGAAAGGTCCTCTTTAAGCATTTTTGGAATATACCTTATTAGGGAAATCAGTTTTTTTCCGCTAAAAACTGTGTGTAAAGAGTCTCCTGAGCAACCCCTTAACTGAGCATTGCTAAGGAAAGCTAGGCTTCAGTCTTTAGTGTTGTACTGAGCACTGAAGATCACTGTGGAGCATACAGATGAAGGTTTCTCAGCCTGTCTCTTTTCACATTGTACTGTATGTGCCCAAACTATCCCATTTGATTTATCTCCAGCACAAATCTTCACCCTATCTTTACAGCACTAAAAACACAGGGAAAATAGGGAGAGGATCGAGACTGCAGTGCTTAGCACTAACAGTAGGTGCAGGGACATACTGTCGTATACTTCAGCACTAAGAGCTTCAATCCCAATCCTCTCCCTGTCTTCCCAGTGTTTCCAAGGCTGGGAAGATAGGGAGAGAATTGGAACTGCATCACTTAGGACTGATAGTATTGTAACATACCTCCCAACTTTTGAAAAGAAGGAAGAGAGATTTTATGTGGCGAAGCGCGCTGCGGCAAATTTCTTCCATACTACGCCACGTCTCTAACAAATAGCCTAAAACCTAACTAACTATACACCTAATCCCACTCAGTCCCCGAAATGCCCCCTCATAGTAATTATTCCCCCTTTATGCCACCACACTGTAGTTATGCCCACATTAGGCCCCCTTCACAGATTATGCCCAGATATGTGCCCCTCACTGTAGTTATGCCCAGATATGTGCCCCTTTCAGAATGCTTGGATGTATAGGGAGAGGTATAAGCAGTAGAAAGAGTGAAGTGCTTATGCCCCTGTACAGAACACAGGTGAGACCTCACTTGGAGTATTGTGCGCAGTACTGGAGGCCATATCTCCAGAAGGATATAGATACTTTAGAGAGAGTTCAGAGAAGAGCTACTAAACTAGTACATGGATTGCAGGATAAAACTTACCAGGAAAGATTAAAGGACCTTAACATGTATAGCTTGGAAGAAAGACGAGACAGAGGGGATATGATAGAAACTTTTAAATACATAAAGGGAATCAACTCGGTAAAGGAGGAGAGCATATTTAAAAGAAGAAAAACTACCACAAGAGGACACAGTTTTAAATTAGAGGGGCAAAGGTTTAAAAGTAATATAAGGAAAAATTACTTTACTGAGAGAGTAGTGGATGCATGGAATAGCCTTCCTGCAGAAGTGGTAGCTGCAAATACAGTGAAGGGGTTTAAGCATGCATGGGATAGGCATAAGGCTATCCTTCATATAAGATAGGGCCAGGGACTATTCATAGGATTCAGATATATTGGGCAGACTAGATGGGCCAAATGGTTCTTATCTGCCGACACATTCTATGTTTCTATGTTTCTATGTTTCTATATGTGCCCCTTTCACAGTGGTTTTGCCCAGATATGTGCCCCTTTCACAGTATAATGCCCAGATATGTGCCCCCTCACAGTAGTTATGCCCACATATGTGCCCCTCACAGTACTTTTGCCTAGTAATGTGCCATCACAGTAGTTATGTCCAAAGATGTGCCCCTTACAGCAGCGATGCCCAGATATGTGCCCTCACAGTAGTTATGTCCAGTTATGTGTCCCCTCACAGTAATATGCCCAGATATACCGTATGCTTCCCTCACAGTAATATGCCCAGTTATGTTATGTCATAATGCCCTGATATGTCCTATCTTCCTGTACTTACTATCAGCACTAAGCGCTACAGTCCCGATCCTCTCCCTATCTTCCGAACACTAAACTGGAAAGGAGAGGATTGGGTCTGAAGCTCTTGGCGCTGATACTAAGTGTGCTACAGTATCTCCCTGTATTTAGTATCAGGGATAAGAGTTCCAATGCTCTCTCTGTCTTCCTAGGGTGTTTACTGTTGGGAAGATAGGGAGAGGAGCGGTCAGTGCTGATGGTAAGTACAAGGAGATACTCTAGTACACCTATTACCAGCGCTAAGAGTTTCACCCTGCCTATACTGTATATGCTCGACAGGGGTCTTCCGGGTTCAGTAGAAAACTGCAGTAATGCTGAGTAACTTACTTGTTAGGCCTCACGCACACGACCGTGCCGTTTTTTGCGGTCCGCAAACCGCGGATCCGCAAAAAACTGAAGCCATCCGTGTGCCTTCCACAATTTTCGGAACGGAACGGTCGGCCCATTGTAGAAATGCCTAGTCTTGTCCGCAAAACGGACAAGAATAGGACATGCAATTTTTTTTTTTGCAGGACCATGGAACGGTGCAACGGATGCGGACAGCACACGGAGTGCTGTCCGCATCTTTTGTGGCCCCATTGAAGGGAATGGGTTCGCACCCGAGCCGCATTTTGCGGCTCGGATGCGGACCACAAGAACAGTCGTGTGCATGAGGCCTTAGTGAAATAAAACATATTTCCCTAATAAAGTATATAACAAAAATGCTTCACATCCCTGTCCCTACATAGTATTAAAATATACAGTGAAAGGACGTTACACTTTTATTATAAAAATAGCTGGTTTCTGAAGTGACATTTTGTTTCCATTTGTTGACGTAATAGGAATTCCAAAATTATATATACATTGCTAAAAATGAACGCTGTCATTACAGACATCAAAGTTTGCTTAATTAATATTCACGGCAGGTCATTCACTCCAACGGTCAGTGTATTGCCCGAAAGGCCAGCAGGCACGATCGCTAGCAAGCAGTGCCGCCAGCGCCCAGTTTCCATGGTTACCAGGCTGAAACTCTTAGTACAGGAGCTCCGGCCAATCCCTGCAAACACCAGCACTTCCTGCTTGATGAAATGACAGGGGTCACATGATCCTGGATGTCTCACATGATCACTGGGTGGCCCTAAAAACAGGCAAACTGCTTTCACGGTTACCTGTGAATAAGGTCTTATGGCATTCTGAATTGCTGTGTATTGCTGTAGAATTTTTGACTGGTATTCTGACTCTATATCTGCCTGACGATTTGAACCCTGACGTGACTTCTTGGTATTGACCTGGCGTTGGTACGATATTGCCCTTGGATTCTGATTTTGTCTGTGATTGTCTCTCCTGTTTTGACTCAGTCCGCCTGTTTACTCTGTTGTAGTTGTGAATTTTCCCTGATGACTATCCGTCACTTTGTTATCTTATCCTTGCTTTGTTCCCGCTTAGACAGCTACACTTAGTTAAGCAGGGGTTGCCGTCCAGTTTAGGGCCGTTGTTTAGAACAGATCATGCAAGTAGTTAGTAGGTAGGGACAGTGGTACGGGTGGAGTTTGGGGCTCACTTAGTTCCCTACCGCGACAGTCAGTTTCCTGCTTTCCTGCTGGCCTAACCAATAGAATGAAGGTGGTGCAGTAAATGTTAATTAGGAAAACTTTGATGGTTTTAATGGCATCCTTAACCTTGAACAACTTCGGAATTCCTTTTAAACTCTACAAAAGGAAATAAAATTTAACTTTTGGTGTAGACTGGTGTATAATTTAAAAAAAGCAAAACAGCTTGTCTTCCGTTTACTTCTTTTGCACTGCCATCTATTGGTCACAAAGTGTACTGCAGTCAAGCGTACTGCGATGTAATACAGTAAAAATTTGGCCATTCTGACGTGCTGGTTTTTATCATTTTAGAGCAGGTTGCATCTGTAGCTGGGACCCTTTGTTAGTCTACGTACCCTCAACTGATTTTGTCATATGAACTAAACATTGGTTTACAACTTAATAAAGGTACATTTTTAGTCTGTCTGTTCAGCACAGACTGAAATCTGTACCAGTGTTGAGCTGGTGTACATTACAGATATCATATCAATCTGTCAAGCTAAGAAGGTCCTTCCCCTTCCACTAAGCCTTGCCCACTGTTTAAGTGCCCTGAACAGTGGAAAATTTCTAAAAAGTCACACATTTTAGCAGAAAGATTGTGCCTGCCATAATTTGCCAGAAAACTGGCTTACAATCCATGATAAAGTTTCCCCCACGAACACCGACCGTGGGGCAGCCGCAGAGGATCACGGACCCATTCACTTTATGGCCTATTGTAATACACAGGCACTGTTCTGTGTGCATTCTGCATCATAGATGCGTGTAGATGGCCAGCTAAGACCTGTCCTAGGTTGCTAATATAGCTTATATGTGTATACAGCTAAACCTGCCAATAACCTTAATACAGTTCCTATGTTTGTCTGTTAAACACTAAAGCAGAGTTATTTACTGTGACTTTATGTTTGGATGTCATGTAATAGTTTTATTTTGTGTCCACAGAAGCAGAAAATATAATATGCCTTTAAGATTTATTATATAATGTAAGGTAAGCTCATTGACACAGCAGAAACAATAGAAAGCATAGAGTTAAACTGTTGCTGCTGGGCAGGAGTCTTGACCAATCACAGCCAGTCTCACACACAGCAGGAGTTTTGACCAATCACAGCCAGCCTCACACACAGCCTATGTGGGAAATCCCCCTAGCAGGAGCTGCTAGAATCATTACACCAGAGGAGAGAAGCTGAACAGACATTCACTCCACTAAGAGCCGTGTTTTATGGAAGCAGAGAGGCCAGAATAGGTATTCAAAACAGTTATATAATGTTCCTACTGTTAATATAGTGATTAGAACTGTATATTGAACCAGTTATATGTGTGTTTACTTACAGTTCCACCAACTGCAAACTACAAAGTTCACAATCCAAATTCAAATTCCATATTGCAATCCAAATTGCATACAACCATACCAGATCATACTCAACCAATCTGCAAATAGTTACTGCTAACTGCATACTTCAAATTGCGACCAAATTCAGCAAGTGAACTTTTAGTTAAACCTCAGATATACCTCTCAGAGAGATCATAAAGTGCTTAAATAACTTAAAGTGAGAGTACAGATACTCAAGAGAGAAATAGATCCACCATTTTATGTTGAATGACAAGATTGAACAGTTGAACTACCATCTTATGCATAATGCCATTTTATGATACTTTATTCAACACGTGTTTTGTACATGGACTATCTGCTGCGGAGGCAGCAGTGTTATACATGAAGAAAAGTTGAAGTTAATAAAGAAGTTATTTCAAGCATTTGGTGTGCTCTTTAAATCTACTGTTTCCATAGAACGGCGCTAGAGGAATTACAGAGTAATAGACAGTCTGGTTGGACTAAAAAGTCAGAGATATCAGAATTCTTTTAAAGCCACAGCGCAAAAGGCACTTCATAGTGCTGCGCCTGCCACAATGCGGACCCATTGACTTGAAGGGGTCTGCAAATCCGGAGATGAGGAATGGTGCTGAACGGAAGCACGGAACGGAACCCTACGGAAGCACTACAGAGTGCTTCCGTGGGGTTTTGTCCCGTACTTCCATTCCGCAAAAAGATTGAACATGTCCTATCTTTTTGCAGAACGGGCGGATCGTGGACCCATTAAAGTGAATGGATTCGCGATTAGCTGCGGCTGCCCCACGGTTGGTGTTCGTGCATTGCGGCCCGCAGCACGGCCACAGGGCACATGCGTTCGTGTGCAGGAGGCCTAATCGATCTGCGATCCGCCCGTTCTGCAAAAAGATAGGAAATGTTCTATCTTTTTGCTGAACGGAAGTACGGGACAAAACCCCACGGAAGCACTCCGTAGAGCTTCCATGGGTTTCCATTCCGTGTTTCCATTCCGCATCATTCCGCATCTCTGGATTTGCGGACCCATTGAAGTGAATGGGTCCGCATTCGTCATGCGGAATGCCCATAGAACGGTGCCCGTGTATTGCGGTTTCGACAAATGCGGTCCGCAATACGGCAACAGGCAGCACATATTTGTGTGCAGGAGGCCTAATACATAGAAGACTCTACTTGTATTTTCAGATTCCCTACAGGAGGCTGACTATTCTAATGTGGACATGTTTAGATTGCACTTTTTTAATTATGAGCCTTCACATTTTGCTTCACATTTTTTGAAGTGGCTAGGATAAAGTATTAGCATAATGTAATAACATTCAGAGGGCAATTAATAGGAGTTAAAGTCATACCTGCCCACTTCTTAATAAAATTTTCTGCTTTGTGTTCCATTATTTTTTTTCTTTTATGTTAACCCCGCAGTTAAAGGAGACACCTAAAAAAACAATCATCATTGACTGATGCATCTAGGAGTTTAACAGTCGGAATTGGAATTGGAATTGCTTCTAAAGGCATTCTGTTATGCATTCCGTCATAGAATTGCGTTATGGTCCGTGGTAACGGAATCCATAGTGCAATTCACCTTTTACCAACAATCGAAGTGTGAACGAATTTCAAAATATGAAATTCGCTCATCTCTACTAAAAGCACTAATTAATTGAAATAGGCTGTCCTATATGTAAAATCCCTTTGATAAATGCAGAGATGCTAAAGGTTCAGCAGTTGAAGCCCCTGACAATCCGCCCCTGCAGGCAGCCATGCATGTCCTTTGCATCAGTCATTGCAGGGGAAATGTATGAATGGTGCCTAGGCACAAGAATGGCTCATGCTGAGATCTCAAGATTGCAAGAGGTCTTTGCAAAAATGTTCAGCACTGGCTAATAAAGGGAGTTGTCCAAACCAGTGGACTTCTATATATCCTAATAGGGCATATTAAAAGATTGTCCACAACCGCCCTTAAGGACAGGAGGAGAATTTTCCGTTTTTGCATTTTACTTTACTTAATTATTTGCTTCCTGTCTTCCTGGAACCATACGTTTTTTTATTTTTTCAGTCACAGCCATATGAGGGCTTGATTTTTGCTGGACAAGTTTTACTTTTTAATGTCACCAATTAACATTCCGTACTATATATTGGAAAGCTGGTAAAAATCCAAATGGAATGAAATTGGAAAAAAATTGCAGGGCCAGGCAGTGAAAATGCAATTAACCTTATCAATCAAAGTGGAGAGGGAACGGCAGTTGCAGAGAGAGCTGAGCCTCTAGGAGTAAAGGGAACACCCCTCTTGTTCCTAGAGACTCATTTAAATATATTAAAACACAATTTTTCTCAGCAATGCAGACACATATGAACATGGGTCCAGCACAGATGCCTTCAGCTACCAAGCGCATATGTAACTGGTCAGCCAGTTTCACAGGTTCAAATCTGACAGATGCCCTTTAAGTCTCCAGGGTAGTGATGAGCAAAGCGATCCAAAGTTGCTTTGCTTAAAACTTTGGATTAATGCTGTACGGAGACCCTTCTCCATTCAGCATTAAAATGTATGGCCTCAGATGAGGCGAAGTCAGTTATTCCCTTAATAACTTCGTTATTTGATTTTTAAACTGGAAAACCATTTTAAAACTTGGATCCGAATTCGGATTTGGTTCCTATTGGTACCCCGGAACCGAAGCCGACTTTGCGTCACCGGGGGCAGTACATTTTAATGTTGTATGGAGATTTAGCATTAATCCGAAATTTTGAGCGAAGCGACTTCGGATCTAGGATTTGATTCGCTCATCCCTACTTCTGGGCCCCAGGATATTTAAAGGGCCAAGGAGTTGACATACCATATGTGCAACTTTTACAGCTTCATAGGGCCCTGCAGGCAAGGGTGCCACTTCTATTTTACAAATAATAGTGTGATAGCGAAAGTGGTCTATGGCTAGCACTCCACTGTCATTAAATTAGCAGCAAGATATTAATATACAATTACTATACAGTATACTAGTCCTGATGCTATTAATCTTTGTGTAAGGTGTTGCAATATCACAAGAATCATTTATTGTGGCAGGTAGCTGTGCAATCATAAATGCATTTTTGTCACAGCTGATGTGACATCACAAGTTGTTTTCACTCATATTTGCTGCAGTGACATCACAAGTGGGTTTCACTCAGAAACGCTGCAGCAACACAAATGGTTTTCATCTAGATAAACTAATGAGACATCACAATTGTGTTTTTGTCAGGTAAGCCGCTATGACATCACTATTCGGTTTCATCCAAGTAAACTCCTATGACGTCACGTTTTTTCTGTCCGGTAAACATCTGTAAAATCACAAGTTAGTTTCATTCAGTTTCACTGACATCACAAGTGTTGTAAACTGCTAGGACAGCACAAGTGGGTTTCAAACTGGTAAGCTGCTGCCACATCACAAATGTGCATCATTCAGTTAAAGGGGTTATCCGAGCCTGGAAATGTCACACCTCATATGCCTGGGCCCCTCACGCTGATTCTACTTATCTAGCTCCCCGGGCTGCTCCTGGTCCCCGCACCGCTGCTGCTTCTCCCCTTGCGTGGATGTCGGGGAATGGGGGGGAATTCTGCCAATGGTAGGCGGTGACAGGGATGAGCTTCAGTAGTGTCACCCGCAATGCTAAGGAGGCTAGTCCCCGTCACCGCCTGCCATTGGCTAACCCCCTCCCCCCTTCCCAACACCAGATGTTTTCATCCGCGTATGGGAAGACGCAGCAGTGGCCGTGTGGGGACCAGGAGAGGCGCAGGGAGTGGGGATCCAGGTAAGTAGAATCAGTGTGAGGGCCTTGGGCATATGTGGGGAAGGGCATTTCCAGGCTCGGATAACCCCTTTAAATTCCTGTGAAATTACCACTGATTTTAATAAGGTAAAATATTGTCATTGTATAACAATGTTTCATATGTGCCATTAAATTTGCACTCAAGGTGCCCCTTAGGGTGCTGCCATATGTTCAAGCTTTTAAATTCAGCCAAAATCATGTGTAGATCATAACAGGAGAGAAAGCATAAAAGGCAAATACAACTTCTCCACTTTTTTTTTCAATCCACTCCTAGCTTTTGCTTCAAAAACTGCATCAATAAAACGGAATATGTGTCAGCACCCTAAGGGCTGGTTCGCATTGACGTCATTGAATTCCATTATGGGTTCAGTTATAACAGAGTTATAACGTTATATAACGGAATTCTAGGACGGAATGCAAAACGGAAGCCTTTAAGAGGCATTCTGTTTTGCTCCATCCTAACACATGTCTAGGGGGCAAGTAATTCAGCGAACTGACCGAATGGAATCGCATCATATATTTCTACTCTATACAGTCAAATTCATTAATTTGTCATATATTACTTTGACATGGAGAAATAAAGCCAATTCAGTTAGTTAAAGGGGTTATCCAACCTCTATAATGCCGCCCAAAATGCCCGGGCACCTCATATAGGTTATACTCACCCCACTTCCCCGCACCCACGTCGCTCCTGATGCCCGGACGGCCGCCACTGCATCTCCCCATCATGCGGATCAAAACATCCAGCGATGGATGGTGGCAGCCAATAGCAGGTCGCGACAAGGACAAGCCTCCCTAGCGTCGGTCGTGTGGGTATCAGAAGTGACGTCGGTGCTGGGGTGAGTATAACCTGTATGACGTGCCTGGACATTTTGGGGGGCATTATAGGGGTTGGATAACCCTTTAAATAATTTATGGCTGGTATATGATTACTTGAAAATTCTAACCTTAGCACATTCATTCTATGATGTGCAATACTACTACTACTACTAGTGACCACAAGATGGCAGTGCAATCCACAAAATGAAATCATTGGACCACATGAACATATTTTACTGCAGCACAGCCATTATTATAAATTATATTAATTACATAGTTGCTTGAAAGCAGTGCAGAATTTTCTGTATTTCTGCATAAATTTGACCTAAAACTGCATCATACTTTTGCCAAATTGGATCATTTTCATCAATAAATGAATGACCATTTATATGTTGACTCATTTGTTTAATTATTTTATCTTTATCTACTTTTAGGACTTGTGTGAAAAACATATGTAGTTTTAGGTCAAATTTGTGCAGAAATAAAGAAAATTCTGAAGGGTTCACAAACTTTCAAGCACCACTGTCTATACTGAGTCACAATGTAAAAGCTATTCCTGATGATACATCTACCTACTAATAGTAGGTGTACACTATCGAATTCGTCCACCAGGCCCACCAGAAGAAATTACTCCTGGGACCTAACCCTTATATCATAGATAACGTCTAATTGATTCAAAACCTAAGACATAGACCCTAGTGGAGAATTAGCTCAAAATGCAATTTTTCTCTTGGACTGGGCCCACTAAGAGATCCTCTAGTACTCTGAAGGACCAGTCCAACAATGTAGGTGAATCTTATAGTACTATAGCGGAGAGTGCTCCAGTTCCAGTCTCTTGAAATCAACAGTAATGGCTACCCACCTTCCAGGAGCCTCAATGATGTGAATAAATACAATGCAAATGCCTCTGTGAATTGTCAGGTATAGGCCTCACCACAAAACACTCTTATTACTACTCTGGCTTCAACACTAAAGTCAATCCTGGTTTTGATTGTAAGTATCAAGAGATAGTGACATCACACTAGATAATCCACACTGTTGTGCCCATACAGCAGTGTTAACCACATAATACTACCAGGGCAGTAACAGCCACACAAAATTGTTTACACCATTACTCCAGCCAGTAGGCATAAATTAATCCACGGGAAGACCTATCATATATGCAACATGTACAGCTAAAAGGTTTCCTGCATCCAAGCGAACTTCTACCTTACAAAAATGTACAATAGTCCTTTATTGTTGGTGTCTGTCTCGGCTAAGCTACTGTGATATCACAAGAGTGTTGTCTGGTAGGGTACTGTGGCATTACAAGTGTATTTTTAATCAGGTAAAGTATTGCGACAACTGTATTTCTGACAAGTCAGCAGCTGTGACATTACAAGTGGGCCTCAGTATCTGTCAACTATGTGAACAGCTGTAACATCACATGCGTGTTTCTGAGAGGGCACTGTTGTGACATTGGTACGGACAATGGTTGTGGAACCACTGTGTCATCTAGCTGGTTTGACATTGGGCTAGTCCTGGTGGCATTATCCTGAAAGT
This sequence comes from Bufo bufo, assembly GCF_905171765.1. Classification (NCBI taxonomy): domain Eukaryota; kingdom Metazoa; phylum Chordata; class Amphibia; order Anura; family Bufonidae; genus Bufo; species Bufo bufo. The sequence goes on along the minus strand of NC_053399.1, from coordinate 65,212,435 downwards.
TTCCTGGTTTTCACTCCTTAACCCCTATATACACTGTGTGCAGAATTATTACGCAAATGAGTATTTTGACCACATCATCCTCTTTATGCATGTTGTCTTACTCCAAGCTGTATAGGCTCGAAAGCCTACTACCAATTAAGCATATTAGGTGATGTGCATCTCTGTAATGAGAAGGGGTGTGGTCTAATGACATCAACACCCTATATTAGGTGTGCATAATTATTAGGCAACTTCCTTTCCTTTGGCAAAATGGGTCAAAAGAAGGACTTGACAGGCTCAGAAAAGTCAAAAATAGTGAGATATCTTGCAGAGGGATGCAGCACTCTTAAAATTGCAAAGCTTCTGAAGCGTGATCATCGAACAATCAAGCGTTTCATTCAAAATAGTCAACAGGGTCGCAAGAAGCGTGTGGAAAAACCAAGGCGCAAAATAACTGCCCATGAACTGAGAAAAGTCGAGAGTGCAGCTGCCAAGATGCCACTTGCCACCAGTTTGGTCATATTTCAGACCTGCAACATCACTGGAGTGCCCAAAAGCACATGGTGTGCAATACTCAGAGACATGGCCAAGGTAAGAAAGGCTGAAAGACGACCACCACTGAACAAGACACACAAGCTGAAACGTCAAGACTGGGCCAAGAAATATCTCAAGACTGATTTTTCTAAGGTTTTATGGACTGATGAAATGAGAGTGAGTCTTGATGGGCCCGTGGCTGGATTGGTAAAGGGCAGAGATCTCCAGTCCGACTCAGACGCCAGCAAGGTGGAGGTGGAGTACTGGTTTGGGCTGGTATCATCAAAGATGAGCTTGTGGGGCCTTTTCGGGTTGATGATGGAGTCAAGCTCAACTCCCAGTCCTACTGCCAGTTTCTGGAAGACACCTTCTTCAAGCAGTGGTACAGGAAGAAGTCTGCATCCTTCAAGAAAAACATGATTTTCATGCAGGACAATGCTCCATCACACGCGTCCAAGTACTCCACAGCGTGGCTGGCAAGAAAGGGTATAAAAGAAGAAAATCTAATGACATGGCCTCCTTGTTCACCTGATCTGAACCCCATTGAGAACCTGTGGTCCATCATCAAATGTGAGATTTACAAGGAGGGAAAACAGTACACCTCTCTGAACAGTGTCTGGGAGGCTGTGGTTGCTGCTGCACGCAATGTTGATGGTGAACAGATCAAAACACTGACAGAATCCATGGATGGCAGGCTTTTGAGTGTCCTTGCAAAGAAAGGTGGCTATATTGGTCACTGATTAGTTTTTGTTTTGTTTTTGAATGTCAGAAATGTATATTTGTGAATGTTGAGATGTTATATTGGTTTCACTGGTAAAAATAAATAATTGAAATGGGTATATATTTGTTTTTTGTTAAGTTGCCTAATAATTATGCACAGTAATAGTCAACTGCACACACAGATATCCCCCTAAAATAGCTAAAACTAAAAACAAACTAAAAACTACTTCCAAAAATATTCAGCTTTGATATTAATGAGTTTTTTGGGTTCATTGAGAACATGGTTGTTGTTCAATAATAAAATTAATCCTCAAAAATACAACTTGCCTAATAATTCTGCACTCCCTGTAAGGATCTGGGCGTTGCTGCAGGGGATCCACCAGGCCGCTACCTCTTGGTATAGTCCTGGTGTAGGTGCCAGCACACACTCTGGGGTTAGACTCCAGCACAAAGCACCAGAGGCACAGGCAAAACGCAAAGACAGAACCAGGCAGATAACAGGCTGACAGCGTACATGCGAATCAAAGGCAAACACATACTGAATCAGACAAGTACATACTAATCCATGGAACAGACATAGGGAAATTACAGACGGAACTAGGTCAGAAGTCAGACACAGAACCAGAACAGATCCAAACACAATCTGGAGAGACCAGGCTGACAGATACTGTATAAGCACCATCAAAGAACAAGCAGACAGGAACTGAACAGATCAAAACAGAACTTGGAGAAAAAAAGCGGAGGGCACTTGATGCACAACCAGGGACAGGACACACAAATTAAGAAAATATATAGCAGGGAAGTTAACTCATTAGACAAACAGTGCGCACAGACACACACACAGAGCCATGGAGGGTCAACCCTGGCAGTACTGAACTGAGATGAGATACAAAGCATAATGGCCCATATACAAACCAACAAGATATATCTTGTGTACCATGAAGTTAGCAATTGGAAATTGAAGATCCAATATACTGTTCGTGCACAGGGGACACTGCATTGATGTCCATTAGTGAAGTAATCACATAGGCCACACAGTAGGTATCACAGCGGCAAAGGTCATAGAATTTCATGCACCATAGAACAGTCACACCCATTAATCCACTTGTAGCATCATAAATGGGGGGGACTGTTGTAGATTTTGCATTGTGGTCCAGGAGCTTCTGCAGTAACCCAGAAGACTACTGCAAAAGGGTTAACGATTACCAAAAGAGTTAATGTAATGTTAACAAGTTAAATGTTAGGATTTGTCGTTAAATTCCTTTACTCATTGTGAGATCCTAACAGCAATATATGGGCAATATAGGGTTAACATTGGCAAACTGTTTAGGTTGTGAGGGTGATGGCCTTAGTTAGTAGAGAGGAGTCTAGCCTGAACAGTGCTAGAGGGAGTACGTGTACAGTCGTGGCCAAAAGTTTTGAGAATTACATAAATATTGGAAATTGGAAAAGTTGCTGCTTAAGTTTTTATAATAGCAATTTGCATATACTCCAGAATGTTATGAAGAGTGATCAGATGAATTGCATAGTCCTTCTTTGCCATGAAAATTAACTTAATCCCAAAAAAAACTTTCCACTGCATTTCATTGCTGTCATTAAAGGACCTGCTGAGATCATTTCAGTAATCGTCTTGTTAACTCAGGTGAGAATGTTGACGAGCACAAGGCTGGAGATCATTATGTCAGGCTGATTGGGTTAAAATGGCAGACTTGACATGTTAAAAGGAGGGTGATGCTTGAAATCATTGTTCTACCATTGTTAACCATGGTGACCTGCAAAGAAACGCGTGCAGCCATCATTGCGTTGCATAAAAATGGCTTCACAGGAAAGGATATTGTGGCTACTAAGATTGCACCTCAATCAACAATTTATAGGATCATCAAGAACTTCAAGGAAAGAGGTTCAATTCTTGTTAAGAAGGCTTCAGGGCGTCCAAGAAATTCCAGCAAGCGCCAGGATCGTCTCCTAAAGAGGATCGGAGTGCCACCAGTGCAGAGCTTGCTCAGGAATGGCATTAGGCAGGTGTGAGCGCATCTGCACGCACAGTGAGGCGAAGACTTTTGGAAGATGGCCTGGTGTCAAGAAGGGCAGCAAAGAAGCCACTTCTCTCCAAAAAATCAGGGACAGATTGATCTTCTGCAGAAAGTTTGGTGAATGGACTGCTGAGGACTGGGGCAAAGTCATATTCTCCGATGAAGCCTCTTTCCGATTGTTTGGGGCATCTGGAAAAAGGCTTGTCCAGAGAAGAAAAGGTGAGCGCTACCATCAGTCTTGTGTCATACCAACAGTAAAGCATCCTGAGACCATTCATGTGTGGGGTTGCTTCTCATCCAAGGGAGTCGGCTCACTCACAATTTTGCCCAAAAACACAGCCATGAATAAAGAATGGTACCAAAACACCCTCCAACAGCAACTTCTTCCAACAATCCAACAACAGTTTGGTGAAGAACAATGCATTTTCCAGCACGATGGAGCACCGTGCCATAAGGCAAAAGTGATAACTAAGTGGCTCGGGGACCAAAACGTTGACATTTTGGGTCCATGGCCTGGAAACTCCCCAGATCTTAATCCCATTGAGAACTTGTGGTCAATCCTCAAGAGGCGGGCGGACAAACAAAAACCCACGAGGGCTACTTTCACACTAGCGTTCGGGTGTCCGCTCGTGCGCACCGTTTGAAGGGGCTCACGAGCGGCCCCGAACGCATCCGTCTGGCCCCAATGCATTCTCAGTGGAGGCGGATCCACTGAGAATGCATCCGCCTGCCAGCGTTCAGCCTCCGCTCAGTGAGCGGACACCTGAACGCTGCTTGCAGCGTTCGGGTGTCCGCCTGGCCGTGCGGAGGCGAGCGGATCCGTCCAGACTTACAATGTAAGTCAATGGGGACGGATCCGCTTGAAGATGACACTATATGGCTCAATCTTCAAGCGGATCCGTTCCCCATTGACTTTCAATGTAAAGTCTGAACGGATCCGCTCAGGCTACTTTCACACTTAGAAATTTATCTAAGTTATAATGCAGACGGATCCGTTCTGAACAGATGCAAACGTCTGCATTATCGGAGCGGATCCGTCTGATGAAACATCAGACGGATCCGCTCCGAACGCTAGTGTGAAAGTAGCCTAATTCTGACAAACTCCAAGAAGTGATTATGAAAGAATGGGTTGCTATCAGTCAGGAATTGGCCCAGAAGTTGATTGAGAGCATGCCCAGTCGAATTGCAGAGGTCCTGAAAAAGAAGGGCCAACACTGCAAATACTGACTCTGCATAAATGTCATGTAATTGTCTATAAAAGCCTTTGAAACGTATGAAGTGTGTGTAATTATATTTCACTACATCACAGAAACAACTGAAACAAAGATCTAAAAGCAGTTTAGCAGCAAACTTTGTGAAAACTAATATTTGTGTCATTCTCAAAACTTTTGGCCACGACTGTATGTGAGCGTTTCTGCAGACCAAACCCAAGTCCAGAGAACCTCTTGTCTCTGAGACTAGGAGCCACTCTACTACCAAAAGAAAGAGACCATACTTTATAGAAGTCCAGAGAACCAACCAGACTGTGCAAGCTTCAGACAGTAAGTTATTGTCTTGTTACTGTGGAAAGGGAATATTGCCTCCAGAACCCACCACGTTTTGAGAAGGATTGTACATCTTTGCCTGAATTCTGCACCCCTCAGAATGGTAATTGTAGAGATGTTAATAAGAATCTAATCACATGCCTGTGGTTATTTTGGAGAGACTGAATGTTATCATTTTTGTTTCCCATTCATCTCTATTTTGAAAGTAAGATCTGTGATATACTTTGGAACAGGGCATTGCTGCTATATGTTCTACTACTCCCATCATCGATTTAATAAAGAAAGACTTTATCTATTGCAACCAATGGGCCTGGTTATTGATGCCATCATCTGCCGCCTGCTGCCTCTGCACTCCTACTTTGAACCCTGCCAAACATCTAACATCAAGGGCACCACACCTAACACCAGGCAGGAGACCGTAAAGGTCCAGGGTGTGCCCTGAAGGAAAAAAGGGGGCAGCCTCCAGTCATTGCACAGCCCTAGGGAGAACCAGAGGGGAGACTCTCACTGTGAGCTGTGAATATTACCACCACCACTCCCATCCTACTCACAGTCCTTCCCCTGCAGGCTTGCTGCACTTCAAGTTACACCTTTGATGCCTACATTGACTCAGCTCCATCTAGTATGATTTATCTTTATGCATTTATAAAGACATATTGTATCATAACACAACTTCTTTTGATTGTTCTTTGCTGTTTCTAGGTAGATTATGAGCCACAGAGGTTGTGGCTCATTTGTGATTGCTACCCTTACAACTATTATAGCTTTCTCACTGTGCTGTAATAAGGATGATAATAATATAATTTTTATTAGAGGCCATTACCTACACATTCACCAATTACCAGTTCTGCATTTTACTGCTGTTACCATAATGTGAGACGAGCATGTACTGTGATAAGCAGAATATTGACTGTGTATTTGTAAGCACAAATCAATGAAAGAGTAGGGGTGCAGATGTATTCATCAACTTTACAAAGTTATGTGAGATGGTGGGGGGTATTTCATATAACTGAGACATAAGAAGATTTTCACAGACCCGCATGCAAGCCATGCTTGCACACTATAGAGACAGCAAAGGAGGCAATATGGACAATCACAATACATTAGTAAGTGTCCTGTATTGACTTTCTCTACATGATAAATGCCACTTGCTGAAGTGACACAACCCCTTTAACCCCTTAGGGACCCATGACGTACCGGTACGGCATGGATCCTCAGTCCTTAAGGACCCATGAGGTACCAGTACGCCATGTATAGTTCCGATCACCGCCGCCGGTGATCGGAACCTGGTGCCTGCTCAAATTATTGAGCTGGCACCTAGGCTAAATGCGCGGGGGGGTCCCGTGACCGCCCCGTGTCGGCGATCGCCGCAAACCGCAGGTCAATTCAGACCTGCGGTTTGCGGCTTTTTATTGTGCGGGCAGCGGCTGGCGGGGGGGGACCCGATGGCATGGAAGGCAGCGCGATGTCTAAGGAAGGCATCGCGCTGCCTTCCGGTGAAGAGCCTGTGAGATCCAGCCCCCTGGATCTCACAGGCCGGAAGCTGTATGAGTAATACACACAGTATTACTCATACAGCCAATGCATTCCAATACAGAAGTATTGGAATGCATTGTAAAGGATTAGACCTCCAAAAGTTCAAGTCCCAAAGTGGGCCAAAAAATAAAGTGAAAAAAAAAGTAGAAAAAATAAAGTTTTCCCCCCAAAAAATTTTAAATTTCAAGTAAAAATAAACAAAAACGTCATTTTCCCCAAATAAAGTTAAAAAAAATTGGTAAAAAGTATACATATTAGGTATCGCCACGTCCGTATCGACCGGCTCTATAAACATATCACATGACCTAACCCCTCAGATGAACACCGTGAAAAATAAAAAATAAAAACTGTGCTAAATAAAAAAAAAATTGTCACCTTACATCACAAAAAGTACAACAGCAAGCTATCAAAAAGGCGTTTGCCCACCAAAATAGTACCAATCTAACCGTCACCTCATCCCGCAAAAAATGAGCTCCTATCTGAGACAATCGCCCAAAAAATAAAAATACTATGGCTCAGAATATGGAGACACTAAAACATCATTTTTTTTGTTTTAAAAAAGCTGTTATTGTGTAAAACTTACATAAATTTTAAAAAGTATACATATTTGGTATCGCCGCATTCGTATCGACCGGCTCTATAAAAATATCACATGACCTAACCCCTCAGATGAACACCGTAAAAAGTAAAAAATAAAAACTGTGCTAAATAAACAATTTTTTGTCACCTTACATCACAAAAAGTGTAATAGCAAGCGATCAAAAAGTCATATGCACCCCAAAATAGTGCCAATAAAACCGTCATCTCATCCCAAAAAAACCATACCCTACCCAAGGCAATCGCCCAAAAACAGAAAAAATTATGGCTCTCAGACTATGGAAACACTAAAACATGATTTTTTTTTGCTTCAAAAATTAAATCATTGTGTAAAACTTACATAAATAAAAAAAAAAGTATACATATTAGGTATCGCCGCGTCTGTATCGACCAGCTCTATAAAAATATCACATGACCTAACCCCTCAGTTTAAAATAAAAACTGTGCTAAATAAACAATTTTTTGTCACCTTACATCACAAAAAGTGTACGATATAACACAACATGAAAGGAGTGCAAAACACACCAATTATGGGTAATAAAATATCAAGTTTATTACATGTATGTACACAAACGGGGACTAACCACAGTTACACATCACCCAACTCGCAGTATTGCTCAATGATTGTACCGCAGATGACTATTAAATGCTGGAACAAAGTCCCGATAGGTACAATGAGTCATAAATAAAAGCTATACATGCAGAAACGTATGTGCCCAAGGAAACAAGGCAACACTGGCATGGCAGAAATCAATCAAGTCTACTAAACCATGAGGTGCAACAAACATGTAAGCCAAATTTGCTGGGGCAGACAGCGGGGTTTCGCGTGTGTGCACCAAACTGTACTATTAGGAATGATTTCATCATCCCTGATCTTAATATTTATGTAATATTTATGTATTAATCACTGTATACATTATTTATGAATTATGAGTATATTAATATTTATTATACAATTATGGACTAAATGGTTTGATTATGTTGCTCACTTTTCTTTTTTATAACTGTATTGCACAATGCACTCTTTCTTCTATTATGTCTTGAGTATATAATGTATGCTACTTTAAACTCTTTCTGATGTAACGTCTGCTCATGTAATTGGCCATAGTATTGGATAAGTAGATAGTTTTAAATAAGATATATATGGATATGTTCTTATTTGTCATAGATCGCGGTTTTCAACACAAAATGTGTATCAGGGCGATTTTTTATATGATTATGATAACCGCTACTAACTTCTGTGTCACTTGTGCGCATGACCGTCCGGCCCGTGCGTCCACTTCCGCCCTCTCTCTAGCGTTGGTTTGACGGTGGCGACGGCGATCTGCATTATTGTTGCGTGACCGCCCTCTCCTCCGCCGGCCTCAGGGGAAGGGCGGAAGTAGTTTGACGTAGCGGGCGCTGATTGGCCATGTGCCGTTTGTGTGACGAGAAGTCATGTGTAATACCACATGATCTAAATTCTGGTATCTCATTGGTAGGCAGTGCTTTTTAATCTGTCCCTTTCCCCTCACCTTCCACTCCTCCTGAGGAAGCGAACACATGCGAAACGTGCGTCGAGGAGCGCCATCACCCCGCTGTCTGCCCCAGCAAATTTGGTATGTTGCCTTACATGTTTGTTGCACCTCATGGTTTAGTAGACTTGATTGATTTCTGCCATGCCAGTGTTGCCTTGATTCCTTGGGCACATACATTTCTGCATGTTATAGCTTTCATTTTTGACTCATTGTACCTATCGGGACTTTGTTCCAGCATTTAATAGTCATCTGCGGTACAATCATTGAGCAATACTGCGATAGGGCTGACAGTTGGGTGATGTGTAACTGTGGTTAGTCCCCGTTTGTGTACATACATGTATTGTGAAATCATGTCTAACTTTTTACTGAGAAATTAATAAACTTGATATTTTATTACCCATAATTGGTGTGTTTTGCACTCCTTTCATGTTGTGTTATATCGTATGCTTTGGGAGTGTACCATTTTATTGAGACCGTTGGTTATTCAATCACAAAAAGTGTAATAGCAAGCGATCAAAAAGTCACATGCCCCCCAAAATAGTGCCAATAAAACCGTCATCTCATCCTGCAAAAATCATGCCCTACCCAAGGTAATCACCCAAAAACTGAAAAAATTATGGCTCTCAGACTATGGAAACACTAAAACATGATTTTTTGGGCTTCAAAAAAGAAATCATTGTGTAAAACTTACATAAATAAAAAAAATGTATACATATTAGGTATCGCCGCACCTGTGACAACCTGGTCTATAAAAATATCACATGATCTAACCTCACTGTTTTTTTTTTGGTCTTCCTCTCGATCAACTTGCAGGATAAACGATTGAACTAGATGGACAGATGTCTTTTTTCGGCCTTCTAAACCATGTTACTATGTTACCTTTTGGGCGATTCGTGGAAGGGAACACTTTAATATAATAGTCCTAAACATAGTCAAGATAAATTTTTCATTTCTTGGCTTGAGATAGATGGAAAGAGATTGGAAGAGGTACAGTAGTTTGGGAAAAGCAACACGTTTTAATAAGTTGACCCTTCCTGAAAAGGATAAAGTTAAGGCTTGCCAAGAGTGAAGTAATTCCTTCAAATGAGGGATGTGCTGACTGACCCCTTTTTTCTTTGCAGTTAATGTTCATGGAGTACAGTTTATTCAGATTTTTGGGAAGATTAATACCCAGGTACTTAATGGAAGTATGAGACCATTTAATAGGAATGTCATGATCCCAGGATGGGGGTGTAGGGCCTCACAACAGTAAAGCCTCAGATTTAGCTAGGTTAATCATAAATCCCGAAGTAGGGCCATATGTAGTTATCAGCTCTTAGGTTGGGCGCAGTGTTTGGCGTAGATTAGAGAAGAATGGTAAGAGATCATTGGCAAAGGCTGAAACCTGCATCTCCTGAGCCCCTACCCCAATTCCCTGCATTCTGGGATCTGAGTTAATGAGATGTAGGAGGGGGTCAAGGGATAAGGTAAATAATAGGTGGACAACGGACATCCCTGCCTAACTTGCAAGAATTGGTATTCTTTCACTTTGTGTAAGCAGGAAGATTCTCTAAACTGTCTTACTCTTCAATAGGGAGATAGAGAGATCTATACAGCTCGTGGAATAATGATAAAAAGAGGGGAGAAATGTGAGAGTAATAAAGTAATTGTCAACATTATACCTGAGTATAACCTGAGTGATTATGTTATGCATATATTCATATAGATAAACCATATTTCGATTATAAGACGCACTCCCCCCCCCTTCCCCCAAAGTGGGGGAAAAATATCCCTGCGTCTTATAAAACAAATACTAGTGAGCACTTTCATTATGGAAGTGCTCATTAGTATGTATTAGGAGCGAGGAGCGAAGCGCCGCAAGTGCAGGTAATACTTACCCTCCCTAGTCTGCGCCGCAGTCATGTGACAGTGCAGCACAGGCCGGGAAGATGGGAGCGCGACAGCTGAAGAGGAGCCGCAGCGCACGACAGTTAAGATGATTTTTTATTTTAGTCTGATCTGAGGTCTGATGGGCTATTCTGAGGTCTGGGGTACTGATGGGCTGATCTGAGGTCTGGGGGTATTTATGGGCTAATCTGAGGTCTGGGGGTTCTGATGGGCTAATCTGAAGTCTGGGATTACTGATCGGCTAATCTGAGGTCTGATTGGGGGTACTGATGGGCTAATCTGGGATCTGATGGGCTAATCTGAGGTCTGATGGGGGTTTTATGGGCTAATCTGAGGTCTGATGGGGGTCTGATGGGATAATCTGAGGCCTGATGGGGGTCTGATGGGCTAATCTGAGGTCTGATGGGGGTCTGATTGGCTAATCTGAGGTCTGATAAGGGTCTGATGGGCTAATCTGAGGTCTTAAAAGGCTCTGAGTGGGCTGATATGAGGTCTGATGAAAAAAATAAATCTTATTTTCCTACTCTAACATCTGGGGTGCATCTTATCATAGGGTGCGTCTTATAAAGCGAAAAATACGGTATATACTTTGTGAAGATTAGCATTATTGCCACTGTTTCATAATTCCTTGGCCTTAGAACACGTTTTCCTTCAAGACCATCTGTATTAATGCTGGTCTGCATATTTGTGGGGAAAATTGAGTATTTCATCCATTTTGGAACACAAGGAAGAAAGTTGAGAAACGTGTAGTGTGAGCAGATATGTATCAATGTTCTCATGATTCTAGGAAATGTTTTTCTACATAAAGGATCCAGATTGTTGGTGTACGTGTCCAACTTAAATCCAAGTTCGGAGAAGTGAACCTTTATGAACTCTTACCTAGTTTTAAAAGTACAAGATATTGCCAATATGCTATCACGTGCAATTATGTATTTTGCCACGTATGATTTTTTTACCCCTTAAGGACTGGGCTCATTTTCACCTTAAAGGGATTCTGTCATCAGAATTTAGGCCTATAACCTAAACATATGGCGAGGTCCCTACTAATACACTGAATCCTAAAGTGACCTTATCAAATGCGCCTGTGGCTCTATAGTCATATAAAACAGGTTTATATAACCTGTCACTCACGTCACAAATGTGTCCAAGGGGACGTCTCATGATGCAGGGTGCCCGGCTGACGCCATCTCGTTTTGGTGCCCAGCGCCGCCTTCTGAATTGAAATTGCCGCCCTCCCTTTCATTAGAGCCGCCTACCTCAGTTCATCGCCACCTCTCTAACGTCCGCTCTCCTCAGCCAGATCCCGCGCGTGCGCACTAGGTATAACCTGATGCGCCCATGCGGACTCCTGGCAGCGGCCTCGTTAAGCAAAGTGCGCATGCGCTGGCCGGCGCACTTCGCTTGAACCTGCCTTGACCGCCCTATTACAGCCATCCAACCTCCTACAGCTAGGTTATGCCTAGTGCGCACACGCGGGATCTGGCTGAGGAGAGCGGACGTTAGAGAGGCGGCGATGAACTGAGGTAGGCGGCTCTAATGAAAGGGAGGGCGACGATTTCAATTCAGAAGGCGGCGCTGGGCACCAAAACGAGATGGCTGCAGCCGGGCACCCTGCATCATGAGACGTCCCCTTGGACACATTTGTGACGTGAGTGACAGGTTTTATATAAACCTGTTTTATATGATTATAGAGCCACAGGCGCATTTGATGAGGTCACTTTAGGATTCAGTGTATTAGTAGGGACCTCGCCATATGTTTAGGTTATAGGCCTAAATTCTGATGACAGAATCCCTTTAAGGACCAGGTCATTTTTTGCAAATCTGACCAGTGTCACTTTATGTGTGAATAACTTTAAGACGTTTTTACTTATCCAGGCCATTCTGAGGTAGTTTTTTCGTCACATATTGTACTTCATGACACTGGTAAAATGGAGAAAAAAACTATTCATTTTTATTTATAAAAAAATACCAAATTAGAAAAATTTTCAAATTTCAAAGTTTCAATTTCTCTACTTCTATAATACATAGTAATACCTCCAAAAATAGTTATTCATTTACATTCCCCATATGTCTACTTCATGTTTGGATCATTTTGTGAATGCCATTTTATTTTTTGGGACGTTAGAAGGCTTATAAGTTTAGAAGCAAATCTTGAAATTTTTCCTAAAATTTCCAAAACCCACTTTTTAAGGTCCAGTTTAGGTCTGAAGTCACTTTGTGAGGCTTACATAATAAAAACCACCAAAAAATGACCCCATTTTAGAAACTACACCCCTGAAGGTATTCAAAACAGATTTTACAAACTTTGTTAACCCTTTAGGTGTTCCACAAGAATTAATGGGAAATGGAGATGAAATTTCAGAATTTTATTTTTTTGGCAGAGTTTCCATTTAAATCCATTTTTTCCAGTTACAAAGCAAGGGTTAACAGCCAAACAAAACTCAATATTTATTGCCCTGATTATGTAGTTTACAGAAATACCCCATATGTGGTCAAAAACTGCTGTATGGCCACACAGCAGGGCGCAGAAGGAAAGGAATGCCAAATGTTTTTTGGAAGGCAGATTTTGATGGACTGTTTTTTTTTTTTTTTCTCATTTAGGTTTTATTAAGATTTTCCAACATAACACATTAGAAGAGTTTCAAAGTCATGTGACATGAACACTTCAGTTATGGTACTTATATTGTTGTAAAGGGTATATACAACCCGGTATCGAACAATATGAACCATGGAACAACATGGAGTTAAATGCCCTAGTGGACATGAAACGAACGAAAAGAGACATACAAATAAGAAGATAGACAATGGGAGAGCGGAAAGGGAAGGAGGGAAATGGAAAGAAGGCTGCAATTAACCATAGGGAGTCTAGACCTGTGCATTCCGAAATGAGTTCGAGTAAGGGAAGACTTCCCAGGGACCCCACGTTTTCACATATCGTGAGGTGTCTGAGGGCGTAATACTGATGAGGTCTTCCAATCTCTGATATAGGGCGATTTCATCAAACCACTCCTCAGGTGAGGGAGGAGAGGTGGATTTCCAATGCCTAGGATTTACCGCTTTCACCACTTGCACCATATATTTTAGGAGGGATTCCTTATATGCTGGGACATCCAGGACACAGTCGAACAGTAGCAAGGCATCTGGGGAATTCTGAATGGGGACGCCTGTGACTTCCTTGATTGTTTTATGTACAAAGTTCCAGAAAGGGCGCAAGCTGCTACAATTCCACCAAACGTGGATCATCGTGCCCTCCTCCGTAAGACATCTCCAACAACGATCCGACACTGTCGGGAACCATTTATGGAGTTACGCTGGTACTCTATACCATCTAGATACAATTTTATAGCTCGTTTCTTGAGGTTTGGTAGAAATTGTGGATTTATGAGATAGTAGGAAGCATTTGTTCCATTGAGCTGGGGTATAGTGGTTACCCAGATCCCGCTCCCAGGCCTGACAATATGGAGGAAGGCACGAGGAACGCCGGTGTATCAGTAGCCTGCACACGGATGATATGGGATGTAGGACCGCTGAGAGAGAGACACACATCTGCTCAAACTCAGTAAGTTTAAAAAGTATAAATCTGAAGGTGTCGGCCCTTTAAAGAGTATTGAGGGGGGAGTCGCAGAGAGCGATGAGGAGAAAGCAAAGCTGTTAAATATTTTTTTCTCCATTGTATTCACTGAGGAAAATAAACTGTCAGATGACATGCAGAATGTAAAAATTAATTCCCCATTAAAAGTGTCCTGTCTGACCCAGGAAGAAGTACATCAGCGACTTAAAAAGATTAAAATAGACAAATCGCCAGGACCGGATGGCATACACCCCCGTATCCTAAGGGAATTAAGTAATGTCATAGCCAGACCCTTATTTCTGATATTTGCGGACTCTATACTGACAGGGAATGTCCCACAGGATTGGCGCATGGCAAATGTGGTGCCAATATTCAAAAAGGGTCCAAAAACAGAGCCTGGAAACTATAGGCCGGTAAGTTTAACATCTGTTGTGGGTAAACTGTTTGAAGGTTTTCTGAGAGATGCTATCTTAGAGCATCTCAACGGAAATAAGCAAATAACGTCATATCAGCATGGCTTCGTGAGGGATCGGTCATGCCAAACTAATTTAATCAGTTTCTATGAGGAGGTAAGTTCTAGACTTGACAGCGGCGAATTAATGGATGTCGTATATCTGGACTTCTCCAAAGCATTTGACACTGTACCACATAAAAGGTTAGTATAAAAAATGAGAATGCTCGGACTGGGAGAAAACGTCTATGTGGGTAAGTAACTGGCTCAATGATAGAAAACAGAGGGTGGTTATTAACGGTACACGCACAGATTGGGTCACTGTCACTAGTGGGGTACCTCAGGGGTCAGTATTGGGCCCTATTCTCTTCAATATATTTATTAATGATCTTGTAGAAGGCTTGCATAGTAAAGTATAAATTTTTGCAGATGACACTAAACTGTGTAAAGTAATTTACACTGAAGAGGACAGTATACTACTACAGAGGGATCTGGATAGACTGGAGGCTTGGGCAGATAAGTGGCAGATGAGGTTTAACACTGACAAATGTAAAGTTATGCACATGGTAAGGAATAATGCAAGTCACCCGTACATACTAAATGGTAAAACACTCGGTAACACTGACATGGAAAAGGATCTAGGAATTTTAATAAACCGCAAACTAAGCTGCAAAAACCAGTGTCAGGCAGCTGCTGCCAAGGCCAGTAAGATAATGGGTTGCATCAGAAGGGGCATAGATGCCCGTGATAAGAACATAGTCCTACCACTTTACAAATCGCTAGTCAGACCACCCATGGAGTACTGTGTACAGTTCTGGGCTCCTGTAAACAAGGCAGACATAGCAGAGCTGGAGAAGGTCCAGAGGAGGGCAACTAAAGTAATAACTGGAATGGGGCAACTACAGTACCCTGAAAGATTATCAAAATTAGGGTTATTCACTTTAGAAAAAAGACGACTGAGGGGAAATCTAATTAATATGTATAAATATATCAGGGGCCAGTACAGAGATCTATCCCATCATCTATTGATCCCCAGGACTGTGACTGTGACAAGGGGACATCCTCTGCGTCTGGAGGAAAGAAGGTTTGTACACAAACATAGAAGAGGATTCTTTACGGTAAGAGCAGTGAGACTATGGAACTCTCTGCCTGAGGAGGTGGTGATTGTGAGTACAATAAAGGAATTCAAGAGGGGCTTGGATGTATTTCTGGAGTGTAATAATATTACAGGCTATAGCTACTAGAGAGGGGTCGTTGATTTGCAGGATGACAGGCCGAACTGGATGGACAAATGTCTTTTTTCGGCCTTATGTACTATGTTACTATGTTATGTTACTAGGGTGTTGTGAGTCTTGTTTAAAGAGAAGTAGAAATGCTGGAGTTGCAGATACTCAAAGGAGTTACGGGCTAATGGGGTCTCAAGTATTTGGGACAGAGGTTTCAGTGCGGAACCTAAGAGAACATGCCAGAACCTGATCGGGCGGGTTATTGTGCCCTGGAGGAAGGGTCGGGATGAATGTCCTGGAGGAAATCTGGGGTGGTCAGTTACCGGTACCAAAGGGCCTTTGGGGTCAATCAGTGAAGTAGGTCGACCTATGGATGCTAAGATTGCAAGGGTGTGGTGGGTGGTAAAGGACAGTTGCGATGGTGTAGGGTGCGGAGAGCCCACCAGCCGTGGGAGGGCTATTACGGAACACGGTGAGGAGTCCCGTGCAATTTGCACCCAGGATTTGGATGTGTCAGTATGTGTCATGTCCAATAATCGAGCATAAGCAGCAGAGTGGTAATAAAGTCGACAGTCTCGGAGACCCACCCCTCCAGCTTCCTAGTGCGGGTCATTATTTCCCATTTTAATCGCGGCCGACCGGGTGCCCACACAAATGGCGTGAAACATCTACAAAGTTGAGACCAGAATGTGGATGGGATGCGAAGGGGGATGGTTTGTAAGAGGTAGAGTAGTTTTGGTAACAGGGTCATTTTTAAAATACTAATCCTACCAAACCAAGAGAAATCTCGTTTGCGCCAGCCATCTAGATCTTTTTGGAACTGTTGGAGGAGAGGTGCGAAGTTTAGTTTGTGGAGCCGTGAAAGATCAGTGGTAATTTTTATTCCAAGATATGTTATTCCATTTGGTGGCTAAGCGAAGGGAAAAGAGGCTTTAAGGGAGGAGGTCAGAATGTCTGGTAAGGAGACGTTTAGGGCCTCTGATTTGGACATATTAATTTTAAAATTGGACCAAGCGCCAAAGAGAGATATCTCCCGAAGCAAAGATGGCAAAGAAATGCGTGGATTGGTTATGTAGAGAAGAAGATCATCAGCAAACGCCGCACATTTATATTCTTGCGATCCAATCTTTATTCCTAAGATATCTGGATTGGCACGAATGGAGGCCAGTAGGTGCTCCATGACCAAGACGTATAGCAAGGGGGATAGTGGGCATCCCTGCCGTGTCCCATTGTGGATTGGGAAGGGGGGGAAGAGCACCATTAATTTTCACTCGAGCTGTGGGGTGTTAGTATAGTGTTAGGATCTTTGACAGGAATATCGGGCCTATACCTATGTGTGAAAGAACAGCATGGATGGCGTGCCAAGATATCCGGTCAAAGGCCTTTTCTGCATCTAAGGAAAGAATCATGAGGGGGATATTTTTTGATTTAGCATAATGGATAATGTCTAGGGTTTTGAGAGTGTTATCCCTGGCCTCCCTCCCCAGCACAAACCCAACCTGGTCATTGCAGATCAATGAAGGTAGGTAAGTATTCAATCTATTCGCCATTAATTTGGAAAATATCTTAAGATCTACATTCAAGAGGGAGATAGGACGATAACTAGCACAGAGGTGCTGGTCCTTTCCCGGTTTTGGGATGACAGTGATATGGGCCTCAGTGGCCTGCGCCGGGAAGGGAAGCCCAGGAGACACCGCATTGAAGACCTGGATCAGAAGAGGAGAAAGAGAATAGAATAGAAGTGAAAAACTTGTAGAATCTAGCTGTGAACCCATCGGGCCAGGACTTTTGCCACCTGATAGAGACTTGAGAACTATTTGGAGTTCAGTGTCCGTGAATGGAGTCTCCAAACTGGAAGAGTCAAGTGTAGATAATTTGGGAAGTAGAAGAGAGGGATCAGGGAGTTACCCATTCTTTGTAAAGATGTTTGGGGTAAGTCATAGAGCTGTGAGTAAAAGGAATGGAAGGTGGCCGCAATGTTGTCCGTGGTGGTGTGTACCATACGGTCCTGAGAATTTTTGACAGCGGGAATGTGGGAGGAGGCTAGTTTTCCCCGTAGAGCTCTTGCCAACATACGTCCACTTTTGTTTCCATATTCATAGAATTTACTCCTGCATATTTGTATCATGCGTTTATAGGATGCCTCCAAGAGGCGTTTGGCTTCCATGCACGCATTCTGGAGGTCATGAAGAGTTTGCAAGGAAAGTGCTCATTTGTGGGCAAATTCTAGGGAAGTAACTCTTTGCAGTGCGAGTTTAAGGGAATGGGCTTTCTCCTTCTTGAGACGGGAGCCATGTTTAATGAGAACACCTCAGAGAACACATTTCAGGGCCTCCCACTGGACCGGGAGCGGGGTGGTATCCTCTTTGTGATCTGACAAAAAGTTTGTTATACAGCTTGTAAAGTCAGCAGCACACCCCGTGTCAAGAAGGAGAGTTTCATTCAACCGCCACGTCCATTCCTGTCTGGTAAGAAAGGGGAGATTCAGGGAGCAGTATATGGGGGCATGGGCTGACCACAGAATGTTTCCTATTTGTGTGGAATCCAGCCAGGATAAGGCCAGTTGCTGAATAAGGATGTGGTCAATACGGCTATAAGAGTCATGAGGGGCAGAGTAAAAGGTGTAATCTTTGTCAGCTGGGTGTTGGAGACGCCAGGGGTCTCGTAATTGCAGTTGAAGTAGTGCCCGTTTGACCTTTTTAAAAGTGGAGTATGTAAGGGAAGCGCGCCCAGTTGAGTTATCAAGTGTAGGGTCATGGGTCAGGTTAAGGTCACCACAAAGTATAATAGTCCCCCGGATCAGAGGTGTGATTTTGTCAATTAGGTCTACAATGAAGGGTGCTTGGTTCTGGTTGGGGACGTACGCGTTAAGAAAGGTGAATTCTTGTCTCCCAATAAGTAGTACAAGGACCAGGTATCTTGCTTCCGGATCGACAGTACATCCCAGCACCTGGTGAGGTAAAGACTTGTGGATCGCTATGGCGACTCCTTTTGTCTTGTTCACCAAATTGTTTGCAAAGTGCCAGGTTGTGTAGTGCCGATGGCGCATATTCTGGGCGCTACCCACCTTAAAGTGTGTTTCCTGAAAACAAACAACATGCACCTTTTGACGATGAAAGTGATGGAGTACCTGGGCCCTCTTTTCAGGAGTATTAAGACCTTTTGCGTTAAATGATGCAACCTTCAATGTCGCCATTACTGCCGGGACAGAAAAAAACACAAGGAGAGAGGGGGAGGACGGCCGACAAAAACGAAAAGGAGACGATTAAGAGTAAGAGGGATAAAGGGAAAGAGAAAAACAGATGAAGTGAGATAAGGTAGTTAGAGTGACCAAGAGGTCTAAAGAGGCTATCACTCAGGGCAAATCACAAGGGAGAGTCTCTGGTTATTTGGGGAAAAGTAGCAGCCAGACAGGAGCCGGCCTACCACAGCCCCGGCAGCTAAAGATAGAAAATTAAGATCACCAGCTGTTTGAGAGCAGGAAAACAGGTAAAGAGGATAGGCAAATATCAAGTAATTAAAGTGGAGAGACTAATGTGCAAAGGCATTAGTAGTCCCAGACAGGTATCGCAGGAAGCTCTTCAGATGACGAGGTGGGATGGGGATCTGCGTTTTAGGCTGCTTGGTCTTTTCTGTCGTCGTCCTCGTGGGGTCGGTGCAGAAGATCTAGAAGCGCCGTCAACAGGTGGTGGACGGGGTCGTCCCGATGACACAGGAGCAGGTGGAAGGAGAGATGGCCAGGGTCCCAAATCCACCGGTGGCAAGTCCAAATGTTGTAGAAAGTGGGAAATATCTGAAGGGTCACGGAGGGTGACAACCTGTTCCTTGGGACCCGCAAGTAGAGCATAAGGGTAACCCCAACGGTAAGGAATGCTGCGATCTTTGAGGACGTTCAAGAGCGGGCGCAGGGCAGCGCGTTGCGCCAAGGTGTGACCGGAAAGGTCCTGTAGTAAAACGAAGGGGGTCCCTTCATAAGACAGAGAGGACATCTGTCGAGCTTTAAGCAGGATCTGTTCCTTTATGGCGTAGAAATGAATTCTGCAAATGACATCCCTTCTTCAATTTTCAATGTCATCTAGATGATATTGCAAGGTGTACAGTTGTGCATCATGGGACTGTACTTTGTCTTTCAAGGTTTGAACAGCTGCGGACAAGGAGGCATGGTCCTGTTTAACGGAGTCCACCTTTGTATCGAGTAGGGCCATCTCAGAGCGTACTTGAGTAAACTCTCTTTTACATTCTTGTAAGATGTTGGCGGCAAAGCTGGAGAGATCCGCCTTGGAAGGTAGCGAGCATATCAGGTTGCGTAAGTCCGCCATAGTGGGTGGCCGAGAGTCCTCATCAAACAGAGGGGCAGGGGATGAAGGCCTCTGAAAGGACTGTGGAGATCCCTGGAGGGCTGCAGCTGCACAGGCGGCTGGGGTCTGTGGGTCTGGTGAAGCTGTGCCACACTAGTGTGGATGGGATCCGTCCCACGAGGAGCCTGTGGACCAGTGTGGGGACGCCGCCATGGATGGTCCAGGAGAGTGGAAAGGGGGGCAGAGGGGCTCCTGCGACAGGTATAGAGGAGAGGTCATGTTCCGTGGTTGACTCGGGGTCCCCCGGTCATCACCCCGGAGCTGATCCAGGCAAGTGAGATCTCCATGTGATAAGGGGTGCCCCACGTGGCTATCTGGGGCGCATAACCAGGGGGGTCTTGTGGGTGACCCTACTACTGGGTAAAATGATGTTGCAGATGGTCTGAGAGCTTTGGGTCCCAGGATGGTAGGGTGAGACAGTGGCTGTGGAGACCTCTGTGGTAGGGGGGATCCCCTGCACTGACCTGCATCGCTGAAGGACGTGAGGACAGCGCATCGGCTGTCAGGGATTCCCTCTGGTAGAGATATACAGGCTCAGAGCGCGGCCCAGGGATGACATCTTCCAGGCTGTGGAGCTGCTGGCCTTGATCGGGAGAGGTGCTCAGGGTTGGCACAGATGCAGATGCAGACTGGGATCTGCGCTGGTCCGGTGAGGGGTGAGGAGACCCAGGCACAGCTGGGAGTACTGCAGGCGGGCATGCGTCAGGGCCGGCGGTGCCATTTTGCAGGCGCTTGGTGCGCTCGTTCATGTTGGGACCCGGTGAAGCGGGCTGTTTCGCAAAGAGCCTTGGTAAGTCCCCTTGGGGGGATGCCAGGGGAACCACAGAGCGGCTCTACCCCTTTTTGACATTTTGCCCATCGGTGGTGGATAACTGGAGAGCGTTTTCTCTGGGGCTGTGGAGGAGCTCGCACCACGAGCGTCTTCACTCCTGCATGGCTGGCCACGCCCCCCCGATGGACTGTTTTTTTGACACCATGTCCCATTTGAAGCCACCCTGATGCACCCTTAGAGTAGAAACACCAAAAAAGTGACCCAATTTTAGAAACTACACCCCTAAAGGTATTCAAAACTGATTTTACAAACTTTGTTAACCCTTTAGGTGATCCACAAGAATTAATGGGAAATGGAGATGAAATTTCAGAATTTAACTTTTTGTGCAGATTTTCCATTTTAATAAAAAAAAATCCCGCTAACAAAGTAAGGATTAACAGCCAAACTAAACTCAATATTTATTGCCTTGATTCTGTAGTTTACAGAAACACCCCATATGTGGTAAAAAACTGCTTTATGGCCACACGGCAGGGCGCAGAAGGAAAGGAACGCCATATGGTTTTTGGAGGGCAGATTTCACTGGGATAATATTAACTTGCCATGTCACATCTGAAGACCCCCTGATGCACCCCTAGAGTAGAAACTACAAAAAAGTGACCCCATTTTGAAAACAACGGGATAAGCTAGCAGTTTTGTTGGTACTATTTTAGGGTACATGATTAGGGATGATTTTTTGTTGCTCTATATTACACTTTTTGTGAGGCAAGGTAACAAAAAAAAAGCTGTTTTGCCACTGTTTTTATTTTTTGTTATTTACAATGTTCATCTGACAGGTTAGATCATGAGCTATTTTTATAGAGCAGGTTGTTACGGACATGACAATACCAACATTCATTTGGTTATTTGTTTCAGTTTTACATAATAAAGCATTTTTGAAAAAAAAGATTTTTTTTGTGTCTCCATATTCTGAAAGCCAAAGTTTTTCTTTATTTTTTGGGCGAAAGTCATATGTAGGGGCTCATTTTTTTCAGTATGAGATGACAGTTTGATTGGTACAATTTTGGGGTGCATATGACTTTTTGATCGCTTGCTATTACACTTTTTGTGATGTAAGGTGACAAAATGGCTTTTTTACACAGTTTTTTTTTAAAACATTGATATTTTTATAGAGAAGGTTGATACGGATGCGGCGATACCTAATATATACTTTTTTATTTATTTAAGTTTTATACACTAACATCATTTATGAAACAAATAAAATCATGTTTTAGTGTCACCATGGTCTGCGAGCCATAGTTTTTTTTTTTTTGGGCCGATTCTCTTAGGTAGGGTATCATTTTTTGCAGGATGAGATGACGGTTTGATTAGTACAATTTTGGGGTGCGTATGACTTTTTTATCGCTTGCTATTACACTTTTTGCGATGTAAGGTGACAAAATGGCTTTTTTACACAGTTTTTATTTTTATCTTTTTTACGGTGTTCACCTGAGGGGTTAAATCATGTGATATTTTTATAGAGAAGTTTGATACGGGCGCGGCGATACCTAATATGTATACTTTTTTTATTTATTTAAGTTTTATACACTAATATCATTTTTGAAACAAAAAAATATATAATGTTTTAATGTCACCATAGTCTGAGAGCCATATTTTTTTTTATTTTTTAGGGAGCTTCTCTTAGGTAGGGTATAATTTTTGCGGGATGAGATGACGGTTTGATTGGTACAATTTTGGGGTGCATATGACTTTTTGATCGCTTGCTATTACACTTTTTGTAATGTAAGTTGACAAAATGGCTTTTTTATACTGTTTTTATTTTAATTTTTTTACGGTGTTCACCTGAGGGGTTAAATCATGTGATATTTTTATATAGAAGGTTTTTACGGACGCGGCGATATCTAATATGTATACTTTTTTTTACATTTAACACAATAAAAGCATTTTTGAAACAAAAAAAAAATCATGTTTTAGTGTCGCCATAGACTGAGAGCCATAGTTTTTTGTATTTTTTGGGTGATTGTAGGGGCTCATTTTTTGCATCCACCTGAAAAAAAGCTGTAAAGTCATGGCCACTAGGGGTTTCACTTCCACTTAATTTTTCTATTATAAAATCAGGGGAAAGGGGCGTTTTTTGTTTTTTTTTAACTTGAAACTTTTTTTTATTCAAAACACTTTGTTTTACTTTTTTTTTTTTTTACTTTATTTCTGTCCCACTCTGGGACTTCACCTTTTGGGGGTCTGATCCCCTCTGCAATGCATTACAATACATCTGTATTGTAATCCATTGCCTGTTCATGTACTACAGTGAGTAGTACACAAACAGGTTGCCTAGGAGACCCAGCCTGAGGCTGGATCTCCTCGGCACCCGTAGAAGGCAGGTCCCGATGCTGTGCAGGGCATTGGGCAGCCTCTGCACGGCATTGGGCTGCCTTGTCACGCATCGAGTCCCCGCCACAGCAGCGCGGGGACTCGATGCGCTGCTTCACCCGCCCCAAACCACTTCTATGTCGCGGTCAGCGCGGACCGCGGCATAGAAGGGGTTAATCCACAAGGATCGCTGTAAACAGCGATGCCGGCGGATACAGCAGGGGCCCGGCTACCAGGGACTGCCGGACCCCTGCAGTGATCGGGCGCGCACCGCTCCAGTGCCCGCCTGTTCATCCCGCCATGTATGTACAGCACAATCCATTCTGGCAATGCATCCCCCGCCGTACATGCACGGCATTCTGCGTTAAGGAGTTAAAATATAAATTGTGGCGAAAATAACCTGGCTTATTATGGGAGACTTTTTCAGAGCTGGAGTTTGGGAGCCCTACACAAGCCCGGTTCCGTGATATCTTGGAATGGAGGGAGAGCAGGTATGACTGGGACGACACTCATGAGATTGAGCAGGACCTGGTCCACCTGGTGACCCGGGAGATGGAGCTGGAACAGGGCTACCAGCAGCTGTTCCACTCCAGTGAGAAGGCTGAGCAGGAGAGCAGAGTGACAGACCCAGAGCCAGACCTCTTCAGCTGGGAAGATATTGTGGAGGTTTACTGGGAAGAACCCCAGGGGGCTAGTGGAGATGGGACCGAGGTCTCTCCACCGGTCCTGCAGGGAATTGGGAGCCCAGTCTCCATTCCCCAGCGGCAGGCTGAGTTACAGGGGGCAGAGACAGTCGGTCCTGTACCCCAGCAGCAATGTTATTTATTGGGAATTGGGAGCCCAGTCTCCATTCCCCAGCGGCAGGTTGAGTTACAGGGGGCAGAGACAGTTGGTCCTGTCCCCCAGCGGCAGAGTATCCAGCAGGGAATAGAGAGCCCAGTCTCCTTTCCCCAGCAGCAGGACACTGTATTGGGAGCGGAGACGGTCGGTCGCCCTCCCCAGCGGCTGGAAGTATGTATGGGAGAGGAGCTCGTTACCCCCGTTTCCCCAGCGGCAGCTTAACGCACCAGGGGGAGACAGTAAGCCCCACAACAGTGCTGATGGGACCGTGGTCTCTGCACTTACAGCACAGGGGGTAGGGACAGTCGGTCCTGTCCCCCAGCAACAGGGCTGTTTAGCCAAAGGGGAGACAGTCGGTCTCCCCATCCAGCAGCAGAGCTGGGTATCCAAACGGGAGACAGTCAGTCTCCCCCTCCAACAACCAGGCTCCAACCAGGCTTCTTCCGTGGTAGCGCTGGCACCAGGGCAGAGTACCGCTGATCCCTGCCCACAAAGCAACCTCCACTCCAAGCCAGGGAGCAACACAGAGACTGGGAGTACCAGTTACCAACATAACCTTGGTGGAATCACTGGACAGAGACAGGCTACCAAATTCAACAGGTCCAGTATTTGGTTGTGGGTGGACTGCCAGACTAACTCAGGTACTGACCGGCGTGAGGTCAGGTATCTGGTTAGTCTTCCCTGGGAGGGGGAGATGTGTGGCGAAAATAACCTCGCCACTGGGTTTTGGAGGGGCCTGTTTGCCAGCCTCTTGCCTCAGGATTATGGCCCATGCTAACTTTGAAGGAGAAGACAGATCGGCCGCACAGCTTAAATCTGTGGAACTGTTTTGGGCAGGAAAGCCTTGCTTGCGGCTGGCCAAATGTGACTTCCATGGAATTCGGGAACCCCTGCTCGGATCTGGGTGGTTTTTGGATATGTTGTTCACCCAGATCAGAGCTATCCATGTATATATATATATATATATACATTATGGGGATATGTGGGGTTTTGAGGTGTTTTCTGTGTTTTGGGAAAAATTTGTGGTTTCTGTCTGTGAGTGATTAAGTTAGCCCATTATGTTTGGTAATGGTATCACAGTCAGAGCCCAATGTGTTTTGGTAATTGTATTTTGTTGATTGCGTCAAAGACAATGCCAGTGTGTTTGTTGAATAGGGTTAGTTTTGTGTTTAAACTGTACAGGATTGGCTGCTATGTTATGTCCTCAGTATGTCATGTGTATATAAGTCAATGCTGTGTGTTCAATAAAGAGTTCCTGTTTTACATTCAACATAGAGCCTCTTCTCATGTGTCTGGGGATTGCTATACGCTGAAGATTTGCTATACTCCCCTGGCTATAACTCCTAGCTCTTGTAAGAGCTGTTCCTGACTGTCAGGAGATCCTTTACATAAATCCTTACTAGAAAAAAGTCTCTGAGCTCGACACCCATTCTCCACCAAAACTCAAAAGTTCATTTATAGATTACAAAGTTTCTATCGACTTTAAAATCAGGAAGTAATGTCGTAAGTTGCCCATATACTTCAATGGTTTTAAAATACATGCATGGCCTACCTTATGGTGTCAGTACAATATAGAAGCGGTGACTGCAGTGGAATCATATCTAAAAGAGTCACTGTACTTTCACAAAATTTCATTTCATTTAATAGAGAATGGTGTAACTAGCAAATTTCTAAATCACTTCACTTTAAAAAAAAATGCCTGCATCCACCTGAAAAAAAAGCTGTAAAGTCATGGCCACTAGGGGTTTCACTTCCACCTAATTTGCAGTCCACCACCTGTTGTCCGGCAAGATACATCCCTAACAGAGACACAGCAGACGAAAAAGAGGAAGTGGGGACGTGTCAGAGCCAGCTAAGATCCTGAACCTGATAAAAAAAAAAATGCTTTTACACAGCTTCTGAACATCACAGAAGTGTCCTGCCTTTCTGTAAGTGTGATCTCCCCCTCCCTATCTGTTCTGTGAGCTCCGGAGCTGAAAATAATCATAGTAGGAAGTAAGGAAAAGGATGTCACAGCAATACAGTGCTGGCAGATTCCACAGAAGGGAAACACCCTGCTTGTGAGAGAAATGCATCTAGCCATGAGGCTGAAGAGGGGAATAATTAGGCTGAGAAAGACATTAGGGAAGCCCAAAAAACACCTGTTCCTTCACAAT
The DNA here is from genome assembly GCF_905171765.1 of Bufo bufo. NCBI lineage: Eukaryota > Metazoa > Chordata > Amphibia > Anura > Bufonidae > Bufo > Bufo bufo. The sequence goes on along the minus strand of NC_053399.1, from coordinate 65,186,347 downwards.
TATGATTGCACAAACATGTACAACCATTATGCAAACTTTTTTTGAAAACTCAAGTACACTTATAGTAGTGTGATTATAATTATGGTAGCCTCATCCTCCATGACAAGGTGATATGAAACAGTACAGCACGTCTTAAATCATGTCTTCAATCACAGAATTTGTATGCCCATAAATGCAGTCAATCCTCATAATTATTTTGTCAAGATAAGCAGGAAATGTCATTTGTCTGGAGTTTTGGATAATATTTTTATTTTGTATCATTCGATAAGTACAATTGAATTTGTTAGAGATCCATTACCACAGCAGTCTGAAAGTTTGAATCAATGTAAAAATGTTTGATGTCTTGGATGTGTTAGAAAATGGCTGATGAGAGAGTCACTGAGAGCAGCAACTGCTTACCCACCGAAATTAACTTACTTCTAGAATAGAGCAGAAGCATGGAAAGCTTCTGTGAGACAGACACTGGTGTTTGGCGCCTTTATAAAGTACTGTAGCTTATTCTGTGCAGGCGCCACCAAGGCCTGGGAACATTCACAAATGAAGAAACACAAACTGCAAGCATGGCTATGTAAACATACCTTGTAAGTATATTCCCGTCTAAGCCCTGACTACATATGATATCTGGCCCTATGACGAATTTAGGTGTTAAAGGGGTTGTCTCATCTCGCCGTTACTAAGGTGAGATGAGACAAAGTTCCGACCACCTCCCGGCCGGGAAGCAGCAGAGCACCCCAGTGCACTGTTGAAGAAGAAGAAGAAAAAAAAAATCCCTTTATTGTCCCTCAGTGGGGAAATGCTGTTGTTTGTTGTTGTTTGTTGTTTCAGAAGCTCTCATTGCCGTGCATAAGAACTACAGAAACGGCATAGCACAGCAAGCTATGCAGTTTCCTTAAAGGGGTTGTCGGAGTTACATTAAAAAAAAAAGTTAATCTGATGGTCAACAATAAGCTAAGCAACTTTTAGGCAAAAAAATAATATTTACCTAGTTCTGTTTTGGCCCCTTAGTTTACATGCAGTTGCAGAACTGTGGGGTCCTGTAACAACAAACTCTGATGGTGTCAACAAAGACTGCCGTTCCACTCCCCTGCTCTGCAAAGGGAGTAAATAAAAGTGCAGCCCTGCCTGCAGTCTGACTGCTGGGATACTCAGCAGCATGTCTTATGTGTGAAACTTTGCTGAAGAATCCAGTGGGAGGGGAGACACAGGGAAGACGGCTCAGCCAGCAGATCGGCAGTGCGGGGGGCGTGGTGTTATCTGGGTTCAGAGGTGAACCCAGACATATCCCTATCTTCACCCATCCAGCCCCCCTGATATGAGCAGGGCTCTCTTTCGCCCTGACATTTTTTGGAGATCTGGTGACGTACCGGGCTTTCCACGGCGTAAGATTCCACCTAGCAGTGTGCCCGGTGACATCACCTGCACTAATGGGCGTGTTTTAGCGCTGCCCTAGCCTGTAAAACGGCTAGGGCAGAGCTAGACCCCGCCAATCAGAGCCAGTAACATCACCGGGAACACTGCTAGGTGGAAGCCTCTGCCTAGCAGTGTAATAATATAAACAAAAAAGCCCTTGCCCTGCCCTATCCAGCACAGGGCAAGGGAGAGCTCATGTCAGGAGGGCTGGAAGGGTGAAGATGGGGATATGTCCGGGTTCAGCTCTGAACCCAGACAACCCCTTTAAGTAAGTGAATTGAAAACCCCTTACATTTTGGTTAGTTACCAAAAATAACAAAAAAATAACTTGGACTGCCCCTTTAACTCAGAAATAACATATCTTGTTGTGCTACACTGTTTCCGTAGCTCTTATGCACGGCCGTCCAGGAGTTGGTCAATACTGTGTTTCACCCCACCTTAGTAACAGCAAGATGACACAACTATTTTAAATAAACTAACTACTAAATTTGTGCACCCACCACCAAAATAATGGTGTAGATTTACCATATATTAGCTGGGTTGAACCTGAAACCATAAAAAAAAAACATACAAAAAAAATGAAAAAAATCTATGTACTAATAAACAAGCAACAAATAAAATGTATTGTACCATATACTTAAAAGTCTATATTAATACTGATCACAGGCATTTAACCTCTGACCGCGGTATCTGACCACAGTATCTGAGCGCGTGAAATACCAGAAGGCCGCGCTTCCAGGTATGTTCCGGCTTCCCCGTGTGGTGATCGGGGGTGCCGGGACATGTATGCGGCAGCCCCTGTCCTTCAGAATGACAGGAGGCTGCTGCATAGTAGTTTTTATGGCGCCAAAATGGCTGATTCACAACAAAAAGTTATAGGGGTCAGAAAATGACAACGAAAAACAAAAAAATGTTTCAATATCAAAATGTAAGAAAAAACTATACATATGTGGTTTCACCAGATTCGGACTGACCTAGAGAATGAAGAGCAGTTTTACCGCATAATGAACAATGTAAAAAAAAATGGAAAACTGGCAGAATTGAGTTTTTTTTCAATTCCACCCCATTTGGAACTTTTTTTTCCCACATACATTTTATGCAATATTAAATGGTGGCATTAGAAATTACAACTTGTCCCACAAAAAAACAAAACCTCATACAGCTATGTGAATGGAAAAATTAAAAAGGTTATGGCTCTGGGAAGACAGGGAGCAAAAAACGAAAAAGGAAAAAACAGAAAATCGACTCGTCATAAAAGAGTTAATGTCCCCTCCAAAAATGCCTACAACTTCTGTTTAAAAGACTTAGGATTTGGGCTTTATTATTGTATGAGCTTGTAATTATACAATTAGTGTTTAACTGCTATAATGTTCTACTTACAGTACAAAAACACAACATGGGAAATGTGAATTGATTAGTGACTTACCTGAATTTTTTCCCACACATGCCGATCATTGTCCTGTCTCTGTATATCCCACATTAGCCTCTGTATAAGTGCTGCTCTGTTCTGTCGTACACTGTTTGCTGGAGCACCAAACTGTGGAGTTGATCGGCCACTGCCATTTAAATACAATGCCATCTCACTGGGAGTACTTGGAGACATACAACGGGGAGAGCTGGGCCCAAGCTCTGAGCCTGAACTGATCTCCCAATCCTCTACATCCCTCAGTGGTGGTTGGGGCTCTCCAGGAGTTGGAGATACCAGCTGTGAAAGGCTACCTAGGTGCAAGGTAAGGAGGTCTGCTTGGTGTAAGTGTGACGGTAAAGCTAGGAACTCATCTGACCCATACCAACTGTCTGTCCCTAAATTCTGTGGTGGTGAATCAAGCAGTCTGTTATCCTGTTGATCTTTCTGATTTTCATTTGGTGTGCTGCAGTTTGAATGATCAGCATTGCTGGATGATTCTCTGCTATCCAGACACTGGTGCCCCTCACTGCAGTTCTTTCTTCCCACTATATTTTGTTTTGTGACATCATCTTCAGGTACCTGGCTTTGAAGAGATGATTGGACTGTGGAGTATGTGGGAGTCAAGCTAAGACCAAAGTGAATTTTGGGGGAGGTGGGACATTCTGGTAAAGGAGAGTTAGGTTCATTGAACGACTGGTTGTCTGCTGGTGCCCAGTTAGTCACATCATTCAGAAACAGTCCCTTCTTTGGCAAGGAGGGACGAGTGGGGGAGTCTCCTCCATGGTCACTACTCTCCTGAAGAGGTCTTTTTGGTGTGGTGCTTTCACTGGGAGTGAACATTTTAAGAGACTGCTGCCCTGGTTCGTCAATCATTTTAGGTGCTGAATCTTGTTCCACCTCAGCATCGAGGATTATCTCTTTGTCAGGAATCACTGTCAGCAAGCCTGGCCCCTTAACCAGATCTGGAAACTCCTGTTGCATAGCGTTAAATGTCCAATCTTCCAAGGGCTTCGCAGGGAGAGGTGACGTATCCTCCTCCCTAGGACTGTAGTCTGATAACTCAAAGGCAGTAATCCCACAATCAAGAGAGAGATAATCTGGTGGGCATCTAATGGTTAATTGACCAGAGCCATCAACTTCAGTGAGAGCATCCAGCCTATCCTGAAGAAAAGAAAAGAGTTAAATGTGGACTGTCATATACATATCAGTCCCTAAGATATCAACTTAACATAGTTGGTGTACTGATTCCAAATGTTTTCACTATATCCATCCACTATATACCTGTTCTCATGTTAAAAGAGTGTTTGTATAAACTGGAAACTCATGCAATCAGACTTTCTATCTTTCAATAACTAGCTAAATATAAACCTAAGCAAAATCCATTTAAAGGGGTTGTCTTACTTTGGCAAATGGCATTTATTATGTAGAGGAAGTTAATACAAGGCACTTACTAATATATTGTTATTATCCATATTGCTTCCTTTTGCTGGCTGGTTTCATTTTTCCATCACATTTTACACTGCTCATTTCTATGGTTACAACCAGCCTGCAATCCATCAGTGGTGGTCGTGCTTGCACAATATAGGAAAAAGCGCTAGCCTATTGTATGTGCAGTGCCATGGTCCTGGCCACCAGAGAGGCTGGCGCTTTTTCCTATAGTGCAAGAACGACCACCACTGCTGGATTGCAGGGTGGTCATAACCATGGAAACAAGCAGTGTATAATGTGATGGAAAAATAAATCCAACCAGCAAAGGAAGCAATATGGATACTAACAATACATTTGTAAGTAGCTTGTATTAACTTTCTCTACATAATAAATGCCATTTTCCAAAGTAGAATTCTTTAAAAGTCCTTCTAGCTTAGAAGACCATTACCCTGCCTCAAAGATCGCTGACATTTTTGTACTGGTCATAAAAGTGAAAAAACTGGTCAGAAAGAATATTTTGATTTGTTGCTAAAAGCTACATTGAGATATGTATTTTATAAAGGATGAAGGTTATTACATTAGTCAGAGAGTGGCATCTGTGATCATAGCAATATGATTTACATTAGGAAATAGATGCTGTAATGACAAGACATTATTTTGGGCACTGGTCCATGGGCATAAAGTGGCCATGGGGGTCCCAAAATAAACTAGCAGCTTCCCAGTGCTCAGTACTTGATTGTACAAACTATTTTAGTATTAAGATATCTTCTAAATTTAAAGAAGTGAGCTGTGAGTAAACACATGGTTAGTATACGTCAAAGAAGATTAATAAGAGATGTAAATATAGAACAAAATCCATTATTTTGCATGCAGGGGCAGGATAGGTATGTCTTTGTAGATTCTGTAGGTTTGAAGAATGGGGTGGGTTAGTTTGTGTGCTATTCCTTGCCTCTTGTTCCTCCTTTGTAAATGCCTGCAGGATGTCCGTCTGCCGTGTATAGTTGCCGTTGCTGTCCTGCAGCCCTTGTAGGATCCTCTCCCTCAGGACCAGCACAGACACCCGCAGCTGATGCCACAAGAGCTGCACTGTATGTATGTCAACAATCACATTTACAGAGTATGACAGGAGCTTCAGGGAAAACTCGGTGTCCAGCAGAGCATGGATCTGTTCCACATGATCCGAGATATCCTCACAAATGTCCTGTCATATAGAGAGAAAATCAATATTAGGGGTGAAAAAATCAGCAGAAGAAGCAGATGCAAACAGATAAACACAGGAGTAAATAGAATATTGGCAATGTACCTGAAATGTCCTAACTAGAAAAACATATTTTACTAAATTATTTCCTTTGTTAATATGGACAAAGGAACTTTAGTAAAACCTCAATATGACCATAACAAGCTGTCCACAGCAATAAAATTACAAAAAGGAATGCCACGATTGTGAATTATGTTTCAGACCTAAAATTATTTGCAACTTAGTCCTAAAATACGCTATTCCTTCTGATAAAATAATCTGTTGCCTTTGTAAAGTAAGCATGGCGTTGGGCAGCCCCTGCTTGTGTCTGTGCGTGTCCTGGGATTCATGACATAAGAAGACAGCTGCCATTACACTTTCAGCTGTCGGGACATTTTGATTCTAAAACACACAAACACACTAAGCTGCTTCAATGGCTTGTACTGTCTAAGGCTTTAAGCTTTACATTCCCCTTTAAAATACCCACAACCTGTAATAAAGCTTCAATTGGTCTTTTACAAGTACAAGATTCTGTATATGCAAGCTTCAGGATTACAAAAAAAAATAACATTTTATAAGCGAATTATCATTTCCTACAAAAGAGTTTCATTCTGGCAACATGGTGAAGTGTAATGCAAAGAAATACAGTCATGAAGTCTTAATACAACGAGTTACATGTCTCCATCAGTGACTGTTAGAACAATAACTGACATAGGAACTGAAAATAATCCACATGTATCTTACCTGGCCACCATTTATGACTCCACACCTGGTCTGCCAATCAAACCTGGGATTTACGGCCTTTCCCAGAGTCGGAAGGGCCCTGACTGAACCATGTCTTGTGTGGAGCTAGTCCCTCAATGCCCCTCCCAGGGACTATTTTTAGGAGTTGATTTCTTACCCAGGGGAATGTGATAGAAGATGGGAGAGACCCTTAACCCAGATGCAGCCTGGGAGGCTGGTACATTTCACTGGTCATGTTAGTGGAAAGAAACACTAATCTGTCTTTTACTGCCCAGTAATACAGATTACTGTGAACTATGTAACATTAATACTGAGTCACACTAGAGTAATGTATGTAGCTGAAGAACAAGCTATGTTATTAATGTAGAGATCATTTCCGCTACAGTATGTTGAATCAGCCATGTCTAAATGCCTTATATGTTTTTATCTTTCCTACAGCTTTACATTATAAGGTCTATTGTACAAACACATATTACAGCTCTATACACTAATAATTCATACAGAGACATAACAGCATTGAGGCCCTACTGCTTCTCTCCATGGCTCTGATTTTATTTGGAACCATAGAGAGACGATGGTGGCATGCTTCATCATACACCATATTACAGAGCTATTTTCCATTCAAAGCATTCATTCTAACAGAGAACAACTGCTTTATACAGGAGCCTGCATCAAAGTGTTGACCATTGTCTTGTAATGATCATGACTGTATGCACTGCATTTAGCACATCTCAATGTTCCCATCCAACTTTAAAGTGGCATCCCCATCTTATAAGGTGATGACATATGGTTATTTGTTTTCCAGATTTGACCCTTCTCTGCCTGACCTGACCCCAGCCTGATCTCCATACTGACCCTGAGCTGCCCACCCTGACCTTGGACTGTTTTCACCTCAGCCTGTCACTGACCTGAGACTGACTCAAGGGTCAGCTGTCAACAAAACAGACACTACTCAGGAGGTAGCGGGCTGGTGGCTCCCCTGCAGCGGTTCAGATTCATGAACTGAGGTTAAAGGATGAAAACCAGGTGACTGCCATGATAATGCCCTTTGGAGTAGCCTCAAGTCAAATCTGGTTGACACTTCTACTCCCTAATCTCTTCTGTGCCTTTACCAGGGCAATCTAACTGTGGAACAGTATTCTATACAGTTCTGAACCCTTGCCTCTGAGTTGTCATAGAACAATAAGGCCCTGTTAGCTGTTTTCTGGGCAGGGCTGTCAGGGCACATAAAGAATGAGTTGGCAGGTCGAGATTAACCATCTACCCTAAATGACCTGATTACCCTGGCAACCGGGATTGACCTCCTCTTCTTTCTGGCAGGCCGGACACCCAGGATTGCTCTATTCTTCCATGCAGGTTGTGGCTTGCTTGCCAGCCAGCAAGCTCCCCTTTGTTTGTCTGTAGGGCACGGCACTCCCTCAGGTTTTTAAAGGGCCAGCAAGCGCACACCCTAATTCCCACTAATCACTGGCTGGCCAGCTTGGGGTACTTAAGGTATCTTCCTCTATGGGAGGGTGTCTATGCAACAGGTTCTAGTTCTCTAGTGTCCTGCTAGGCATGCTGTTTTTTCGTTTGTCTCCCTGTATACTAACTTTGAACTGCTCTCCCTGACCTTCGATTGTTTATCGGTTTGCATGCACTGTGCCTGCTTTGACCTTGGCCTGTCCCTGACTATGGTTTTGCCTGATCCCTTGGTGTTCTGCACTGGCATCTCTTCATCCCCATGGATCAGCAGTCAACCAAACAGAGACTACTCCTGCTCATCTTCCCCACCCTGTTTAGATGTGGTATAACTTACAGAAACTGTAATGTAGTAACAAAATAATTGCTCTGTTGCAAATACATTGTTATACTATGGCGCCATCCATTATAGAACAGCTCAACTATTAATCAGTGGGCCCAACCAGCTCACAAAATGTGATAATGACAGCTAGAGTGCAAACACAGAAATATCTATAATGGTTAGGAAGACCATGGATTGGGCTTCCATTGTATGCTAGCAAGACTGAGATCTTCATGCACAGTACCAAGTATAGACTGATGTGATATAAAGCACCAAAACTACCGTAGAATGAAACAGTTCAGATGTGTTTTTTTCCTGATAAACAACAGTTTGTCACGGCTGTATGTGAGCAACAATAGTATACACAGTAAAAGAGCTACTGACCGGACCCAAACTAGGGAGGATAAAGGGTGACCCCTGTCAGACCCTCAATGCTCTCCCTATGCTGCTAAAGCACATGCCCGGATCCAAATGGCGGAACGAGGCATGCCCACGTGCCTAAGACTGATGACCACTGTAACCCCTACAATAGTGGAAGGGGCACGGCCACCGGTGCCCTACTCAGTATATGGAGGGAACCGTGGCCACCTCAGATCCAGTCAGAAAATAATCAGGTACACAACAATGTCTGTACACTTAGCTGAAGGTGTTGCAGCCGCAGAGAAGACGGATCCAAGGACAGCTGGCAATATCCGGAGTGCTTGCTGCAGCAGAACACAGGTCCAGTGAACTGATAGCTACAAGTGAAGATACTAAAGCAAGAGCTACAACTGAAATGAGAACTATAATCCACGCCCTACAATAGGAGGAGGGGTGATATAAAGAGAGGGAAATCAAACGCATGAGGAACAGCTGGGAGGAAGGAAACCAAAAGTAAACAGAGCAGTGAGAACTCCTCCCAGCTCTAGTAGTGACATCATCACAGGGGTGGAGAAACAGAGCTGTGAGAACGTCCCAAAGCTCTGGTAGTGACACAGTTTTAGGAAGGTCCTATGTCAAGCATGACAGATTCCCTGTGCAGAGTTATAACCCCCAAGTTTTCCAGATTCAGCAGGGCTGTTCTGGATTCTTCGCCCAGTCCAGCTGTCCCTGGAGTTCCCTTCTACATCTCACCCCATCTCAAAAGAACCAGCAAGCCTGAGAGCTATTAGGGCTCAGAAAGCTGCAATAATTCTGTGTCTGTTTTAGAGAAGACATAACTTGAGTGACTAGCAAGTGGCAGCATAACTAGTGATGTGCCCCTTTATATGGTCACCCTTTGGTTGGCACTATACAGAGGAAGCTGTGGCAGGTACTTGTATTGTATTATACTTGCGTGGCAGGTACTTGCATTCAGATATCCATGCTCACTACACATTTTTATGCTTATTTGTGGTCCATTTTTCTTGCAGACCCATTCACCTGAATTAATGAGTCTTGTGGGAAAATCGGAGCAAGGAGGTACATGCTACATTTTTCTTGGCACAGACCAGAGGTCACACAGAAAACTGATCATGGGAATTGATCCATTGACTTTAATGCTCAGTATTCAATCTGAGTGATATCTTTTCTAAAACTGTTCCAAAATGTAGTCAGCCCATAACTATGAAACAATAGTATAGAACAATTCCATATTAATGGCTATCACATAGGAATGTAATGCTCTATATGAATATATGGACGTGATTTGGCTTTCCACATACATTTGTCACATCATCCTTTAAATGTGGCACAGTTCCACACCTTCCCACAAATTAAATTCTTCTATGTCATCCACTGGACTCTTTGCTAGGTGTAAGAAAAACTATCTCATCATCCTTTAAATGTGGCTTAGGTTTGCACCTTCACCTAAATGTAATTCTTCTGTCAATCTATTGGACTCTTTCCTAGGTGTAAGACAGAGCAGAACAGTAGGAGGCAAGGATGACAAGGAAACTGTACTTTTTGTGGATGCAGTCTGGCTGTCGCAAAGAATATCGGGAGAAGAACTATTTTGTTCCGAATGCTGATTAGTTGATACAGATCATTGAGTGTGGACCCACTGTGCAAGCTAACCAGTTTGGCTTTGAGCTAACTCTAAGGGCATTATTCCTGGTAGTATAAAAGCAGGCAAAACGCAGGAGAATCGGAGAAGCACTTTACTTCAACACCTTTGCTGGTCGCTAGGAACCTAAATGCTTAGGCACCCCCTGCTTGAAAAGAGAGCTTTAAACACCCAGGGACCCCTAGCCATTGGCTCGAGAAGCATTTAGAATTGTGCGCACTGGCCCTATAGGAGGCTGGATATAAATGTGTGTGTGTCCTAGGGGTACAGGGGCTGGAGAACTAAGCAGAAACATAGAGGCTATGTTTGTGTTTGAACGCTAATTTTATCTTGCAGAACTTGCACATGGCAGTGTTTTTTGTGGTGACTCTGTAGAGACAAACTACCATACGGGACATACTCCCACAGAGCTATTAGCAGCCAAACCAAGCTACTTAAACAGAGCTATCAGCAGCCAAGCTTGGCTTATGTCTGGCATATGTTGGGCATGTGCTCAGCTGGATCACCAGTTCCCAGTCTAACTGCGATAGAAGTAGATCTGGCCCTGGCAGTTTTTTTTTTAGGTTTTGGCTATACGTTGTCTCTTCTGTTGCTACCATGGTCACCACCCTCCTCCTCAGATGTCACCTCCTCAGCACTAGTGATGAGCGGCAGGAGCAATATTCAAATTTGCGATATTTTGCAAATATTTGGGCGAATATTCATCATTTGTGAATTTGAGAATTCGCGATTATTTTCTTGAGTGCAAAAATCGGCAATGTAATATGCGCGTATTGCGTGCGCAATACAGGCGTGGGACACTGTTGCTACATTTTTTAAGCTACTAGAAGATTCCTGAGACTGGAGAAAATGGTTGATAGGGAAGAACATTACAATAGCTTTATATGCAGATAGAGTGCTCCAATATATTCCCGATTGCGCAAATTGGCAATTAATGATGCGCATATTTTTGAGCAATACGTGCAACTTCACATTTTAGCAGGTGTGACATATTAGTGATTGGTGCACTAAGTATTGTTGTGAACTTGTGACATCACAGCACTATGTATGGACAGCAGAACCTATCACACTACCTAACACCCTGCACTGGAACAGCTACACTATATCACTATCTAACATACACTGACTATCTGTATTATATATCTATAAAAGCTAACTAACTAACTAACTAACTAACTAACTAACTAACTAACTATCTAATGTAATTAAACAATAAAGCACAGAGCACAGCAATGACACTGCTCTCTCTCTCTCTCAGAACTCCATAAAACAGCAGAAAATGGCTGCTGGGGAGGTTCTTATATAGTAAGGGGCAGGCAACTTTCTTATTGGTTGCTAGGGATGTTGCTAAGCTCAGACAAAGCCATTGCAGCCTTCTCATTGGCCCACAAGCAAGAAGGGAGGTTACTGCTAAAAAAAAAATCTAGAATATTCGCAAATACAAATACGGTATATAGCACTATATATATTGTGCTATATACCATGATTTAAATTCGTGATAATATTCGCGCCCAACACTACCCTGCACCTCAGTCTGACTTCCAGGTCCTGGCAAACAAACAAGTGGTATTTTAACACTGAAGTATAATGCAACTAACTGGTACATTACTGGTATATTAATGCATCAGTATAATGCATTGAATTCAATTGGTATATTAACTGGTATATTAATGCAGGACCTTAGATTGTAAGCCTCATTGGGGACAGTGTGATGCTAATGTCTGTAATGCGCTGTGGAATATGTCAGTGCTATATAAATGTGCAAAATAAATATAATGCAACTCACTGGTATTTTAATAAAGTAGTAGAAATAAAAAAGGAATAGCACAACACAGAGCCATAAGGCCTCTTTCAGACAGGCGTCCCGGATTCGCTCCAGATGCGTCCCGGGTGCATTGGGGGGGCACACAATTTCAGTCAGTTTTGATTGCAATTGCGTTGCGTTGTTCCGTTTTTATTGCGCGGGTGCAATGCGTTTTGCACACGCGTGATAAAAAAAACTGAATGTGGTACCCAGACTCGAACTTCTTCACTGAAGTTCCGGTTTGGGTTCGGTGTTGTGTAGATGTTATTATTCAGGACCTGCAAAAGGACCTTTGATGACGTAATCGCGCTCACCACGTGGTGAGCGCGGTGACGTCAGCGCAGGTCCTGCTGAATGAAGATAGAAGATTACGTCAGCGCAAGTCCTGCTGAATGAAAATAGAAGATACTTCTATCTTCATTCAGCAGGACCTGTGCTGATGTCACCACGCTCACCACGTGGTGAGCGCAATTACGTCATCAAAGGTCCTTTTGCAGGTCCTGAAAGAAGAAGAAAGAAGACGATGCCGGCTGCGCGATCAAGGGGATGAGGTGAGTTTATTTTTTTATTTTTTAACCTCTCAAGCAAAATTTTAGCAAGCACTCTGTATTAGGAATGCTATTATTTTCCTTTAAAACCATGTTATAGGGGAAAATAATACAGTAAATTGACTTTAATCAATTTACTAACATCTTCTCTTAGCAACTACGCATGAAAATCGCATTGCATCCACACTTGCTTGCGGATGCTTGCGATTTTCACGCAGCCCCATTCATTTTTATGAGGCCTGCGTTGTGTAAAAAAACGCGGATTATAGAACATGCTGCGATTTTCATGCAACGCACAAGTGATGTGTGAAAATCACCGCTCATCTGCACAGCCCCATTGAAGGGAATGGGTCCGGATTCAGTGCAGGTGCAATGCGTTCACCTCACGGATTGCACCCCCACGCGGAATTCTCGTCCGTGTGAAAGGGGCCTAAGAATAGATGCTCCAGAATTGTTTTTACAGGAGGAATGCTAGTAGTTACTATAAAAGACATGTCAGGAGAGGTGACAGGTTCTCTTTAACTACTTGAGCACCGGATGAGTTTTTTATTTTTGCGTTTTCATTTTTCTTCCCTGTCTTCTCAGAGCCATAACTTTTTTTATTTTTCCATTCACCTAGCCTTATGAGGGCTTTATTTTGCGGAACAAGTTGTACTTTCTAATCCCACCATTTAATATAGCATACAATGTACCGTATGGGATAAATATTTTAATAGTTGCATCATTTTGGGATGCGGAGATCCCCATGATTTCGTTTTGCTTAGACTGTAGTTCCATAGAAGTTCCATTTAAGCCCCCCCACTTCCTCCATACATGTACGGTGCTGAAATTCAAGGGGTTAACAAAGCAGTATAAGGGCTCATACACACGGCCAATTGCAATTTGCGGTCCCCAATGCACGGTCAACAACTTGAATGGGTCCTTGATCCATCTGCACCATAAAAAATAGAACATGTTCTATTTTTTGTGGTGCGGAGGCACGGACAGAAACACCACGTAAGCACTCCGTACTGCTTCTGTGGGGTTCCGTGCCTCCGTTCCACACCGCAGTTCCGAATAGCAGACCAATTCAAGTAAACGGGTTCGCATCCGTGATGCATATTGTGGACACGCTGTTTGCGGGCCGCAATACGGCCATGGCTGGGCAATAGCCGTGTGCATGAGGCCTAATGCATTAAATTTAACTGCTACATTAACGCAGCAGTATAATTTTCAAATAACTGGTATATTAACTGCAGTATACTGTGTTAAATGTAACTGGTATATTTACACAGCAGTATAATTTGTTGAATTTTTGTTGCAATCCTAAGAAAATTTAGATTTTTTTTCCAAAGTTTTTTATATATCTTTTTTTAAGTAGTGAAACAAATTAAAAACTATACAATTCTGGTATTGCTGTGTTCATATTGAACCGCAGAATAAATGCACACTGAATGCCGTAATATTAAAACCCAAAAAACCTAGGCGGAATTGTGAATTTTCTTTCAATTTTACCCCACAAATAATTTTTCCCCACTACAAAATATGAAGAATTGATTGGAAATTTTAAAACGTTATAGCTCTTGGAATGTGGGCAGGAAAAAATGATAATGTAAAAAAGGACATGGGCTTCATCTTGAAGGGGTTAAAGTGGACATTTCATAAGCGTTTTACATAAAGGGGGCATACAGAGTGACCTTGATCAACAGCCTGATGTCCCATTGTATTACCATGGAGCCACTGCCTGACTGCAAGCTATGGCTAGTTTCACTAGCGCTAAAATGGTCCAGTATGCTATTCCGGCAGAGGAACAGTCTGCTGGAGTTCATTGCATCTGGCATAGCTAGAAACTGCAAGAGCACAGCCAGGCCCCATTTACTATAATGGGACTTGGCAGGTATCTGGCCTGTTTCCAGCATTAGTGCTGGGATTTGGCCGAACAAATACCACTGGAAGCAGCAGTTTTTGCCCAGCTGAATCCCAGCACTAATGCTGGATCCCCATAGAGTGCCATTATAGTCAATGGGCTCAGGTGGGTAAAGGTAGTATCCGGTGTGGTAATGTTCACAGTATGAGTGCTGGAAGGTGTGTATATCCCACCCAGATACCTCAGCTGGGTGAGATAAATAAAATCCAGAAAGCTGCAGGGGTTTCAGCAAAGCATAGTTTGCTGAGACAGTTTTGTTTACATTTTGTTCTGGGCTGCATTTCATTTGGACTGGTGGATAGGTTTGGTAGTGGGATCTGCCAGTCCACACCCTTCCAGTCCGGGTATTGTCTTTTACCTGAGGTCATCGCAGGTGACGCCTTCTGTAATCAAGGAGGGATAAAACCAACCCTCTGTGTGTCAGTCTGGAGAGAGAAAACTTGGAAACAGAGGCCTACAGAGGCTCTGTGTGGTCTCAGCCAGGAGGGCTGAGGGGCCACAAGGCTTTGTAAAGCCTGAACTTTGGGGGGCCCAGCAATGCCTACAGAAAGAGGGTCACACGGTCAGAGTCGGGGGGACTTCTGGACCATCTCCCCCCAAGGGTGCTGGTGTGGTCACAGCCTGGAGGCTGCTGGACCATATGTGGCTGAGGGGCCACGAGGCTATGTGAAGCCAGATCTCTTCCCATATGGACTTGTGTCTGATGAGCAGACCTGCTAAGGCTCGGAGCCTGAGACCCTGTGCTTAGAGGTGAGTCAGGGAAACTATTGTCTATTAGTTAGAGCCCAGACGGGCAGGTGTTTGTTTCATTTTGATGCTTATGTTTGTGTGGGTGATGAAGTGCCACAATAAAGCACCAGTTTGGAGATTAAATCCGGTTGTCTGCGAAAAAGTCTGTGACTGCGACCCCCTGAGAGAGAGCGATCCCTTACACCGGCTATACCAGATACGATGAACTCTGGCAGGCTGTTCCACTGCCGGAATAGCCTGCTGGACCATTTTAGCACTAGCCTAAACCTCTACAGCAGGGGTACTCAACTGGCGGACCGCGGTCCAAATACGGACCGCGGCCGCCAGTTGTCCGGACCCCGGCCATCCTTCAGAGCGCTCCTCCAATCGATTCAGTTCAGAGTGATCCGATCCGTTTGAACCGGCTCAGCTCAGTCCCAGCACACAGACACAGCAGACAGAGACGCTCACCTCACGCTGGCAGCAGGAGCCTGAGGGAGGGACTCGGGAGGAGTCAGTAATATGATCCTAGAGTGGAAGCTGCTTCTGCCGGCCCCTCCCCTCCCCGCCCACCAACCAATCACCGACCAGAGCTGAGGGGGCGAGGCAAGCACAGCACACTAGCAGCTCTGACTCGAGTCCTCGGAGTAGTGCAGGGTCAGGGAGTCTAAATGAATGGAATGAGTCACAAGAATCTAAAGATCCGACTCAGTTAGTGACTCATTCGATTCATTGAGTTAAAAGAGCCGGGAGTCAGACTGTAGAGCAGGTTACACTGAGGCTGTCGGCTCTTGTTGCAGCAGTGATAAGGAGCAGAGAGATAAGAGAAGGGACAGATGACACAGTTCAGCACATAGTTTTCCCTGTGCATTCACATTTCACTTCACTTGGTTGGTTGTACTACTGTCAGTGTCAGACTGTTGTCACTGTGGGGAACAATGCACAACAGACAACAATTCACATTGCACACCACAGTGACAGCTTCC
This sequence comes from Bufo bufo, assembly GCF_905171765.1. NCBI lineage: Eukaryota > Metazoa > Chordata > Amphibia > Anura > Bufonidae > Bufo > Bufo bufo. The sequence goes on along the minus strand of NC_053399.1, from coordinate 65,170,341 downwards.
TCCTGTCCGCCTGTCCAACGTCAGCCTCAGCTTCCCTTTACTATAAAAAAATCACTCTTCCTGACTCACTCAATACTAATCAGAGACGAGTTCAACTTCAGAGAGCTGAAGAGCCGACTCACTGCAGTGTCATTGACTGAGTCAGCAGCTGCGCATGCGCACCGGCACCTAGAGTCTTCAGTTCACTTGCGAGTCAGCTCAGCAGTCTGACTCGCCAAGTGAACCGAAGATCCGATTCTGATCCGAATGAGCTGATTCAAATGAACCGATTCACCTAAAAGATCCGAACTTCCCATCACTATCTCCTGCACACTGTGCCGTGCAGGAGGAGGAGCTTACCGACGCACTTCCTCCTGTCCCAGAGCGCAGTGAGACAGGGCTCCCTCCACATATAGCGCTCCTCCTCCTGCACACTGTGCCGTGCAGAAGGAGGAGCTTACCGACGCACTTCCTCCTGTCCCAGAGCGCAGTGAGACAGGCCGGCTCCCTCCACATATAGCGCTCCTCCTCCTGCACACTCTGGTATGTGCAAGAGGAGGAGCTTACCGGCGCACTTCCTCCTGTCCCAGAGCGCAGTGAGACAGGCCGGCTCCCTCCACATATAGCGCTCCTCCTCCTGCACACTCTGGTACGTGCAAGAGGCGGAGCTTACCGGCAAACTTCCTCCTTCCCAGGGGCGCAGTGAGAGACGGCTCCCTCCACATGCAGGCACCAGCGCTTTCTCCCTCCGTGCGCTCACAGGTCCCTCCTCCCCTGCAGCAGCGGCAGCACATAAGGGAGCTTCAAGCTCCAGAGGACACTTACGTGCTGCTGGAGAGGGGAGGGACATCACCACTGCCACCAATGAAATAAATGTCACATTTGGAAAGTAAGGGGTGCGTGGAGAGGGCTACAGAGAGGCGGGAACACGTCACTGACTCCAGTGTCATGTTCCCATCTCCCCTGGGCCATCTTCTTTAGGTAACCTGATTAAATAAAGTGATTAAGCCCCATCAAACCATGATAGTTTTGTTCCGCATCCAATTCCCATTATTGGGGCATTGGATGCGGACCCCTTAGTTTCAATGGAGCGAAAAAAGATGCAGACAGCACACAGTGTGCTGTCTGCATCTCTTGGGGCCCCATTGTAATTAAGGGGCCGCATCCAATCCCCCAATAATGGGAATTGGATGCGGAACAAAACTATCACATGTCTGTTCTGTGGCTTGGGTTGCCACCCGGCCAGTAGTTCACCAGCAAGGCTGGTATTTTAGTTCCCTTGCCGGTGCCAGAATTTTCCTGTAAGGACTGTTAGGATACTTTCACACTTGCGGCAGGACGGATCCGACCGGCTGTTCACCCTGTCAGATCCGTCCTGCCGCTATTTCGCCGGACTGCCACTCCCCATTGACTATAGCGGGAGTGGAGCTACGGCGCAGCATGGCAGTGCACGGCGTGAGGCCGCCAGACGAAAAAGTCGGACATGTAGTACTTTTAGTCTGGCGGCCTCTCACCGTGCTGCGCCGTAGCTCTGCCCCCATCCCCATTATAGTCGATGGGCACAGAGCAGCAGCACGGCGAAGTAGTGGCAAAATGGATATGACAGGGTGAGCAGCCTGTCGGATCCGTCCTTCTGCAAGTGTGAAAGTACCCTTACTAATGAGCGCTTCCATCATGGAACGCCCATTAGTACAGCCGTTACCTCCACCGCAACTTGTGCTAGTAAAAAAATTAATAAAATTACGGTACCTCCACCTCCATTTGCTCACGCTGTGGAGAACACTCCCTGCTGACTAGAAGCTCAAGACAGGACCTACAAGACGTCATCACGTTGGAGCACCGGTCCTGAGCTTGCAGTCAGCAGCGAATGTTCACCACAGCCAGGTGAATGCAAATTTTTTTTTTTTTTTTTTGCAAAAGCAGAGAAGGGGGGCACTAATGGGGGCATTACTCTTACTGGGGGCACTAATGGGGACATTATTCTTACTGGGGGCATTATTCTTACTGGGGCACTAATGTGGCCATTACTAATTCTGGGACTTACCCGGGGCGCTCCACTATAACGTCAGAGCGCCCCACGCGCATGGATCACATGATCGCATGGCATCTTTACTGTTGGCGTTCAGCTCGGACCTTCACCTGACTGCAGACCCAGGTATGTGGACCTTTAATAAAACTAGTTGAGTACCCCTGCTCTACAGGATAGGATAGTATAAATCAAGATGATGCCCATGAGCATGAATTTACATGTTTTTTTTTTTACTTTTCACATCGCAATATATTGATTCCACATGCAGTACTGAAAAAAGCCACTAGATGGAAGTCTAATATCAAGAAATCTCTACAGAATTCTTTATTGCTTAGGAAGAAGCATTTGCACTCCCGCACAAAATTGTATTTTGATGACAATGAGATGAATACATAAATACCAAACCGCCCTAAGTGTGCTATTGGAGACTATTTCCAGGTCTAAGCCTTGCCACTTTACATTCCTGCATAATTCTGGGATTATCTACTGCCTGTCTATTCTTTTGTACTTTAATGTCACTGTTTAGCCTGTTTCAGCTAAAGCTACTGATAATCTACATAACAAGCATTCCTGGTTATTTTGACCAGTTCGATGTTCTAGGATAGTAATTAGCTGATATTTTGCTATTCAGAACAATGATTAAAAATGTACTCTGCATTGTAAATAAAGATATCTACATTTCCTCTTCTACCCCTGGAGTATCTGATGCTTTGCATGTTATATTGAAAAAAATACATATTCTTTACACCAGGAAGGCAGGATGGCACATTGCTATTTCCTATGTCATTATGCCTATGTCACTGTCATCACGTTAGAAGCCGAGACATCACAACTGTGTTTCCAAAAGATAACCTGCTCTGACATCACAAGTGTGTTAAAGTCAAGTAACCTACTGTACTGTCACATCACAACTGTGTTTCCATCATGCAACTGATTTGACATCACAAACTTCCTCACTTACTTAAAAGGGTTCTCCCATGACTAATTTAGAAAACATTTCAGTGAGCAGGTCAAAGAAATAAGAAAAAAAACAGCAGGCGATGCTATACATTTTATTGAATAACTCAGTGGCTACGCAAAACTTTTAAAATACATGCAATTACAAAAGTATTCAGATCCAGGTGCTTGTTTGAAAACTGTAGAATATTTTTCGTGGGACAACCCCTTTAAGCTACTGTAGCATAACAACTAGTGATGCTAAACAGTCGCTAATTATGGTGCACGCCATATATACGCCATCATTTGCGATTTTTTATTTTTTTTTGTGATGGGAGGAGACAGGGCCTACTGTTGCCTGCTGAATTTACTATGACTAATGGTAGAAACTGGTGTAAGTTATAGCTCAAGTCTACCCCATCCCCTAGCTGGGGAAGATTTGAGTTTCTGGCGCACAGACAACCAGTCGCAGCTCTAGCAATCAATAGACAGTGCTAACCTCTGCCTCTTCTCTTACTTCCTTTCTTCCTACGGCTGTCATGGTCCTCTGCTTCATGACTGGCATTTGACTACAACAGAAGCAGCTTGTTCTCTTGTCATTGCCAGTTCCAGGCCAGAGTTTGTAGTTGTGAGAATTGGGAGGAACAGGCCATTGCCCCCCGACTGGGGGCGGACCTGGTGCTCTGGAAAAGATATATCGATGATGTGTTTTTTATTTGGAAATCGGGTAGGAATAGTCTAGATCAGTGATGGTGAACCTTTTAGAGACCAAGTGCCCAAAACCGCAACCAAATACCCACTTATTTGTCGCAAAGTGCCAACACGGCAATTTAACCTAAATACCAATATAACATATCTTTCATGTCCTTTATCATTTATCTATAATAGATTAATAGCCTACATTTAATGCGCTGCCTGTGCTGTTCATAGTGTGTCCTGGGGATGATGAATGGCAGGAAAAGTCTAAAGCATATTGCTATGCCATAGACTTTTTCCAGGGCGTGGGTGCCCACATAGAGGGCTCTGAGTGCCTCCTCTGGCCCCCGTGCCATAGGTTCGCCATCACTGGTCTAGATTTTTTGCGGGAGATTAATCTTAATGATCTTAATTTAAAATTCACACATACCATTAGCAAAGAGATTTTGGAATTTTTGGATTTAAAAATTTATGTAGAGGACAAAATGCTAAAAAGTTGCACATATATTAAACCTACAACAAGAAACCGCTATATTCTATACAGCAGTTGCCATTTACCAAGTTGTCTGATGAACATATCACAAGGCCAATTTCGAAGAATCAAGCGTAATTGTACAGTAGAAGAACAATTCGAAATAGAGGCAAGTAAAATGAAAGAAGCATTTATAGAAAAAGATTATCCCAAAGAACTAATAAATGGAGCTTTAGACGAAGTGAGGAATAGAGAAAAGAAAGAAAAGATTTTTTTTAAACGAAAAATGTAGCAGATAAGGAAGTTAACAATGAGGAAATACGGATAATATTACCATTCAATAACGAATATAAAAAGATCCAGAAAATAATACGCAGGTATTTATTAAAAAAAAGATAAAACAATAGGACCCCTAATCCCAACCACCCCCCGTATTACTTTAACTAAAGCCCCAAATTTGGGAAATACGGTGGCCCCAACAGTTAGAAGAGAGAAAAAAGATACAAGCTCTATACAGAATTGGATAAACATGGAGGGATTTTATAGATGTGGTCAATGTGGAAATTGTAGAATCACTACATTTCCACGCAAGACAAGTGAAATTATATCAACAGTGAACAAATATAAACATAAAATAAATGATTTTTTGTCCTGCAATTCCGAGAATGTAATATACATTATAGAGTGTCCATGTGGGAGACAATACGTGGGAAGGACAAAAAGGACCCTAAAAAAACGCATATCTGAACATGTGACTAACATCAAGAAGGGTCTAGAGACACATGTATTGTCCAAGCACTTCAGACTAATGCATAACAAAAATCCGTCAGGTATGAAATTCGCAGCTATTGATAAGGTCAATAAAGATTGGAGGGGGGGGAAATCATATAAGTAAAATGTCAAGGTTGGAGACTCAAAGAATATAAGAACTGAACACACTTGTTCCAGGCAGATTGAACGCGGAATTTGAGCTTTTCGGATTTTTGTGAGTGTGATGGACGCCCACCGTCGAAGGCACAACCCCATTTAATATATTTATGTTTGGGGGGGTTCGGCCCTTTACGGTGGGCCTCCATCTTTACACGAACCTCCATCAAGCTCATCCGTCTGTACATTTTGCCCCACCTCTACCTTAGAATATAAAGAAAAATACTTTACAGGTAATCTATGAACAAATAGTACAACGTCAACTATGGATCACTTGGAGACACAAGAATTTTAAAAATCATAATGATATGTGTGAACCTTTGATAATTAACAGCATAAATATAAATGGTTAATGGGTTAATGGTAATGTGGGTCTGTATGTCCTCTAAAATAGGGGATTATTTTATAAGATTTTACGTCATACCTGTTTTATATAAAAAAAACGAAATATATTTAAAATTATAAGGAATCGCACTGAAACCGCAGCAATACGGCAAGAGGGTTGCAGCTTTTTTTTTAGTGCTATGTCAAATAGAGACCACTTATATGGAAGTCTATATGAAATAATGGACTTTAAAGACTCCCTGTAGTATTGATCTAATATTATAGGTTTTTAACTGTGTGTTTTAACTGTGTGGCAATAATATAAGTATCGTTTATGGCATGGTACACAGGAAGAAAATAATTGCAATAAGTAGAAATAGACTATTTTAATGAATCCAGATATTTTGAAAATCCGTACCAGATTTTGTAAATGTAAAAAAAAGAAAAAAATCCACACCGGATTTTAGAGAAAACTGTAACCCCTATATAAAGGGAGATTTCATGGGGGACTTAATACCACTGAGGAAGGGGTGATTTTAAGCCCCGAAACGCGTTTGGTTCAAGACCCCTCTGATGGATCGGAATATCATCTGCTGAATAACTCGATGCCAAACCAATCCAGAAAACTAAAAATCCGACGCACTACTAACAGAAATCACTGCACGCTGTACAGCAAATCAACACGTGCAAACAAACATCAGCGTGGGAGAAGGTGGGTTCGAGCTCGTAAGACACCGACTCCTCGTCAAACCGGAGCGGCATCCAGAGCTATCAAGGGATACGGTAGAGGCACCTAAGAAGTTTCCCAGCAGCATACCAATCGGAGTATCAGCAGTGTAAAGCCAACTATTGAAACAGCTCAGCTGGATGCCGCTGACCAGTGAGTATAGCGGGACGCCGCTAACCAGTTACTGAGATCTAATACATATCTATTGTATCACCACTGCATCCGGAGGAGATGCGAATAATGTTACTGTTCAGAGAACCTGTATAAGACATCATTAGAAACGCAGACTTATAATTCAAGACTATTGCTGTGTCATCGATTACGGAGGCTCAATTTTGTACCATCCCAGATCATATATATTTTATATAACACATAATATATATTTTAAAATCTGTACCAAGGTAGATTTGATATAAGTTTAGAATCTTTCAAGCACTGATTTTAGGATAATGCATATGTATGTGATTTTAGGACAATAGCGTCTTAGCTTTATCTATCTATTGTCATATACTAAGGTTTTATAGCATAAATAATAAATTGTATGGAGAGTGCCCAGCATTTTTATTTTTATTCAGAGTTTGTAGTTGTCTCCAGAGTTGGTACCTGTCCCTCCCTGGAGGCTTCTGGAGCTAACTTGGTAGGATTCCAGTGTGTCCCCTATTATAATGTACCAAGTGAGCTTAGATATTTATTTATTAGGGTATATTCACATGTAGTGGTTGTGCTACTTCTGGAATGTAAAGCAGCTCTTGAAAGAGAATGTATTTGGCTGGTACAAATATATGAATACATAGTACAGAAGTCTTCCTAATGATCTTTTTAGACATAGGCAGTGGGGTACATAGAGAGGTAAGGGCCCCATAGCACGGATCAAACCAGGCCCCCACACAGGACAGAAGGGTTTCTGCCAAAACCCTTTTAAATGACCCTTGGGACATTTCTCCACTGCTTCATTTGAAAAGTTGTTCCCGTAGAGTCCTAACCAAGTTTTTACCTCCAGTAGAAGAGGAGATAATCCCAACTAAGACTGGGCCCCCTCTTGCCCTGAGCTTCATAGTAGTCGCATCGTCTGCCGCTATGGTAGTTATGCCCCTGAACATAGGCCATTAACCATTATAAGAGAGTATCCTCTACATCTAGAGGGGAGAAGGTTTCATCATCAACACAGACAGGGATTATATAATATAGGGGCCGTTATGATGCAGTTGGAACTAGTTGCGAAGTCCTCACCCCAAAAAAATGCCTGGTCGGCATGCAGGATCTGCTTCCCATTGTTCATGCTGCCACGGTTTATAGTTGTGACCAGGCCAACAAAGGTCATGTCATTTCTTGCCGTGGTCTCAGCCATAAACCGTGGCCTGCCATTGAAAACGTGGATTCCATGCAGACACGCAACAGTTTTCTAGCATGGAATCTGCAGCAAATTCTTCCTGCAAAGGAAGCCATGTCAACACGACCTAAGAGCAATGAGAATATGAAGCTCTCTGCCAGAGGATGTTAGCTGATGCATTGAACCAGTTCATGAAGGGTCTGAATGCCTTTCTTGAAAGTAATATCACAAATTACATAGTACGGTTGTAAAAAGATATACTGTATGTCCATTAAGTTCAACCAAGGGATGGGTGGAGACTAGAGATGAGAGAGTCGAAACTGACAAAGTGGTAGCGAAGCATATTTTTTCCTAAAATGGCTGCTGCACGTGTGAGGACATGGAGCAAGGAACTCTGAGAAGTCGGGATCACCCATAATGCCATGCATGCAGCATATCAGCCCTGTAACGTCACAGCCCTATAAATAGCCTCAACCATCTTGGATTCTGCCATTTTCCAGTGTACTTAATGCAGGGAGAGACGTCAGCAGGTGCAGTAAGCCGGATTGGGGTTATGCACACTGACGCTATAATATGCAATAACTGGGTCAGGTGTAAATGATAGTTAAGAGTTTTTGTTCGTGACGCCAATTGCAGTGTGCGCAGGGTACAGTCTCAGGGCCCTTTAAGGTGTTGCAACTCACGTACCAGGTTAAGAATGTCAGAGTGGGGTAATGTCTCTGTTTGATAATGGCAATAGTGTCAACGGTGTCTCCTACCTTGGTACGGCTGGACTCCTGGATCCTGGCTCACTTGCAATAAATGAGTTGGTTGCTAGTAGGAGTAATTGAGGAACTTGGTAGCAATGAATGAGATCCAGACTTGTAATATAATTCAAACTTGTCTTTACTCTGGTGCAGCAGTAATCCATATGAGGTACAGCAATAGTCTTTGGTCCCCCCCCATCTGCCCCACCAGACATTTAGAGGTTATTTATTCCTGCAGCTCTAATGCTCTGATGATCACTGATCAGTAGATGACTCAAGTCAAGCCCCCCCCCCCCCCACGCCATTTAAATATGTATGTTTGTTATTAATGATCTCGCACCCCAACCCACCCCAAGACTCACCTAGGTTTTAGAGGAGGATAATAGGAAACAATATTTTTCATTCCACCTCAGGTCAGGTCAGCCATCAGACCACCAATGTTAATTAGACCTCAGCTCACAGGCACAGCCCCAATGCCTCAGATCAGACCCCCATGTCAGCCATCAGCCCTCCATGTCATATTTCTCCCAGTCCATGGCACAGGCAGGCTACAGTCATTGTCTCCGGCCCATCATGTAACCCCATCCTCACCCATGTCACATTTCTCCCCCTCCATTTGATTGCTCTAACACCTAAAGAAAAAATAATAATTTAAAAAAACTGATGTTTCTCCAGATGATCTAAAACATAACTTTCATTTGATTGCTGTAACACCTAAAGGAAAAATCATTTTAAAAACCTGCTGTGTCTCTAGATGACCTTATGTTGACAGTAGTGTTAATAGAGCCTCAAAGGTCTGTAAAAATAGGGTAACTGCTTCTATAGACCTTTCAGACTCTATTACCACTGCTATCAACATAAGGTCATCTTGAGAAACAGCAGGTTTTTAATTTGATTTCCTTTAGGTGTTCAAGCAATCAAATAAGTTATGTTTTAACACCTAAAGGAAAAAAATAATTTTAAAAACTTGCTCTTTCTCTAGGTGACCTTATATTTATAGTAGTGTTAATAGAGTCTCAAGGGTCTATAAAAGCAGTTACCCTATTTTTACAGACCTTTGAGACTCTATTAACACTACTATCAGCATAAGGTCATCTAGAGAAACAGCAGGCTTTAAACAAATCCCTTTAGGTGTTAGAGTAAATTGCAATCAAATGAACGTTATGTGTTAAGATTAGGGTCAGAAGCAGACAAGCAGGGTTTTGTTTAGCCTCTTGGGTATTAGTTTTTACATTCATAAAGCTCCACATTGAGCTTCCAGCAGAAGACAGATGCCAGGGCACTTCTGTGGTCACCTCACCTGGGCACATGGTCTTTGCTCAGCAGAGTCCTGCCATACATGCTGGGTAGATGCTGCCTGGAATGGATTTGTTAGAAGAAGGTCACATGCTCCTTCATGGTCACATGATCCACTGTGAGAATGCCTGCCTCCTGCTGTGTTCAGCTCCAGAGAGAAGGGGGTGTGAAAGGATGGACCAATGGCAGGGCAGCTAGCTGATACTGGCCAATCAGCAGCCTCCTGCTCCTATCTGTGGCTTAACACAAGCGCAGCTTAGAGTGAAGACTGGCGGGGAGGGCGCCCGGCAGCGCTGCGCTGCTGACAAGTAAGAGATTAAAAATAGGTTTATTTTTCCGCCCAGCCCAAGCTGCGCCCTGAGGCTGCAGCCTCCCCAGCCTCTGTGTCGGCCCAGCCCTGTATATGGGACTGACTAGCTGAGGAGGAATTTGGCTTCTCCTGGTCTCTGGATGGTACTCACAGTTATGCTCACAGGGTATAGTTCTTCCTGGAGTTCTGGAAGTGGCTGCTTGCTTGTCACCAGCTGAGGCTGAAGGCTCAGGCTGGGAATGATGATCTTTGGTCTCAGCCGAGACAAGAACCTGGGTTGGGATCCCTAGAACTGGGAGCTCCTACCAGCACAGCCTTCCCCTAGCTGGCACACTAACTGAACTTCCTTCCCTCCGCATGAGGCAGGATGTGGGAACATTCCACACCTCCTCAAAGAGGGGGGAGCTAGACTGGAATGAACTATTCCAGTCTAGATATGCTAAACTGAACTAAGTCCCTTCTAAACACATTGCTGCCACCTGCTGGTGTACATGGAAATCACAGCAAATACATTTACAAGGCTTCCAATGCACATTAGTGAGGATGTGACGTTAAATTACACAGGATGACAATGCAGATACACTTAACAGGTTGTAGCGGGGTAAAGGAGTTTCGTAACATAACTCTGGGATGTTACATTCCCCCTTACTTCGAGTTAAGCCACCCTCGGCTTATGCTTAGGAGGGAGAAGAACAAGCTCTGGGGTACCCATATAAAGTACAAAGTGCTGCATGAATTACACATATGACATACATAGACAAACATAGAACGGCTATCCCAAGGTTCCTGCCCGCATGAGTAGGGTGTCCAACACACAGTTTCCCTCTCTCGGTATAACCAGTGAACCAAATACTGCACTAAGCAAACATTACTGACTGACTTTGAAGTGTTCTGAGCTCGGGAAACACCAAAGAAAGCATGGGGGGGGTCTTTACTCTGTAATCCCACCATCATGTAATGGAATGCCCGCAAATGAAAGTGTGGCTTTATCCTGTATTCCCTTTCCTGCACCAAAGTCTGCAGACTTTGGCTTATAGCACGATCACTATGGTGACTGAGGGGTAGCTAAATTGTGGCTCTAAGGCTTGAGGTACCATACCTTAGGCAAAGGCTCAGAAGGGGAGGTATTTAGCGTCTCCATACTCTTCTGGCAATGTCACAGGAGGAGGGTAGTATAATCCCATGGAACTCCTGGAAGTAAAACACCTCAGGATGGGAGCAATCCTGAACACATAACAAACGGGAAGGAGAAGTCTATGACTACTAACCATTCCCGAAGCAGCGGGGTTACTTGTGTAGTTACTGGACCTGCCAGGACTCACCACTTGGTCCTACCTGTGCACTAAGAGTAGGCTATTAGTTTTAAACGTCCGTATGAAGGCAGTCCGTATAAAGAGAGGAGAGAATAAGAGCTGAAAAGTAAGGCATACTGAGTAAGTTGCTACATTTTTTGTTAAGTGCAATAATCACAAATAGTGCAGGAAGGTCACATTGCGGCACCTAGGAGAGAATACACACAATGGGCATGTTATCTTAAACGTTACATAACTTGTAGACTGGTAATTAGTGCAAAAAATATTGAATAGGACATCACAAAGAGCTCAGGTAATCGTTTGAGTCTTTTCTTTGGGTGCAAGCTTTTATGTTGCGGTAAACATTTTTAATAAAAGTAGTGCAAATTTATTAATGCAAGGGAAGGCTCCAAAATAACTTGAGTCCTTTGACTTGAAGTGCTTGACGTTGAATCCTCTGGAAACTTTAAAAGTCAATTGTAATCCACAGGGATAAAAGTTAATTGTAATCCAAGGAGGCATAAAATGTTTAAAAGCAGCATATTGTAGAACTATAGTTCCACAAGGCTATCAAGTAACCTGAGAAAGGGGATAAAACAATGAAAACTTGGACATGAGGGTTAAATGATGATGGGGGGAGTCCTTACAGCTCATGACCATCAGGGTGAGGACTAAATAGGGCAACCTGGAAATAAAAATTTTAAAACAGAATGCCAACGGGTCCTCACCCATCAGGGACAGTCCACGACGTGGCTCCCATATAGTTCCTTATTTTTGTAGAGGGATGCATTTAGAGAAGGACATCCATGTCCTCCTCACTGCTGGAGCTACTAAAGCGTATCAGGGGGCGCTCTTGCCTCTGGTAGCTCATGGTTGCAGCAGTAGTAGTGCGCCACTGCCCTCTAGTGGTGGCTGTTGGAGTTGGCTGTGCAGACAGCCTGGAGAATGCAGCTGTAACCTGCTGCAAGCCGGGATCCCTAGCCGGTGCAGAGGCGGTTAATACCTCCGGCTGAAGGGGTTCTGGAAGGCTACTTGCAGGTGCCTGGGGCAGCTTCCAAGGCAGTACGTAGGGTTGCACCCTGGGGTTAAAGGTCAACACGGAATTGTTAAAATGGCCCACCCGTAGTGTTGGTGGTGCAGCCAGGTCAGGGATAAGTGGTGCAGGTGCTGGCTGGGGATGCTCCCTGAAACGCAACCTGCCAGCTGGGGTCTCTTGTAAAGAACGGACCTTCCCTGCAGAGCCTGGGTCTTCCTGCCAGACCTCTGGGGTGACTGAAGGGGTTAATGGTTTGTCCAGTAGAGTCACACCGGCAGCAAAGGGTCCTTGGACTGAACGCATAGGGGTGTATTCCACCTGGTCCCCTGCGTACAGGTTGTGACGGGCCTGTGGCAGGTAATGTCGCTTGACTGAGCGGCGGCCCACAAAGATCTCTGACCCAGAGTGACTGTCTTGGAGAAATACCACTCCTCTCTCAACTGAAAACCAGAGGACTGTCCCTGTCCGCCTGGTGAGTTTGGGGTCTCCTGGCTGGGGGTCATCTACTACCTGCTTGACCCATTCTTCTATGGCGGACTTGTATTCCCAAGCCGTCTGGGCGTAGACAGTAATTTCCCACGGCACTTTGGGGTTTAAGCATCCCGGTTTTGCAGTAGTACTGGGCGGCGGAGTGGAAGTTCCGGCCGCCTCCGCCGCACCAGTAAATGTCCTTGGCGGAGCAGGCCTAGGCCTGTTGGAGGTATCGGGACCCGCGGGAAGTGGTACAGGGGCAAGTACGGACTGGGCGGTTCCAGTGCCTCCTGGTGGTCATCGCGGGGTCCAATCGCTGTCTGCGGTGCAGGCTGGTCCGAAGCCTGGGCAGCTACGTCAGCGGCATCATCCGCGGGAGCAGACTTAGCATCGGCGGCCATCTTGGGGGACGTCTCGCCTTCGACGCTGTCAGCAGAAGTAGCGGAGGGATCCACAGCCTCCGAGGACTTGGCTGGAGTAGCGTCTTCTTCCGCAGGAGTGGTAACAGCAACAGCGGCCTTCTCTTCTTCGGAGCTGGTAAGAATAGGGGTTACAGGCTCCGTAGCCGTGGAGGGATCCACTGTCTCCGGGCTTGCGGCAAACACGGAGGGACCACTTTTCTTCACCAGTTGAGAGACTTGAATCTCTGGTGGGTGGTCTTCATACACAGGCTCTCCTCCGATAACCATTTGGTTCCATTTCGGCAACGGGAGCGCCATCTTCCTTGGCTCCTCTGTCGAGGTGCATTCAGGAAGTGAGGGTGGAGCCCAGAGGGAGGAGACTTCACTCCCTTGGCTCACAATGCAAAGTTCTTGGTGGGCAGGCTTTAGATTTCCCGCTTCTAGGGGGGCGTATTCGGCATCTTCGTGCTCTTGAGAGGGCGTTCCTGAGTTTTCCCGCTTCTGGGCATGAAGAAGCAGCGCAATTTTGCGAATATGGCGAATTAACCCTTTGAGTGCTGGAGCGCACGTTTAGCGCTTTCTGGCACAGCAACAAAGTAATAAAGTCAATTTTCAGGGTTTTTGTACAATTCTCAGAACTTGCAGTACTGTGAAACATGCAATTCGATCCGGTTAAGCACACAATTGGGTTCGGTTCTGTTGGCACACAGCTCGATCCTGTTCTGTTGGCACACAGCTCGATCCTGTTCCAGTGACGCCAAAATATGCAGTAAGCCAGATTGGGGTTATGCACACTGACGCTATAATATGCAATGACTGGGTCAGGTGTAAATTATAGTTAAGAGTTTTTGTTCGTGACACCAATTGTAGCGTGCGCAGGGTACAGTCTCAGGGCCCTTTAAGGTGTTGCAACTCACGTACCAGGTTAGGAATGCCAGAGTGGGGTAATGTCTCTGTTTGATAATGGCAATAGTGTCAACGGTGTCTCCTACCTTGGTACGGCTGGACTCCTGGATCCTGGCTCACTTGCAATAAATGAGTGGGTTGCTAGTAGGAGTAATTGAGGAACTTGGTAGCAATGAATGAGATCCAGACTTGGAATATAATTCAAACTTGTCTTTACTCTGGTGCAGCAGTAATCCATATGAGGTACAGCAATAGTCTTTGGTCCCAGCAGTTATTGGCAATGTATGGCAGGAATCTATCTTCTGCTTCTATCATGTGCCTGGAGAATATGGCAGAAATTACTATCTTCTGCTCTATCTTCTGCTGTATATGGGACTGACTAGCTGAGGAGGAATTTGGCTTCTCCTGGTCTCTGGATGGTACTCACAGTTATGCTCACAGGGTATGGTTCTTCCTGGAGTTCTGGAGGTGGCTGCTTGCTTGTCACCAGCTGAGGCTGAAGGCTCAGGCTGGGAATGATGATCTTTGGTCTCAGCCGAGACAAGATCCTGGGTTGGGATCCCTAGAACTGGGAGCTCCTACCAGCACAGCTTTCCCCTAGCCGGGGCGGCTGGCACACTAGCTGAACTTCCTTCCCTCCACATGAGGCAGGATGTGGGAACATTCCACACCTCCTCAATAAGGGGGGAGCTAGACTGGAATGAACTATTACAGTCTAGATATGTTAAACTGAACTAAGACCCTTCTAAACACATTGCGGCCAGCTGCTGGTGTACATGGAAATCACAGCAAATACATTTACAAGGCTTCCAATGCACATTAGTGAGGATGTGATGTTAAATTACACAGGATGACAATGCAGATACACTTAACAGGTTGTAGCGGGGTAAAAGAGTTTCGTAACATAACTCTGGCAGGCTGTTCCTAACTCATGTACCAGGTTAGGAATGCCAGAGTGGGGTAATGTCTCTGTTTGATAATGGCAATAGTGTCAACGGTGTCTCCTACCTTGGTACGGCTGGACTCCTGGATCCTGACTCACTTGCAATAAATGAGTGGGTTGCTAGTAGGAGTAATTGAGGAACTTGGTAGCAATGAATGAGATCCAGACTTGGAATATAATTCAAACTTGTCTTTACTCTGGTGCAGCAGTAATCCATATGAGGTACAGCAATAGTCTTTGGTCCCAGAAGGTATTGGCAATGTATGGCAGGAATCTATCTTCTGCTTCCATCATGTGCCTTGAGAATATGGCAGGAATTACTATCTTCTGCTCTATCTTCTGCTGTATATGAGACTGACTAGCTGAGGAGGTATTTGGCTGCTCCTGGTCTCTGGATGGTACTCACAGTTATGCTCACAGGGTATGGTTCTTCCTGGAGTTCTGGAGGTGGCTGCTTGCTTGTCACCAGCTGAGGCTGAAGGCTCAGGCTGGGAATGATGATCTTTGGTCTCAGCCGAGACAAGATCCTGGGTTGGGATCCCTAGAACTGGGAGCTCCTACCAGCACAGCCTTCCCCTAGCCGGGGCGGCTGGCACACTAACTGAACTTCCTTCCCTCCCCATGAGGCAGGATGTGGGAACATTCCACACCTCCTCAAAGAGGGGGGAGCTAGACTGGAATGAACTATTCCAGTCTAGATATGCTAAACTGAACTAAGTCCCTTCTAAACACATTGCGGCCACCTGCTGGTGTACATGGAAATCACAGCAAATACATTTACAAGGCTTCCAATGCACATTAGTGAGGATGTGACGTTAAATTACACAGGATGACAATGCAGATACACTTAACAGGTTGTAGCGGGGTAAAAGAGTTTCGTAACATAACTCTGGGATGTTACACAGGCGCTAGGGACAGTGCTAGAAAAATCTTCATTGTGCTAAAAATATACGATTTACAAGTGCAGGGAAAGATTATTCAAGGTGTAGGGAAAGGATAGGGAGAAATCATTCCACAGCATTTATGTTGAACAGGGTTCAGTAGGGGAGGTTACAGCCTGGGTAATAGGACCAATCCTATTACACCTTGCTGCACTGACTGGGGATCCAAATTGCCATTACGCAGCTTTTTAATTCCAGCAAACTCTTATTGAGGTGCAAGTGCTGTTTGATACAGCCATTAATAGGGTTTATTACAAGAAAATATTTCTACGTCTTATTTGCCTTTGTGCGGTGCAGTTATATGTTCGAAAGCATTTTTTGGCTTGTATTAGTGGAAAAAAAGGGCTTATTAGCTGTTGTGTGGTGAAGTGCAAAAATTACAGCCCTTTTTGTCGTGTATTAGTGGCAAAAGTAAAATATATTTGCCGTTCAGCAGTGCAGTTATATGTTCTAAAGCCCTTTTTGGCGTGTATTAGTGGCAAAAGTAAAATATATTTGCCGTTCAGCTGTGCAGTGATATGTTCTAAAGCCTTTTGTGGCGTGTATAAGTGGAAAAAATAAGGGCCTATTTGCCATTCAGCGGTGCAGTTATATGTTCTAAAGCCCTTTTTTGTGTGCATTAGTGGGGGGGGAAAGGGCTTATTAGCCGTTGTGTGGTGAAGTGAGAAAATTACAGACATTTTTGTGGTGTTTTAATTTCCTTTTTATTTATTTATTAGATTTTTTGGGCATTAGCGTATACTGATGGATTACTGACTAAATGCTGACCGAGTGAAGGCGGATGCTCAACAGACAGGATCCGTTTTTTTTGGGTTATTGTTCTGACGGATCAGAGGAAGGGCAAAATAATCAGTGACATCAAGACAAACTTACTGCTAACACCCTCTCCACTCTGTCTGGGGGCTCTACTTGTATAAGCAATTATATAGAACAGGTTCTGTAGACATCTATGTGGAATCAGCTGACGACTGTGTAAAAGGAGTGCGCTTCTTCTTGGCGCTAACATCAACCTGTAAGGTTGAGTTCATAGTTATTTGGTCAGTTTTGGCCCAGTGACTGCCCAAATAAGTGAAGTGTGCAGTGATTGTAAAGCTACTTTCACCCTAGCGGCAAGGAATTCCGGAAGGCTGTTCCGGCGGGTGAACAGCCTGTGGGATCCTTGCTGCCACGAGTGCACGCGTGCCCCCGGACTACCACTCCGGCCCCATTGACTATAATGGGGGCGGTCCGGAGTCCCGGCGGCAGTACGGTAAACATGCCGAGAGGCGATCGGAATAAAACTACGACATGTTTGCCGTGCTGCCGTCGGAACTTTGGCCCGCCCCCATTACAGTCAATGGGGCCGGAGCGGTAGTCCAGGGGCGCGCGTGCACTAGCAGTAACACGAATCCGACAGGCTGTTCACACACCGGAACAGCCTGCCAGAGTTCCTTGCCACTAGTGTGAAAGTAGCCTAAGAGCGACGCCTGTCATCTGAATGTCATACGGACTCACAGTATTATTTCACTACCAGAGCAGACTCCCAGCGTGTTACTGCAAGGCACAGTGTTCTACACCACTATACAGGCTCTCTGCAGCCAGGAAATAGCTGTTTTTTAACACAATTCACCGCAAATAAATTCGGATCAAACTGAATAAATTTTTTAAAAAATTTGCTCATCTCTAGTGAAGACTTCTACACAATTTCATATGCATTAATGTTATTTAGTTCTAAGTATCTAATCTTTTTTTGTGTGACCACATCCTGAGGTAGACTACTCCACAGATTCACAGCTCGCATGGGGAAGTAGTCTTGTCGCCTCTGGAATGAATGAAAAATTCTCTAGATGGAAAAAGTGCCCTCTTGTCTCTTGAGAGTATTTTTTGGAGGGGATTGAACTTTATTAATAATTTTTTTTATAATCTTTTCTCATAGCTTAGACACGCCGCTTAGACACACCCCGCCGTTTATCCTCATTGGCTGAAGGCCACCTTAATAAAATGGGAATGGTTGGTGATATTAACTTCCTGTTTGTGGCACATTAGTATATGTGAGGGGGGAAACTTTTCAAGATTGTGGTGACCATGGCGGCCATTTTGAAGTCGGCCATTTCGAATCCAACATTTGTTTTTTCAATAGGAAGAGGGTCATGTGACACATAAAAACTTATTGGGAATTTCACAAGAAAAACAATGGTTTTAATGTAACTTTATTCTTTCATGAGTTATTTACAAGTTTCTGACCGTAGTTTCAGGTGCTGCACATCTCGTATCTTCACAGCATAGACAATTGCTGTGAAGTGCTATCCGCATCTTTTGCGGCCCCATTGAAGTGAATGGCTCCACACCCGAGCCGCAAAAACGGCGGCTCGGATGGGGACCACAACAACAGTCGTGTGCATGAGGCCTTTAACAAGCAATTCTAAATGGTATCTATGCATTACAGAATCTGCAGACCAGCATTGGAATATATACTAATAAAAAACGGCCTGGAAGCCTTCACAGGCTCAAACCTATTACTAGTACAGATCGCCTTCCCTGATCTCAGCCAGGGGAAGGCACACAACTGCGGGTTTGGTATAAGCTCTCTCAGATGTCGTGGTCACATTTGACCACTGCATCTAAGGGGGTTAAATGTATGTGATTAGCATTATTGCTGATTTCAGACATTAGCCTAGGGACTCTGCTGCCCTAAAACAGCAAAAACAAACCCGGCCGGTATGGCAACCCTGGGCTTGCTAGTGGGCACCATCTTAAAGACCAGACTTCCATCATCGTACAGCAGAGGTCTGGGTTAAACAATGAGATACAGATTGCAGGTTTGGTACACTTGTTAAATGAAGAAACTCTGCAACAGGTTTATTGAAAAAAGAGCGCAATTATTCACCGTCTGCGGCAAAAATATAAACTAACAGTGACACTGGATAATACAATTACTGTACACTTATTTATTATTAATTGAAAAAAAAATATTTGCTGAAGGTGACACTGGAAAATATGCTTTTTGTACTGTCACGGTGCGCTCTGTGCGGAGGCGGGGACGACCGGGGCGCGCTCGCGTTATCAGCGCGCCCGGCGTCGCCCATTCCCATGGTAACCGCAATGGGGCTGAGCGCTGAGCTGCTCTCTCGGCGCTCGGCTGTACTAGAACTCAGGAGTCATGTGACGCTGGCCACGTCACATGACTCCACCAGCACCCTATTTAAACAGGCAATCTTCTGGCCACAGATTGCCTGTTATTGAGGTCCTTCCTGCGATTATTACCTGGTTTGCTGTTCTCCTGCTCATGTTAGACTTCCATCCGTCTCATCCCTTGGTCTTGGCGTTCCCTCCTTTTTCTGACTTTGGCTTTCTCCTGACGATCCTCTGCTTGCTCCTCTGGTACCTTGCTGCTCTCCAGGTTTTGACTCGGCTCGTTAGATTGCTCTGTTGTGTGTTTTGTCCGTCTTCCCTGCACTTATCCTAGTTGAGAGTTTGTCGATCAGTTGTCCCTTGTCACTAGGACTTGCAAGGCAAGTAGGCAGGGACAGGGGTGCGGGTTGAGCTCAGTGGTCACTTCCCTACCCCCTATGTGTGTGACAGAATAACAGGCCCAAATTGCCACTGTTATCATTAATCCTTTGGTTACCCTGACGGAGCATGTTTCCAATTTGACTCAGATGGTTCAGGAATTGGGGGAGAAACTCAGTTTACATGAGTCAGGACTAGAGTTGAGCGAACACCTGGATGTTCGGGTTCGAGAAGTTCGGCCGAACTTCCCGGAAATGTTCGGGTTCGGGATCCGAACCCGAACTGAACTTCGTCCCGAACCCCATTGAAGCCAATGGGGACCCGAACTTTTGGGCACTAAAAAGGCTGTAAAATAGCCCAGGAAAGAGCTAGAGGGCTGCAAAAGGCAGCAACATGTAGGTAAATCCCCTGCAAACAAATGTGGATAGGGAAATGAATTAAAATAAAAATTAAAAAAATAAAAATTAACCAATATCAATTGTACAGAGGTCCCATAGCAGAGAATCTGGCTTCACATCAGCAGAGAATCAGTCTCTTCATGCCATAGCAAAGAATCTGGCTTCATGTCAGCACAGAATCAGTCTCTTCATGCCATAGCAGAGAATCTGGCTTCATGTCAGCACAGAATCAGTCTTCATGTCATAGCAGAGAATCAGGCTTCACGTCACCCACCACTGGAACAGGCCACTGTCACACATTTAGGCCCCGGCACCCAGACAGAGGAGAGCGGTCCCGTAACAGAGAATCTGGCCTTATGTCAGCACAGAATCTGTCTTCATGTCATAGCAGAGAATCAGGCTTCACGTCACCCACCACTGGAACAGGCCACTGTCACACATTTAGGCCCCGGCACCCAGACAGAGGAGAGCGGTCCCGTAACAGAGAATCTGGCCTTATGTCAGCGCAGAATCTGTCTTCATGTCATAGCAGAGAATCAGGCTTCACGTCACCCACCACTGGAACAGGCCACTGTCACACATTTAGGCCCCGGCACCCAGACAGAGGAGAGCGGTCCCGTAACAGAGAATCTGGCCTTATGTCAGCACAGAATCTGTCTTCATGTCATAGCAGAGAATCAGGCTTCACGTCACCCACCACTGGAACAGGCCACTGTCACACATTTAGGCCCCGGCACCCAGACAGAGGAGAGCGGTCCCATAACAGAGAATCTGGCCTTATGTCAGCGCAGAATCTGTCTTCATGTCATAGCAGAGAATCAGGCTTCACGTCACCCACCACTGGAACAGGCCACTGTCACACATTTAGGCCCCGGCACCCAGACAGAGGAGAGCGGTCCCGTAACAGAGAATCTGGCCTTATGTCAGCGCAGAATCTGTCTTCATGTCATAGCAGAGAATCAGGCTTCATGTCACCCACCACTGGAACAGGCCACTGTCACATATTTAGACCCAGGCAGAGGAAAGAGGTCGCGTAACAGAGAATCTGGCCTTATGTCAGCACAGAATCTGTCTTCATGTCATAGCAGAAAATCAGGCTTCACGTCACCCACCACTGGAACAGGCCACTGTCAAACATTTAGGCCCCGGCACCCAGACAGAGGAGAGCGGTCCCGTAACAGAGAATCTGGCCTTATGTCAGCGCAGAATCTGTCTTCATGTCATAGCAGAGAATCAGGCTTCACGTCACCCACCACTGGAACAGGCCACTGTCACACATTTAGGCCCCGGCACCCAGGCAGAGGAGAGCGGTCCCGTAACAGAGAATCTGGCCTTATGTCAGCACAGAATCTGTCTTCATGTCATAGCAGAGAATCAGGCTTCACGTCACCCACCACTGGAACAGGCCACTGTGACACATTTAGGCCCCGGCACCCAGACAGAGGAGAGCGGTCCCGTAACAGAGAATCTGGCCTTATGTCAGCGCAGAATCTGTCTTCATGTCATAGCAGAGAATCAGGCTTCACGTCACCCACCACTGGAACAGGCCACTGTCACACATTTAGGCCCCGGCACCCAGACAGAGGAGAGCGGTCCCGTAACAGAGAATCTGGCCTTATGTCAGCGCAAAATCTGTCTTCATGTCATAGCAGAGAATCAGGCTTCACATCACCCACCACTGGAACAGGCCACTGTCACACATTTAGGCCCAGGCACCCAGGCAGAGGAGAGAGGTCGCGTAACCGAGAATCTGGCCTTATGTCAGCACAGAATTTGTCTTCATGTCATAGCAGAGAATCAGGCTTCACGTCACCCACCACTGGAACAGGCCACTGTCACACATTTAGGCCCCGGCACCCAGGCAGAGGAGAGCGGTCCCGTAACAGAGAATCTGGCCTTATGTCAGCGCAGAATCTGTCTTCATGTCATAGCAGAGAATCAGGCTTCACGTCACCCACCACTGGAACAGGCCACTGTCACATATTTAGGCCTAGGCACCCAGGCAGAGGAGAGAGGTCGCGTAACAGAGAATCTGGCTTCATGTCAGCACAGAATAAGTCTTCATGTCATAGCAGAGAATCAGGCTTCACGTCACCCACCACTGGAACAGGCCACTGTCACACATTTAGGCCCCGGCATCCAGACAGAGGAGAGGTTCATTCAACTTTGGGTTACCCCGCAATATAGTGGTAAAATGAAATTAAAAATAGTATTGAATGAGGAAGTGCCCTGGAGTAGAATAATATATTGTTAAGGGGAGGTAGTTAATATCTAATCTGCATAAAGGATGGACAGGTCCTGTGGGATCCATGCCTGGTTCATTTTTATGAACGTCAGCTTGTCCACATTGGCTGTAGACAGGCGGCTGCGTTTGTCTGTAATGACGCCCCCTGCCGTGCTGAATACACGTTCAGACAAAACGCTGGCCGCCGGGCAGGCCAGCACCTCCAAGGCATAAAAGGCTAGCTCTGGCCACGTGGACAATTTGGAGACCCAGAAGTTGAATGGGGCCGAACCATCAGTCAGTACGTGGAGGGGTGTGCACAGGTACTGTTCCACCATGTTAGTGAAATGTTGCCTCCTGCTAACACGTTCCGTATCAGGTGGTGGTGCACTTAGCTGTGGCGTGTTGACAAAACTTTTCCACATCTCTGCCATGCTAACCCTGCCCTCAGAGGAGCTGGGCGTGACACAGCTGCATTGGCGACCTCTTGCTCCTCCTCTGCCTTCGCCTTGGGCTTCCACTGGTTCCCCTGTGACATTTGGGAATGCTCTCAGTAGCGCGTCTACCAACGTGCGCTTGTACTCGCGCATCTTCCTATCACGCTCCAGTGTAGGAAGTAAGGTGGGCACATTGTCTTTGTACCGGGGATCCAGCAGGGTGGCAACCCAGTAGTCCGCACACGTTAAAATGTGGGCAACTCTGCTGTCGTTGCGCAGGCACTGCAGCATGTAGTCGCTCATGTGTGCCAGGCTGCCCAGAGGTAAGGACAAGCTGTCCTCTGTGGGAGGCGTATCGTCATCGTCCTGTGTTTCCCCCCAGCCACGCACCAGTGATGGGCCCGAGCTGCTTTGGGTGCCACCCCGCTGTGAACATGCTTCATCCTCATCCTCCTCCACCTCCCCCTCATCCTCGTCCTCCTCGTCCTCCAGTAGTGGGCCCTGTCTGGCCACATTTGTACCTGGCCTCTGGTGTTGCAAAAAACCTCCCTCTGAGTCACTTCGAAGAGACTGGCCTGAAAGTGCTAAAAATGACCCCTCTTCCTCCTCTTCCTCCTGGGCCACCTCCTCTTCCATCATCGCCCTAAGTGTTTTCTCAAGGAGACATAGAAGTGGTATTGTAACGCTGATAACGACGTCATCGCCACTGGCCATGTTGGTGGAGTACTCGAAACAGCGCAACAGGGCACACAGGTCTCGCATGGAGGCCCAGTCATTGGTGGTGAAGTGTGTCTGATCCACAGTGCGACTGACCCGTGCGTGCTGCAGCTGAAACTCCACTATGGCCTGCTGCTGCTCGCACAGTCTGTCCAGCATATGCAAGGTGGAGTTCCACCTGGTGGGTACGTCGCATATGAGGCGGTGAGCGGGAAGGCCAAAGTTACGCTGTAGCGCAGACAGGCGAGCAGCGGCAGGGTGTGAACGCCGGAAGCGCGAACAGACGGCCCGCACTTTATTCAGCAGCTCTGACATGTCGGGGTAGTTGCGAATGAACTTCTGCACCACCAAATTCAGCACATGCGCCAGGCAAGGGATGTGCGTCAAACCGGCTAGTCCCAGAGCTGCAACGAGATTTCGCCCATTATCGCACACCACCAGGCCGGGCTTGAGGCTCACCGGCAGCAACCACTCGTCGGTCTGTTGTTCTATACCCCGCCACAACTCCTGTGCGGTGTGGGGCCTGTCCCCCAAACATATGAGTTTCAGAATGGCCTGCTGACGTTTACCCCGGGCTGTGCTGAAGTTGGTGGTGAAGGTGTGTGGCTGACTGGATGAGCAGGTGGAAGAAGAGGAGGAGGAAGCTGAGTAGGAGGAGGAGGAGGAGGCAAAGAATGTTGCCCTGCGATCCTTGGCGGCGGAAGGACGTGCGCCAAACAGCTCTCCGCCTGGGGCCCAGCCGCCACTACATTTACCCAGTGTGCAGTTAGGGAGATATAGCGTCCCTGGCCGTGCTTACTGGTTAGGTGGACCTTGCCACAGATGGCGTTGCGCAGTGCACACTTGATTTTATCGGACACTTGTTTGTGCAGGGAAGGCACGGCTCTCTTGGAGAAGTAGTGGCGGCTGGGAACAATATACTGTGGGACAGCAAGCGACATGAGCTGTTTGAAGCTGTGTGTGTCCACCAGCCTAAATGACAGCATTTCATAGGCCAGTAGTTTAGAAATGCTGGCATTCAGGGCCAGGGATCGAGGGTGGCTAGGTGGGAATTTACGCTTTCTCTCAAATGTTTGTGAGATGGAGAGCTGAACGCTGCCGTGTGACATGGTTGAGATGCTTGGTGACGCAGGTGGTGGTGTTGGTGGTACATCCCATGTTTGCTGGGCGGCAGGTGCCAACGTTCCTCCAGAGGCAGAGGAAGAGGCCGAGGCGGCGGCAGCAGCAGCAGAAGAGGCCGAGGCGGCGGCAGCAGCAGAAGAGGCCGAGGCGGCAGCAGCAGAAGAGGCAGCAGGGGGAGCCTGAGTGACTTCCTTGTTTTTAAGGTGTTTACTCCACTGCAGTTCATGCTTTGCATGCAGGTGCCTGGTCATGCAGGTTGTGCTAAGGTTCAGAACGTTAATGCCTCGCTTCAGGCTCTGATGGCACAGCGTGCAAACCACTCGGGTCTTGTCGTCAGCACATTGTTTGAAGAAGTGCTATGCCAGGGAACTCCTTGAAGCTGCCTTTGGGGTGCTCGGTCCCAGATGGCGGCGGTCAGTAGCAGGCGGAGTCTCTTGGCGGCGGGTGTTCTGATTTTGCCCACTGCTCCCTCTTTTGCTACGCTGTTGGCTCGGTCTCACCACTGCCTCTTCCTCCGAACTGTGAAAGTCAGTGGCACGACCTTTATTCCATGTGGGGTCTAGGACCTCATCGTCCCCTGCATCGTCTTCCACCCAGTCTTGATCCCTGACCTTCTGTTCAGTCTGCACACTGCAGAAAGACGCAGCAGTTGGCACCTGTGTTTCGTCATCATCAGAGACGTGCTGAGGTGGTATTCCCATGTCCTCATCATCAGGAAACATAAGTGGTTGTGCGTTAGTGCATTCTATCTCTTCCACCCCTGGTGAAGAGCTAGGTGGATGCCCTTGGGAAACCCTGGCAGCAGAGTCTTCAAACAGCATAAGAGACTGCTGCATAACTTGAGGCTCAGACAGTTTCCCTGATATGCATGGGGGTGATGTGACAGACTGATGGGCTTGGTTTTCATGCGCCATCTGTGCGCTTTCTGCAGAAGACTGGGTGGGAGATAATGTGAACGTGCTGGATGCACTGTCGGCCACCCAATTGACTAATGCCTGTACCTGCTCAGGCCTTACCATCCTTAGAACGGCATTGGGCCCCACCAAATATCCCTGTAAATTCTGGCGGCTACTGGGACCTGAGGTAGTTGGTACACTAGGACGTGTGGCTGTGGCAGAACGGCCACGTCCTCTCCCAGCACCAGAGGGTCCACTAACACCACCACGACCATGACCATGTCTACGTCCGCGTCCGCGTCCCTTATTAGATGTTTTCCTCATTGTTCCCGTTCACCACAATTTTGAGAATGGCAAATTTGGGAATAGTTTTTCAACCCAGAAAAAAAAAATGTGCTTTTACGGTCACTACAAATAACTTGACCAGCTAAAACAGTACAGATTTGCTTGAATAGAAATGTGAGACCTGTTTTTTTTTTGCACTGTGTGACAGGTTAAGGTTTAATCACAGAATCAGACTTCTATCTGCACGGTAGCGTGTGTCTTAGGTTTTTCTGAATGACACTATCAGTACCTTCAATGTAAGATATCCTTTTTGGGATAGATTTCAAGTAGGCCTCAAATACCAGAAACTAGTTATTTTGAGAATGGCAAATTTGGGAATAGTTTTTCAACCCAGAAAAAAAAATGTGCTTTTACGGTCACTACAAATAACTTGACCAGCTAAAACAGTACAGATTTGCTTGAATAGAAATGTGAGACCTGTTTTTTTTTGCACTGTGTGACAGGTTGAGGTTTAATCTCAGAATCAGACTTCTATCTGCACGGTAGCGTGTGTCTTAGGTTTTTCTGAATGACACTATCAGTACCTTCAATGTAAGATATCCTTTTTGGGATAGATTTCAAGTAGGCCTCATATACCAGAAACTAGTTATTTTGAGAATGGCAAAGTTGGGAATAGTTTTTCAACCCAGAACAAAAAGTGTGCTTTTACGGTCACTACAAATAACTTGACCAGCTAAAACAGTACAGATTTGGTTGAATAGAAATGTCAGGTCTATTTTTTAGGCGCTGGGTGACAGGCTCAACTTGCCCCTGATGTAGTATATGGCCAAAAAATAACCACACTGTTGATGGTTAAATGCACTTGGGTGACACAGCCTCAGCCTGCACCAGATGTAGTATATGGCCAAAAAATAATCAGACTGTTGATGGTTAAATGCACTTCGGTGACACAGGCTCAGCCTGCAGCTGATGTAGTATATGGCCAAAAAATAACCAGACTGTTGATGGTTAAATGCACTTCGGTGACACAGGCTCAGCCTGCAGCTGATGTAGGATATAGCATAAAATAACCACACTATTGATGGTTAAATACACTTGGTGATAGCTTGTGCTGGCGCACCACAAGTCACAAAATGGCCGCCGATCACCCCAGAAAAAAAGTGATCTAAAAACGCTCTGGGCAGCCTCAAAAAAGTGAGCAAGTCAATATTAGCACTTCAATGATCCACAGCTGCAGATCGATCACAGAATGAAGTCTTTTGGAGGAGTTAATCACTGCCTAATCTCGCCCTAACGTCACAGCTGCAACCTCTCCCTATGCTTCAATCAGCAGAGTGACGTGCAGCGCAACGTGACCCAAGCTTATATAGAGGCTGGGTCACATGCTGCACTGGCCAATCACAGCCATGCCAATAGTAGGCAAGGCTGTGATGGCCTCTTGGGGCAAGTAGTATGACGCTTGTTGATTGGCTGCTTTGCAGCCTTTCAAAAAGCGCCAAGAAAGCGCCGAACACCGAACCCGAACACGGACTTTTACGAAAATGTTCGGGTTCGGGTCCGTGTCACGGACACCCCAAAATTCGGTATGAACCCGAACTATACAGTTCGGGTTCGCTCATCCCTAGTCAGGACCACTCTCCACTCCGCATTCACCTATTCATCATATGGAACCCCAGTTTAAGCTTCCTGAACCATTTTCTAGTTGTCTCAGTTCCATCGAGGGGTTCTTTCAGGCTCTGGGAATTTTGTATGATGAACCTGACAGGGCCATGGTAGCTGAAACCGCTC
Organism: Bufo bufo; assembly: GCF_905171765.1. Classification (NCBI taxonomy): domain Eukaryota; kingdom Metazoa; phylum Chordata; class Amphibia; order Anura; family Bufonidae; genus Bufo; species Bufo bufo. The sequence continues at coordinate 65,143,223 of NC_053399.1, read as the reverse complement.
TTAAAGCTTTGGTTCAGGGAGATCAACCTGCAGAAGAGTATTGCCCCTAGTTCAGAAGATAGTGTGTCCCCTCTGGCTGGAATGAACCAGCCCTTAAAAACCAGTTCAGGTCAGGCTTGTCTGAGAATCTTAAAGACCTATTAGTTAATTATCAGCTTCCTGAGACATTGGAGGAGACTATGACACTCGCTGTTTGACTTGACAGACGTGTTAGGGAGAGACGGCAGGAACGTTTGCTTTTTCCCCATGAGGCAGTCCAGCCAGAGGTCTGTCCTATGAGCAGAGCTGATATTTCTTCTGATGAATCCATGCAGGTCGGGATGACTTGGCAAGATCAGCGTCGCCGACGTGGGGCTTGTTTCTATTGTGGAGACTCAGACCATTGGATTAATCAGTGCTCCAAGAAGCCTTCCTCCGTTAAATCAACCAAGACAAGGTACCAGGTATATCCAAACGTGGTCAAGAGTAAGGTATTAATTAGTACAGGAGTGAGAAAAGTCCAGCTCGATTAAAATGTTACCTTTATTTTTCAGTGCAGATACAAAGCCAGTTACACTCCAGTCTACATGTTTCGCATCAAGGACAATAGCGATCCTTCCTCATGACATATTAAGGTATTAGTACCTATTACTATCACCATGGGTAATAACAAATGTTCTGATAATGCTTTTATTGACTCTGGTTCTGCTGCAAACTTTATTGATCATAAATTTGCACTAGGGTTGGGCATTCTGATTTTGACACTACCCACTCCCATCCACATCATGGCGATCGATTCCACCCCCTACCCATGGTGGGTGGTACCGTGAAGCATTTCACCTCTGAGATTCCCTTGACTGTGTGGGGGGGGGGGGGGGGCACTCTGAAATATGCTCCCTGTTAGTTCTTGAAAACTTACCAGTAGAGGTAGCACTGGGGATGCCTTGGCTCCAGTTACATAATCCCAAGGGAGAACTGGTGAAATGGGGGTCTAAATGCCACTCGTGCTTGTCTGTGGTCCAAGCTCAGCAAAATCCGATACATTGCCTCTAGTCATAAAGGAATATATGGATGTGTTCTCCTCATCTGACCCCGAGTCTTTACCACCCCATAGGTCTTACGATTGCACCATTGAATTGGTAGGGAGTGCCAGGTTTTGCAAGGGACACATCTATAATCTTTCTAGGCCTGAATGCAAGGCCATGGAGGATTATGTCAAGGAGAGTCTCAGTAAGGGGCACATTAGGCCTTCGGTATCTTCTATGGGGGCGAGATTTTTCTTTGTTAAAAAGAAGGATGGAGGCCTCAGACCTTGTATCGATTATCGGGAATTCAATAAGATAACGATTAAGAATCAGTAGTCCCTCCCGTTGATTCTCGATTTGTTTAATCAAGTACAGGGGGGCTTCCTGGTTCTCTAAAATTGATTTGAAGGGGGCATATAACTTAATTCGAATTAAGGAGGGAGACGAGTGGAAGACAGCTTTCAATACTCCAGCTGGACACTTAGAATATCTTGTAATGCCTTTTGGACTCAGCAATGCGCCAGCGGTGTTCCAAAATTTTATGAATGATATTTTCAGAGAATTCTTGGGTAAATTTATGATTGTTTACCTTGATGATGTTTTGATTTTTCCCCCTGACCTTGAAAGTCATGTGTTTCATTTTAAACAAGTTTTGGAGATTTTGAGGAAGAATCAATTAGCTGCCAAACAGATCTTGGGTATGTTCTCAAAATGGATCCTAGCAAGGTATTAGCAATTATGGATTGGGTAAGGTCATCGTCCTTAAAGGCCTTACAACGTTTTTTTGGGGTTCGCTAATTATTACCGCAGATTTATAAAGAATTCTTCGGTAATTGCTAGACCCTTGTCCGACCTCACCAAAAAAGGGGCGGACCTGGATAACTGGTCTGTTGAAGCTACTGTAGCATTTGAAACTCTTAAAAAGGCCTTCAGTAGCGCTCCTGTTTTGATTCAGCCGGATCAAGAGAGACCTTTCATTGTGGAGGTGGATGCCTCAGAGGACGGAGTAGGGGCGGTCCTCTCTCAAGGCCCCTCTACTCTTACCAATTTAAGGCCTCGCGCCTTCTTTTCCAGAAAATTTTCTCCCACCGAGAGAAATTATGACGTGGGGAATCGGGAATTGCTAGCCATTAAATGGGCGTTTGAGGAGTGGAGGCATTTTCTTGAAGGGGCTAAACATTGTGTCACCGTTGTCACTGATCACAAAAATCTAATGTTTCTTGAGTCTGCTAAGAGGTTGAATCCCTGTCAAGCCAGATGGGCATTGTTTTTTACACGTTTTAATTTCTCCATCACTTTCAGGCCAGGAAGTAAGAACGTGAAGGCCGATGCCATATCTCTGAGTTTTTGTGCGTTTCAGCCTACGGATGCACCACCTGAAACCATACTGCCAGCTAATGTCTTTTTAGCAGCCTTGTCCCAAGACCTTACGGCTCTTATTAAGGCAGAACAACATCTGGCCCCGGCACCAACACCTACAGATAAGTTGTTTTTCCCCAAACAATTCCATCTCCGGCTGTTGGGTGAGTGTCATGACTCTATTTTGTGTGGACATCCTGGTATCGAGGTCTTACTGGTAGCCCACCCTAGTCAAGGATGTCAAGTCCTATGTGTCGGCCTGCGAGGTTTGTGCCAAGTCTAAAACCCCTAGAACTCGCCCTGCTTTTGAGTTGCAACCCCTACCCATTCCCAGTAGACCCCGGTCTCATATTTCTATGGATTTCATCACGGAACTGCCACCTGCGGAGGGTAAAACTGTGATTTGGGCAGTCGTCGATAGGTTCTGCAAGATGGTACATTTTGTTCCTCTTTCTAAGCTTCCTAATGCTAAGACTCCGGCCTCTGTATTTGTAGAACAAATTGTACGTTTGTACGGTATTCACGAAAACATTGTATCGAATAGGGGGGTCCAGTTTGTGTCTAGATTTTGGAGAGCCTTCTGTCAGAGGTGCCAAATTTCATTGTCTTTCTCATCTGCCTATCATCCTGAGAGTAACGGGCAGACTGAACGACTTAGTCTGTGGAACAGTTTCTAAGGTCATATGTCTCTGATGATCAACAATTATGGGTTAAGTACCTTCTTTTGGCAGAATTTGCGATAAACTGTGTTAATTTCTCCGCTGGTGTCTCCCCATTCTTTTGTAATTACGGTTTCCATCCTCGTTTTCATTCTAGGTCATCCGTCTCCTCCTCTAACCATGAGGCGGATAAGGTCTCGTCAGAACTGTGCACAGTTTGGGCTCAGGTTCAGTCGAACCTAGAAAAGCTCAAACAGTATTAAAATCAAAGCGAATAATAAACGTTCTAAGGGGATGGATTTTCAGGTTGGGAATAAGGTGTGGCTATCTTCTAAAAATTTGTCTCTTAAGGTGGCCTCCAAAAAGTTTGCACTTCGTTTTATAGGCCCGAACGAGATTACGGAGGTAATTAACCCAGTATCTTTTAGGTTGAAATTGCCCGAGTCTTTCCACATCCATGACGTCTTCCACAAATCTCTGCTTAAGAGACATGTTGCACCTGTTGTTCCTTCACAGTCCGCTCCGCCGCCAGTACTGGTTAATGATTACGTGGAGTTTGTGGTTTCCAAGATATTGGATGTTAGAAGAGTCTGTAACTCTTTACAGTACCTGGTGCACTGGAAAGGCTATGGACCGGAGGAAAGGTCCTGGGTACCAGCTAAGGATGTTCATGCCTCTAGACTTGTCAAAAAATTTAATGTGGAACATCCTGAGAAGCTGCCGCCTGGGGCCTTGGGTCTGGTGGCCCTGTGTAAAAGGGGGGGTACTGTCATTGTGCGCTCTGTGCGGAGGCGGGGATGGCCGGGGCGTGCTTGCGTCATCAGCGCGCCCGGCATCGGCCATTCCCATGGTAACCGTAATGGGGCTGAGCGCCAAGCTGCTCTCTCGGCGCTCAGCTGTATTAGAACTCAGGAGTTATGTGACACTGGCCACGTCACATGACTCCACCAGCGCCCTATTTAAACAGGCAATCTGCTGCCCACAGATTGCCTGTTATTGAGGTCCTTCCTGCAAATACTTACCTCGTTTGCTGTTCTCCTGCTCGTGTTAGACTTCCATCCATCTCATCCCTTGGTCTTGGCGTTCCCTCCTGGTTCTGACTTTGGCTTCCTCCTGACGATCCTCTGCTTGCTCCTCTGGTACCTTGCTGCTCTCCAGGTTTTGACTCGGCTCATTAGACTGCTCTGTTGTGTGTTTTGTCCGTCTTCCCTGCACTTATCCTAGTTGAGGGTTTGTCGACCAGTTGTCCCTTGTCACTAGGACCTGCGAGGCAAGTAGGCAGGGACAGGTGTGCGGGTTGAGCTCAGTGGTCACTTCCCTACCCCCCTGTGTGTGTGACATGTGCTCAACAGTTTTATGGGGGGAAAAAATAAAATTTCAGTGTCCAGTTCAACTATGATGCTTAAAACATAAGCAGACAGAAGATTTAGTTTTTATTAATATTAATTGGGCTTCTAGCTGACTCCCGCACATAAAAAATGGGTACTACTGTAGCTTTAAATACTGATTTGCATTGCAGCCAGTCTGTATGCATGTGAACAGCTCAAGACCTGTAACATACAAAGTATCCTGCTCTGGGTTTTGAATTTAGGTCAAAAAGTTCAACTTTGGTCTCTTCTGACCAGAGCACCTTCTTCCACGTGTTTGCTTGTGTCCTCCACATGGCTTGTGGCAAACTGAAAATGAGACTTCTTTTGTCTTGCTTTCAAAAATGTCTTTCTTCTTGCCACTCTTCCGTAAAGTCCAGATTTATGGAGTACACAACTAATAATTGTCCTGTGAACAGATTATCCCACCTGAGCTGTAGATCTCTGCAGCTCCTCCAGAGTCACCATGGGCCTCTTGGCTGCTTCTCTAATTAGTGCTCTCCTTGCCTGGGCTGTCAGTTTAGGTGGATGGTAATGTCTTGGTAAATTTGCAGTTGTGCCATACTTATTCTATTTTTGGATTATGAATTGCACAGTGCTCCGTGAGATGTTCAGAGCTTGAAATATTTTTATAACCCAACCCTGCTTTACACTCTTACAACTTAATCCCTGACTGATCTGTTGTGTTCTATGGTTTTCATGATGCTATTTTATCACTAATGTTCACTAACAAACCTCTAAGGCCTTCACAGAACAGCTGTAGTTATACTGAGAATAACTTACACACAGGTGGACTCTATTTACTAATTAGGTGACTTCTGAAGGCAATTGGTCACACTGGATTTTATTTAGAGGTATCAGAGTACAGGGGCCTGAACACAAATGCATGGCACACTTTGCATATTTTTATTTATTACAATTTTGGAAAGCCATGTATCCTTTCCTTTTCACTTTACACATACTTCCAACTTTGTCTTGGTCTATCACATAAAATCCCAATACAATACATTTAAGTTTGTGGTTGTAACGTGAAAAAATGTGGAAATGTTCAAGGGGTTGGAATACTTTTAACTTTTTCAAGGTACTGTGTGTATGTACAGTATGTATATACACTGCTCAAAAAAATAAAGGGAACACAAAAATAACACATCCTAGATCTGAGTTAATTAAATATTCTTCTGAAATACTTTGTTCTTTACATAGTTGGCCTACTGAGGAAGGAACTACGGTTCCGAAACGCGTCTAGTGCGAACTAGTGTGAACCTGACCTAGCTAGTGGAGCGTTATTTTTGTTTCTGCTTTCATCATTTTTTTTAAAAAGATTTTTGCCTTGACCATCTCATCTGGATGCAGTTTGAAAAGGGTGAGCACGATATCAGCCATAACCTCAAGCGGTGCAAGCGGTATAATACCATTATAGTGGACTGACTTATTGGTGTGCTAATATTGACGTCTTTGCCGAATACACCGGCGCGGCACTGCTACATCAACTTCCGCTACTTCGATCGGCGCAGGTGGATACCATCACCGACCAGCAAACCACTCTCTGGTCGGATCACGTGAGACGCCGCGAAGAACGAGCAGAGTGACTACCTCGTGGCAGGAGGTAGGAAACTAACCGCAATATTAAGCAACATAGTTGCTGAGACTATCTATCAGCGACCGCTAACGGAATAGTGGCTGAACAATTTATGTTTAGATCAAGGCAAATCAACAGATAAACTATCTGAACACTAGAGATATTCTATCTCAATACGTAGCAGACGGACACCACATAGCAAAACCAGAGGTCATATTTGGAGTACTCCTGTCATTTAGGTATATGCGAGAGCTCCGCATTTAAAGTACCTATTTATATATGCTGTTATGTTGACAATTAACTAGGATATGTGTAACATTGTATTGGGTCAATAAAGTAATTTTAATAAATGCAAAAATACTGTGAGCCAGTCTGATTGTTTTTTACTAAATAACTTGTTGCCAGCTGAAAGATAATTGCCTATGCAGTAATTATCCAATAGGAGGCTCATACCTATTTGCTTAGTTAAATCCAGGTGGCAACTTTTTTTTGGGACAGGCAGTGTATATACACTGCGTGCAGAATTATTAGGCAAATGAGTATTTTGACCACATCATCCTCTTTATGCATGTTGTCTTACTCCAAGCTGTATAGGCTCGAAAGCCTACTACCAATTAAGCATATTAGGTGATGTGCATCTCTGTAATGAGAAGGGGTGTGGTCTAATGACATCAACACCCTATATCAGGTGTGCATAATTATTAGGCAACTTCCTTTCCTTTGGCAAAATGGGTCAAAAGAAAGACTTGACAGGCTCAGAAAAGTCAAAAATAGTGAGATATCTTGCAGAGGGATGCAGCACTCTTAAAATTGCAAAGCTTCTGAAGCGTGATCATCGAACAATCAAGCGTTTCATTCAAAATAGTCAACAGGGTAGCAAGAAGCGTGTGGAAAATCCAAGGCGCAAAATAACTGCCCATGAACTGAGAAAAGTCAAGCGTGCAGCTGCCAAGATGCCACTTGCCACCAGTTTGGCCATATTTCAGAGCTGCAACATCACTGGAGTGCCCAAAAGCACAAGGTGTGCAATACTCAGAGACATGTCCAAGGTAAGAAAGGCTGAAAGACGACCACCACTGAACAAGACACACAAGCTGAAACGTCAAGACTGGGCCAAGAAATATCTCAAGACTGATTTTTCTAAGGTTTTATGGACTGATGAAATGAGAGTGAGTCTTGATGGGCCAGATGGATGGGCCCGTGGCTGGATTGGTAAAGGGCAGAGAGCTCCAGTCCGACTCAGACGCCAGCAAGGTGGAGGTGGAGTACTGGTTTGGGCTGGTATCATCAAAGATGAGCTTGTGGGGCCTTTTCGGGTTGAGGATGGAGTCAAGCTCAACTCCCAGTCCTACTGCCAGTTTCTGGAAGACACCTTCTTCAAGCAGTGGTACAGGAAGAAGTCTGCATCCTTCAAGAAAAACATGATTTTCATGCAGGACAATGCTCCATCACACGCGTCCAAGTACTCCACAGCGTGGCTGGCAAGAAAAGGTATAAAAGAAGAAAATCTAATGACATGGCCTCCTTGTTCACCTGATCTGAACCCCATTGAGAACCTGTGGTCCATCATCAAATGTGAGATTTACAAGGAGGGAAAACAGTACACCTCTCTGAACAGTGTCTGGGAGGCTGTGGTTGCTGCTGCACGCAATGTTGATGGTGAACAGATCAAAACACTGACAGAATCCATGGATGGCAGGCTTTTGAGTGTCCTTGCAAAGAAAGGTGGCTATATTGGTCACTGATTTGTTTTTGTTTTGTTTTTGAATGTCAGAAATGTATATTTGTGAATGTTGAGATGTTATATTGGTTTCACTGGTAAAAATAAATAATTGAAATGGGTATATATTTGTTTTTTGTTAAGTTGCCTAATAATTATGCACAGTAATAGTCACCTGCACACACAGATATCCCCCTAAAATAGCTAAAACTAAAAACAAACTAAAAACTACTTCCAAAAATATTCAGCTTTGATATTAATGAGTTTTTTGGGTTCATTGAGAACATGGATGTTGTTCAATAATAAAATTAATCCTCAAAAATACAACTTGCCTAATAATTCTGCACTCCCTGTATATATATATATATATATATATATATATATAGACTGCTCAAAAAAATAAAGGGAACACAAAAATAACACATCCTAGATCTGAATTAATTAAATATTATTCTGAAATACTTTGTTCTTTACATAGTTGAATGAGCTGACAACAAAATCACACAAAAATTAAAAATGGAAATCAAATTTTTCAACTCATGGAGGTCTGGATTTGGAGTCACACTCAAAATTAAAGTGGAAAAACACACTACAGGCTGATCCAACTTTGATGTAATGTCCTTAAAACAAGTCAAAATGAGGCTCAGTAGTGTGTGTGGCCTCCACGTGCCTGTATGACCTCCCTACAACGCCTGTGCATGCTCCTGATGAGGTGGCGGACGGTCTCCTGAGGGATCTCCTCCCAGACCTGGACTCAAGCATCTGCCAACTCCTGGACAGTCTGTGGTGCAACGTGACGTTGGTGGATAGAGCGAGACATGATGTCCCAGATGTGCTCAATTGGATTCAGGTCTGGGGAACGGGCGGGCCAGTCCATAGCATCAATGCCTTCGTCTTGCAGGAACTGCTGACACACTTTAGCCACATGAGGTCTAGGATTGTCTTGCATTAGGAGGAACCCAGGGCCAACCGCACCAGCATATGGTCTCACAAGGGGTCTGAGGATCTCATCTCGGTACCTAATGGCAGTCAGGCTACCTCTGGCGAGCACATGGAGGGCTGTGCGGCCCTCCAAAGAAATGCCACCCCACACCATTAATGACTCAATGCCAAACCGGTCATGCTGGAGGATGTTGCAGGCAGCAGAACGTTCTCCACGGCGTCTCCAGACTCTGTCACGTCTGTCACATGTGCTCAGTGTGAACCTGCTTTCATCTGTGAAGAACACAGGGCGCCAGTGGCGAATTTGCCAATCTTTGTGTTCTCTGGCAAATGCCAAACGTCCTGCACGGTGTTGGGCTGTAAGCACAACCCCCACCTGTGGATGTCGGGCCCTCATATCACCCTCATGGAGTCTGTTTCTGACCGTTTGAGCAGACACATGCACATTTGTGGCCTCCAGGAGGTCATTTTGCAGGGCTCTGGCAGTGCTCCTCCTGTTCCTCCTTGCACAAAGGCGGAGGTAGCGGTCCTGCTGCTGAGTTGTTGCCCTCCTACGGCCTCCTCCACGTCTCCTGATGTACTGGCCTGTCTCCTGGTAGCGCCTCCATGTTCTGGACACTATGCTGACAGACACAGCAAACCTTCTTGCCACAGATCGCATTGATGTGCCATCCTGGATAAGCTGCACTACCTGAGCCACTTGTGTGGGTTGTAGACTCCGTCTCATGCATCCACTAGAGTGAAAGCACCGCCAGCATTCAAAAGTGACCAAAACATCAGCCAGGAAGCATAGGAACTGAGAAGTGGTCTGTGATCACCACCTGCAGAACCACTTCTTTATTGGGGGTGTCTTGCTAATTGCCTATAATTTCCACCTGTTGTCTATCCCATTTGCACAACAGCATGTGAAATTGATTGTCAGTCAGTGTTGCTTCCTAAGTGGACAGTTTGATTTCACAGAAGTGTGATTGACTTGGAGTTACATTGTGTTGTTTAAGTGTTCCCTTTATTTTTTTGAGCAGTGTATATATATATATATATATATTGCTGACAACACTGGAGGAAGCCCACTGCAATGTAGTCAAAAAGTTCTTAATTTTGGGAGGGTTTTTTTTATTATATTTTAACCCCTTAGCAGTAACGTAACTAGAAATAACTGGGCCTCAGAGCAAATTTTTGAATAGTCTCCCCCCAACTTCTTTGAAACCCTCTCCTTCTTTGCAACCCCACTCCTATAGCTAGCCAAGATCGTTTTCTCAGAAGAGGCTCAGCAGCCTCTCAGTCTGTTTCCTACACATATAGTGTCACTGTATATACTGCCATTGTATAATACTGTTGTGGTGGCTCTGACAATGAAATCTTTTAGTCCTTCTCCTGGGTGGGCCCCTTCTGAGTTTGGGCCCCAAAGAAGCTGCTTCCGCTATAGCTACACTCCTGCCCCTTAGTGATCAGCCTGTTTAGGACCTTACTGACCAAGCATTGTTCTTCATTTTCGCCTTCCAAGATCTATACCTTTTTATTTTTCCGTCTATATAGCTGTATGAGGGCTTGTTTTTTGCAGGACAAGTTGCAGTTTTTAATGTTGCCATTTTGGGGCACAAGTAACTTTCTAATTAACTTTTATTAACTCTTTCTGGAAGTGAGATCATTTTTCGTCATAAATAACATAATATCTTTTTTCTCTGGGTTAGTACGTTTACAGTGATACCAAAAACATATTTTTTTAACGTTTACTACTTTTGTGCAATAAAACCCCTTTTAAAAATAAAAAGAAATTGCCATTGCTGTATCCCAAGACGCATAACTTTTTTATTTTTCTTTCTATGGAGTTGTGTAGGGGGGAGATTTCATTGGTATCATTTAGAGGTTTTTGATCGCTTGCTATTGAGTTTTTTCGGTGGTGACTAAGAATAAATTAGCAATTCTGTCATTTTTTTTCTTTTTACACCATTCACCATAGGGGAAAATTTGTGATAATTGTGTAGTGTGGGTCGTTACGGTCGCAGTAATACCAAACATGTGGAGATTTTATTTTTGCAATTTTTTTTCATTGAAAAGCGTATTTTCTATAGAAAAAAAACTATTTTTTTATTGGAATTTTTTTATTCAATAATTTTTTTTAACCACTTAATAGTCCCACAAGGGGACTATAACAGGCAATCTTTTGATTGCTTCTACAATAAAATGCACTATCCCCTATAGTACATTGCATTTTAATGTCAGTGTTATGGTGACCTTGACCAGCAGGGTGCGCCTCTTAAGGCAGGCTTGGGGTGTGCACCAGGTCCAAGCCTGCTTATACACACATCACTTGCAGGGTGCTGATGGGAGACAGCTTACATACATCCATTGCCTCGTGGGCACGTAAGGGGTTAAACAGCCCGTATCGGCACTCCTGCCGATCCTGGCTGCTAAAGCAGGGGCGCGGCTTTCATGTGAGAGCCAAGCCTCTGCTCTCTGCTGCATGGAGGACCTGTGCAGTGCTTAGTCTGGGCCGCCATGAAAAGGCGGCGCCCAGCCTTAGGCCCCTTAGTGACCGAAGTGAAAAGGCGTATTGGTGGTCATTAAGGGGTTAAATGGAAACTTGAGCAAAGAGAAGCAAGGCTTTCAGAATCCTCTACCCGATAAACTGAACTCCAATTCCTTTAAGAATTCCAGGATAATAAAAATAAATAATAAGTATACTTTCTTGACCTAGATTCCAACCAATAACCTCTTCACCATCCAAAATCATATAATAATTATTTAACTGTATGATGTATTACATGTGAAAAGTTAGAATAATTGTGCTATGGCGACGGTCAGTGGCTCCACTGCTTCACTCACCGATCCCGGGTTTCTGTATCCTGGCTGCACAGACCCACCCTCTTCTCTCCCCTCCCCAGCAGGTCCGGCCACCAGGGTTGCTCTGTCCCTCCATGCAGGCTGCAGCCTGCTTGCTGGCTAGGCCTCTCTACCTGTTTCCATAGGGCACGCATTCCTGGCTCCAAAAGGGAGTTGTTAATCTTACAGAGACTACTCCAGGAGATAGTGGCCTGGTGGTTCTCTTGCAGCAAAAGTTCAAATCTCTGTACAGGGGTTAATGGGTAAAAACCATGGGAATGCCAGGAAAACTCCCTGAGAAGTAGTGTTGAGCGCGAATATTCGAATATCAATTTTTTTTTTGCGAATATCGGCACTAATAGTATTTAACTATTTAATTTTTTTTCAAAAAAGTAAAGTAATATAATCGCATAGCGAATTAAACTTAGCTGTCTCTATAGTCAACTTTCCTATTTGATTGCTAGAATTAGCGAAGTTGACGAATAGGTAGCTAAAACGAAGATGTAGAATACTTTGTTATCTTCGTATTGAGGAATATGACGAATACATTCGTCATATTCGTCATCTTCGCTAATTCTAGATATCAAAGCAATAGGAAAGTAGCCTTAAGTTAAAATCGCAATACGCGATTATTTAAATCGCATAATAATCGCGATAACTAGAATAATGACGAATATTCGATTTCGACGAATATGAAACGAATATTCTATCGAATATTCGCGAATTTCGTCGAAATCGAATATGGCACCTGCCGCTCATCACTACTGAGAAGCAGCCAAAGTCAAATCTGTTGGTTGAGACAGTGGTTCCACACTGACTGCCATAACAAATTGGTGGTGAAGATGGAAGCAAGGGAAATTTGACATAAGGCCAATGCAGTGAAACATCCCCTTTAAACATCTAGGGGTAAATTTATCAGGACTGGTATGTAGTACACTGGTCTTGATGCTGCCAGAGGATGTGCTTAATTTTCTTGAGGCGCAGGCCTTGTCAGAACTTAGGCGCATCCTCCGTCACTCCATTCACCTGAACTAAAATGTACGGCAGCTTATGGTTGCTGTAGATTTTAGTTTCCATTTACAACAAAAAACTGGCATAAAAGAAAATAAATGTCCCAGGCCCTTCTCTGAAAGTGGCAAAGTCGGCGTAGTTATTTATTTGCAGTGGTGTTTAAAAAGTCGCAAACACAGGATTTGCAACTTTTTTCCAACTGACGTAGGGGGGAAGATAAATTCCTCCCCAGTGTTTGCTTTGCTCCTGTCTATATGAATATTAAGGATGCATTTACTAGACCAAGGTCTTGTTACCAGTGGGGTACCTCAGGGATCTGTTCTGGGACCCATATTGTTTAATATCTTTATCAGCGAAATTGCAGAAGGCCTCGATGGTAAGGTGTGTCTTTTTGCTGATGACACAAAGATTTGTAACAGGGTTGATGTTCCTGGAGGGATACACCAAATGGAAAAGGACTTAGGAAAACTAGAGGAATGGTCAAAAATATGGCAACTAAAATTTAATGTTGATAAGTGCAAGATAATGCACCTGGGACGTAAAAACCCAAGAGCAGAATATAAAATCAGTGATACAGTTCTAACCTCAGTATCTGAGGAAAGGGATTTAGGGATCATTATTTCAGAAGACTTAAAGGTAGGCAGACAATGTCATAGAGCAGCAGGAAATGCTAGCAGAATGCTTGGGTGTATAGGGATAGGCATTACCAGTAGAAAGAGGGAGGTGCTCATGCCGCTCTACAGAGCACTAGTGAGACCTCACTTGGAGTATTGTGCTCAGTACTGGAGACCATATCTCCAGAAGGATATTGATACTTTGGAGAGAGTTCAGAGAAGAGCTACTAAACTGGTACATGGATTGCAGGATAAAACTTACCAGGAAAGATTAAAGGACCTTAACATGTATAGCTTGGAAGAAAGACGAGACAGAGGGGATATGATAGAAACTTTTAAATACATAAAGGGAATCAACAAAGTAAAAGAGGAGAGAATATTTAAAAGAAGAAAAACTGCTACAAGAGGACATAGTTTTAAATTAGAGGGGCAAAGGTTTAAAAGTAATATCAGGAAGTATTACTTTACTGAGAGAGCAGTGGATGCATGGAATAGCCTTCCTGCAGAAGTGGTAGCTGCAAATACAGTGGAGGAGTTTAAGCATGCATGGGATAGGCATAAGGCCATCCTTCATATAAGATAGGGCCAGGGGCTATCCATAGTATTTAGTATATTGGGCAGACTGGATGGGCCAAATGGTTCTTATCTGCCGACACATTCTATGTTTCTATGTTTCTATGTCTATCATTGACACACAGAAGTAAGGCTAATTTCACACAGCGTTTTTGCTGGATCCGGCAGGGTCCAGCAAAAACGCTTCCATTACTTATAATACAACCGTCTGCATCCGTTATGAATGGATCCAGTTGTATTATCTTTAACATTGCCAAGACGGATCCGTCATGAACTCCATTGAAAGTCAATGGGGGACGGATCCGTTTTCTATTGTGGTAGATTGTGTGAGAGAAAACTGATCCGTCCCCGTTGACTTGCATTGGGGGTAAATCCGGATCCGTCTTGCTCCGCATCCCAGGATGGAAAACAAAATACAACATGCTGTGGTTTGCTCTCCGGTCTGGGTACGCAACTAAACAGAACGGAATGCATTTTGAAGCATTCCGTTCTATTCTGTTCAGTTTTGTCCCCATTGACAATGAATGCGGACAAAACTGAAGTGTTTTTTTCCGGTATTGAGCCCCTATGACGGAAATCAATACCGGAAAACATAAACGCTAGTGTGAAAGTCCACACTTAGTAACATAGTAAATAGTAACATATTTACTTTTCAATGAGTATATTGTAGGCACAGCATGAAAATAAAGTGGAAAAAAAACTATTTTTCTCTATATCTACTGTCCTCACCTTAAGTTGCATTAGATGCACATCAACATGCTTGCTTTGGGGGTCTTCTTGCACAGACTGTGTAAGCCCTCTTACTCTTTCAGCTGTGCTTCTTATCCAGGTATCAATTTCAGGCAGGTGCAAGATAATTTTCCAGTCTGCCGCTGTATGTACAGGAGGAGGCTTTTCGGAGCGCTTGACACAATCCTGCCCAAAAGAGGGCGCTATTTCATATGAGTCACCATCATTAGGGTCCATGATATCTGCTTCTTGGGATCTAGTAGTTGTCAGACTCATGACGTACAGCTTTTCATACCTAGGGGAGTAGAATAATAGTAAAGTTTTTGCAACATAAATATGAGTACCATAAAATGCCCACAGAATGATGTATTCCTATATCAAATAATAATAGAGCCCTACAATGCCACTGTATAATACTCAATAATACTAACAAACCATGCAAATATGATGCATTGATCTTTTTTTATGTAAGTATGTTTTTTTATGTATGTAAAGTACAGACCAAAAGATTGGACACACCTTCTCATTCAAAGAGTTTTCTTTATTTTCATGACTATGAAGGCATCAAAACTATGAATTAACACATGTGGAATTATATACATAACAAACAAGTGTGAAACAACTGAAAATATGTCATATTCTAGGTTCTTCAAAGTAGCCACCTTTTGCTTTGATTACTGCTTTGCACACTCTTGGCATTCTCTTGATGAACTTCATGGATCGAGGGGGGAGAAATGTGACAACATGGATCGAGGGGGGAGAAATGTGACAACATAGATGGAGGGGGAGAAATGTGACAACATGAATGGAGGGGGAGAAATGTGACAACATGGATGGAGGGGGAGAAATGTGACAACATGGATGGAGGGGGAGAAATGTGACAACATGGATGGAGGGGGAGAAATGTGACAACATTGATGGAGGGGGAGAAATGTGACAATATGGATGGAGAGGGAGAAATGTGGCAACATGGATGGAGGGGGGATAAATGTGACAACATGGATGGAGGGGGAGAAATATGGCAACATGGATGGAGGGGGAGAAATGTGACAACATGGATGGAGGGGGAGAAATGTGACAATATGGATGGAGGAGGAGAAATGTGGCAACATGGATGGAGGAGGGAGAAATGTGACAACATAAATGGAGGGGGAGAAATATGGCAACATGGATGGAGGGGGAGAGATGTGACAACATGGGTGGAGGGAGAGAAATGTGACAACATGGATGGCGGGGGGAGAAATGTGACAACATGGATGGAGGGGGAGAAATATGGCAACATGGATGGAGGGGGAGAGAAATGTGACAACATGGATGAAGGGGGAGAAATTTGACAACATGGATGGAGGGGGGAGAAATTTGGCAACATGGATGTAGGGGGAGAAATGTGGCAACATGAATGGAGGGGAGAGAAATGTGACAACATGGGTGGAGGGGGAGAGATGTGACAACATGGGTGGAGGGGGAGAAATGTGGCAACATGGATGGAGGGGGAGAAATGTGAGGGCTGATGTGACATAGGTGATTTGACATGGAGGGGGAGAATTGTGACATGGAGGGGTGAGAAATGTGACATGGAGGGGTGAGAAATGTGACATTAAGGGGGTGAAATGTGACATAGAGGCCTTGAGGGGGAGAAATGTGACATGGGGAGCTGATGGCTGAAATGTGGGCATGATGGCTGACATGGGGGCATGATGGCTGACATGGGGGGCTGATGGCTAAAATGTGGGCATCATGACTGACATGGGGGCATGATGGCTGACATGGGGGCTGATGGCTGACATGGGGGGTCTGATCTGAGTCATTGGGGGTCTGATCTGAGGTCTGATTAACATTGGGGGTCTGATTGCTGGTCTGACCTGAGGTGTAATGGAAAATATTTTTTTTATTATTATCCTCCTCTAAAACCTAGGTGCGTCTTATGGGCCGGTTTTCTTATAGGGCGAAAAATACAGTCCTCAAACCAGCGATTGTCTGAAGCAGAGCGAAGATACCAGGACCACATAGGGGAGGGGAGAAGCCAGCTGATGCAGACGGGACCAGGGCCAGGGGAGCTTCGGGGGGGGGGCTTCGCTTGTGTTGGCAAAAATCCTTGCACCGGCCCTGCGTTTAACCACAGGTTAGCAAAAGTTAGCGACAACCAGAAGCAGCAGCAGGAACATGCAGACCAGTGTTGCCACAGCCTCAAAAACATATATTTAGGATCTCATTGAAAATGTTATGTATCCACATGGTTAGTTTTCTGGTTGCAGTAAGGGGGACTAAGGGGGTCAACACTATTATTAGGGGGCACTATGGAGGCATCACTATTGTAAGGGGGTAGTAAGGGAGCAGCACTATTGTGAGGGGAGCGCTAGCCGCTAAGGGATCATTCTTACTGTAAGGGGACAATTAGGGGCAAAAACTAATGTGATGGGGGCACTAAGGGAGCATAAGTACAGTGCAGGGGCTATAACAGGACTTTCTAATGTGTGAGGGCCCTAAGGTGCATTTTATTGAGAGGAAGCACTAAGGGGGCATAACGTGTCCTTGGCTCAAAGAGAAGCACCCTGCTATGTGATTCCTTCAGATATACATGTAGGTTTTATAAAGGTGACCTGTACTTTCCTGTCATAAGCATTTTAAGTGTCAGCATTACATGACTAGTATGTAAAGTATTATGATAAGACTATCTATAAAATTCACAACTGCTCAGTACATAGTTGGAACATTATTTTCTTGCCACGCACATACCCTCCCCCACACCAGCCTCCCTATCAATAGCAGTTTACAGACAACTAGTTAATCCAGAGCAATATGGATGAAACAGAATTCTTGTCTCAATTCTGGGCTAAGGGGTCACTTAGCTGGATTGAGAAGGAAAATCAAAGTTGGGTTACACATTACTGTTATTTTTATTTGCAGAGCAAAGTGAGTAAGCAGAGTGAAGCAGGAGCAGCACTGGCCTGTCAACACAACTCCTAACATACTGTATATTTAAAAGCACAGTATAAGGCTACACATGACAGTGAAAAACAAAACGGCTATTAAAAAAGCCTACACAGTCCGTTTGTCATGAACATATTTTGGGTCATTTATCAATCTGGTGTAAAGTAGAACTCGCTTAGTTGCCGATAGCAACCAATCATATTCCACCTTTCATTTTCCAAAGGAGCTGTCAAAAATGAAAGGTGGAATCTGATTGGTCGATATAGGCAACTAAGCCAGTTCTACTTTAGACCAGCTTGATAAATTACCCCATTTATGTCCATGTATACACCTATTTTCTGTCCGTTTATCGAGAGATAAGCGAACCACTTGAGATTAGTTTCGGGTTCAGTTCGCCAAATTTTTAAAAAGTTCAGTTCAGACCCGAATCAATTTGGCCCATACCAAAGTTTCTCCAGTTGCCCTGAAAATTGGTATATAGCACCCTCTAGCCTCAAATTTTTTAGGAAAATGTATCTCTTTTTATTTCGTTTTTTACAACACACACAAGTGGCTCGTTGTGAACTAAAAAAAATCAGCTTTTTAATTGGGAGCAGCAGCAGTGCAGTGCGGATGTGAAAGGGTACGGTACGGATATGGTGGCAGGAGGTGGCCGAAATAGTAGCGGCAGCAGGAGCAGTATAGCATGGAACATACAAGGCTGTCCATGGGTAGTAGTAGTATTAGCAATAGTAGTAGTGGTGGTAGTAGTGGCAGATGCTTTGCATTAATAGTGGTGGCAATAGGGGATTAGCAGCTAGGAGCAGTGGCAGCTGAGGCAGCGGCGGCTGCAGCAGCAGCCATATGGTGCATGTTGGTAGACAGCAGCACGATGGAGGCAACAGCAGCCTTACGAAAGATGATGGTCGGCAGGCCGCATCAGTGGCATGATGGCGGCGGTGGCATGATGGCAGCAGCTGCAGCCATATGATGCATGTTGGTAGACAGCAGCTTGATGGAGGCAACAGCAGTCTTACAGAAGATGATGGACTGCAGGCCACAGCAGTGGCATGATGGTGGCATGATGGAGGCAGCAGCACCAGTACAGAACATGGTGGTTAGCAGGCTGTAGCAGTGACATGATGGCAGCAGTGGCATAATGGAGGCAGCAGCAGCAATACAAAACATGATTTTCAGTAGGCTGCAGCAGTGGCATAATAGACAAATGAAAACAGAAAAAGTTGAAGTTACTCCAATCCAAGGGGATCACAAAGAGTCCCAAAGGAAATGGATAGGTGTCGACAGGAAGGGGATTATAAGGTGGAAAAAGGTTAAGGGTAGGCAGCTATAGCGGGTGTTTGACAACGTTCAACCACAAGGTGCTAGAAAGACATACGGTGTCGGTCACAGCGGTGGCCAAGATCCATAGGTTAGTGCAAATTAAAAAGCGCCACTCCCCAGAACCAGAAGGAACTGACATACACAAAATAACTGTACAATAACTGTATTTGTAGGCAGAGGCAGTTGTCTGTCAGATGCTACCTTCCATTTAGGACAGGGTGCAAGGATATCTTTAAGGGTTTTAGCCCTACGAAATGTGAGATGGGGGGCTATAGGGATACTCGTGCCTATGATGGGATTCTTCTTTAATATTGACCAGTGTTTGGTTAAGATGTTCCTGATCTCTACATGTTTGGTATTATACCATGTGATCAAACTTATGGGGCAATGTTTACAATTCGATGATTTAATTCTTTTATTCAATAAACTCTCCTTTTGGTTTTCGAGTAGGGGTCTTTTTTTCGATTCGTCGATTAAACCAGACAGGTAGCCCTTCTCGCGGAATCTCTTCCCAATTAAGTCCAACTGTTCTACGAGTGCCTTGTCGTCAGAACAGTTTCTCCGGATTCGCCTCATTTGGCTGTAGGGGATATTATTTTTCCAGCGGTGATGGTGGCAACTTTTGAAATTAAAGTAACTATTCGTGTCAACCTGTTTAAAGTGTGTTTCGAATTATTTACTATACTCAGATGCAGATCTAGAAAGACTGCCTCTTCTGGGTGATGTTTGAGGGAGCAGGTCAGAGCAGGTCAGATTCCACTCATTCTCATTGAGAGTTTCTACAAATTTTAATAGATCTTTAGCGGTCCCATCCCATACAATTATAATATCGTCAATGTACCTTTTATATAGTCTAATATTAGAGTGTGTTAGGAGGTCCATCTTCTTTTCATCTGCATGGCCTTATGCTTCCTATGCACTTTGACTATATGCTGAATCCGTGGCATTAATTTCCTACCATTGCACTGGTGATATTTTACCCGTTGTCACATACGTCCTTCTGATATAATTGTTGTACAGTTATTTTGTGTATGTCAGTTCCTTCTGGTTCTGGGGAGTGGCGCTTAGTAATTTGCACTAACCTATGGATCTTGGCCACCGCTGTGACCGACACCGTATGTCTTTCTAGCACGCAGTGGCATAATGGCAGCAGCAGCATGATGGAGTCAGGCAGGCAGCAACAGTGACAAGATGGGGCACAGTCAGCAAGGCCAGATCTATTCACCAGCCTCAGCCAGAGGAGTGTGAAAATCCTCCCGAATCCAGTCTTGGTTCATTTTGACAAAAGTGATGTATTAGACACTGCCGGAGGAGAACTTGGGTGTCACCAGACCCCCTGCGGTGCTGGGCAAGATTAAAAAAAGTGAGTGTTGTACCAGTTTAGGCCACTGTTCCAGTCTGCCTGTTCAGAAATCCATGGGATCAGGGAACAAGGTATGCTCCAGAGACTGGCCAGAGTGTAGGTAGGTCTAAACCTTGTTGTAAAGGCAGGAGCTGTTGGCTTGCGGAATGGCTTCAGCCTGACATAGCACGTAGAAAAACTGAGGAGACTGAACTGGCTGCTGCTTGTGGCAGCGGGAGAGGGGTGACTCTGGGGGGGTTGAGAGGGGCCTCTCTTTCAGACATGCTGGTGGCAGGCATTTGCTCGCCATAAGCTGCGGCAACACTTGACTTGACACACGTGATACCGTAGGAAGGAGGGGTAGTGCCAGCGATGTTGTTGCAGCGTCCCACTTATGTGTGTACAAGTGGTCCCCTTAAATTTCTGTATAATTATTAGTATTTAAAGGGATTCTGTCACCTCGTTTTCGGTTATAGAGCTGCGGACATGCACGGCTAGATCGCCGCTAGCATGTCTCCAATATACAAGTCCTATAGGGCTGTGTCCTTTTATTTTGTTTAAAAAATGATTTTAGAGATATGTAAATGAGCTTTGTAAGGAGCCCAAGGGGCTGCACTAACCTTCCTGGTGCCCAGCCACGCCCCTCTGTGAAGGAGCCCAGCACCGCCTATGTCCCCGGAATCTCCTCCTTTCGTCACAGTTAGATTGCCGTAATCTCGCTATGCGCGAGCTCGCGCATGCGCAGTGCCGGAATGGTGTTCTTTCCCTGTGCTAGCATCAGCCTAAGGGAAGGAACTGCGCATCGCGAGATTACGGCAATCTGTGACGAAAGGAGGAGATTCGGAGGACATAGGCGGTGCTGGGCTCCTTCACAGGGGGGCGTGGCTGGGCTCCTTACAAAGCTCATTTACATGAACTGAAAATGGGTTGACAGAATCCCTTTAATGTATTGTATTTCCTAATATCAGGCTGCCATTGTCATTACATCTATTTGCCCCTAGGTGGTGCTGGCGCCACATACGATATATAGCCAGGGGTTTGTTAATAAAGTTGGTTGTGGTAGTGTAGCCTTTCTTTCCTCTGGGCCCTGATCAAACCTGGAGAAGACAAACCAAGTGTTTACTGCAGCCCAGCACAAGACAGTAAGTCTAGGTACGGATATAAAGCAAGTCTAGTGAAGATTAGAGCTGAGTCTAGCCAAGGGACTTCACCAGCACCAGTGACCAGGAGGAGCTTAAAGGTACCTGGACACAAATGGATAATTAGGGTGGCGGAGAGTGACCACACTGTGCATGGCCGCCTGAGTTAGAGCTCCTCGTCAGAACTGGCTCTATAACCCCTTCACATGCTCCTCACCTGACCCATCATGGGAAAAGTCGGAAAGAGAAGCACAGAGACCTAGTGGAGATCACCCCAGCCTGCTCAAAGCAGCCGGACATGGACAAATTCCTGAGAAAGAACCCACGACCCGCCACTCCCAGCGGGGCCAAGATGGCGCTGAGTACAAATCACCACTCGGACGCGGAGAAGCTCTCAGAGACGGGAAGCATCTCTGACGCTTCGGAACATAGGACAACAAGAAAGATCTACCTATATCCAAAGCAATTCTACAAGATGTATTAGAATCAGCGCTTTCGTCACTGAAAAGGGACATACATAGCTGACATAAAAGAATACCTGCGTCACCTGGGACAAAGAGTAGTCGCACTCGAAAATACTCAGGAAACCATCCTGTCCTTTGGTGAGAAATTGGCGAGGTTTTAAATGTACACAAGGCGCTCCTGAATGAGAGGACCAAGAAAATTGCAGCCGACGGCGCAATCTGAAGATCCGCGGCCTACCTGAGTGGGTTGCTCCAGAGGCGCTTCCACAAGCAGCCAGAGAATTGTTTGCCACACTTCTAGGGCCTGAGAGGGCAGCCCAAATAGTAATCGAAAGAATCCATAGGACACTACGTCCAAAGCCCAAAGCGAACGAGCCGCCACGAGACACGGTATGTGGCCTTTTGAGTTACGTCGACACTGCAGAGCAATTAAAAAGTAGGAGGGAAGCACCTCACCTTAAATATGAAAATGCTGACATCTTGTTTTTTCAAGACCTAGCTCCCTCTACCTTGACTAAACGCCGAATCCTCTGGCCTCTCCTGGAAGCTCTCAAAACCTCAGGGACACCATTCCGCTGGCTGTACCCCTTCGGCCTTGCCGTCTTAAAAAATGGGAAGCAAATTACTATCAGGCATCTCCAGGATCTGAAAGCAGCATGGACCCTTTGGGAAACCCTCCTATTGAAATCCCTTCATGGATGCCGGCGGATCAAGGAGACTCGCTCCCCGACCTCGCTTGCCTCGAGACATGGAAGCTGGTTTCGCCCGGAAAGTCAAACAAAGCTAAGAAGGGCCATATGTCTAAGCTTGTAACCTGAAGGTTTAAACTTCAATATCACATGTTATTTCTCCCTTGAGTGTAGTCTGAGCCCGCAGACAGGTGGACCTTGTCCCTCATGGATTGTAGACATAGAAATGAACAGGCGGCACTAACAACTGGAATCATAAGATGGGTATTGAAGCAGTTTTGGACATCATGGGTAATACTGATAAGAGTGATATTTATTGTCAAATTGTGAAGGAGGTTTTGTACTCACGAATAATGTAGTACAATATATGACGAGAAAACAATCTCAGAATGGCTTGGATAAGTGACACATGTCAGATTTGCAAAAAATGGCATGGTCCTTATGGTGAAAAATGGCAGGGTTCTGAAGGGGTTAATATCACGTTATCACTCACAGGTACATTGTTGCACTATCCTGTGTATTGGTGTAGTGATCAAGTATATGCGGGTTTAATTAAATTCAATAACCCCTTCCCACCCAAAAAAATAATTGAAACTGTGTTTAGAGATAATAAACAGATTTAACCCTAATATTATGTTCTCAATCACTGATTTATATGGTTTTTCAAACTAAAACTAAAAAACTAAAAAAATACATTAAATATGTGAGATGACCTGACAGAGAGTTCTCACTAGTATTCTAGATGATATGCTAGATTGATGGCAGAGCACTTGATGTGCATTTTTTTGCTTATTACACCCTCCTACCTCACCTCTGCTCCTACCCCCCCAAAAAAAGAAATTCTGGGAAATTGAAAAAAAAAAAAATTAAGGATGTCCTTGCAGGTAGCTGCTTTTGAGGTTTGCAGCAGCTGCAGTTGTGCTAGGAGGCACAGCCATCCGAAAAGCAATTGAGCGGGGCACAGCCGTAGAGAAATGCAGTTTGACTCCGGTAGAAGGCAGTGGCGTATGGGGTTAATTCTGGGTTGGTAGGAGCAGAAAGGGGCATGGAGTAAGGGGGGAACATGTTTTCGCGCCAGGTATATAAGGCAGGCCAGGGAGGGGCTTATTGTGGTTTACGACGTGGTGCAAACGTTGGTGTATGTAATGGCTTCTCTGGAGTAATTGATTGCGGAGGTTAGAACAGCTGCTGGACTGGGTGCAGGAGACCTTGCAGGCAGCATTACAAGGTGGCAGGTCAGCGGAGGTGGCCCCAGCTAGGACGGGGCGGGCGAGGAGGTCTCGGCCTCCTGAGCGATTGAGCCCTGAAGTGACTCCCTGAGTCTGGCGGTGCTTAGGGAGTCCCTTATGGGACCCTCCGGTGTGGCAGCGTGGTAGTGGAGCTATTGCTGCCTGCAACCGCACAGGGAGGAATCCTGCACGGCGGTCGGGTTCGGCGGGAGAGGGACGGGTTTACCCCGGTCCTGTCTCCCTAACCAGGCATGAAGGAGGCAGAGAAGATGCGTCAGCTTCCCTGCTGGAGAGCCGGAGCGGGGAGCAAGTCATGAACTTACCTAGAGGCGGGGCAGCAGCGCAGGTGTGGCGTGCGGGTTCCAGGTCCAGCAGACATACGGCTTCCCTCTTGGGTGGCCGGGGAGACGGGTAGGGAGACATGGAACTCACCAATGCACCGATGCCCCCTGGTGGTAGCCGGAGGCAAGTGCGGCAGGGAGAGAGGAGTGAGGCGGATGCGGCTCCACCCCCTAAGATGGCTGCGGGGTAGGTGGGAGCCTAGTAAGCGCAAGTAGGACAGAGGCACCTGTGGCAGGGGCTGGCAGGGATGAGGACACAGGCAGTGGACTACGGCCACCGACTGGGCTGCCCGGAATGGGCAGAGAGGAGGTTGCTACACTCGCTCCAGAGGGACCGGAAGGTGAGTCGCCGCTCTTGTGGTCTGCGGAGGAAGGCAAATGGACCCAGGGCTCAGAAGATGGTGAAGATGGCCAAGTGGAGACGATCAGGACCAGGGTTGAGCCGGCTGCTGCGACCGGAGGGGGGGCTGGGAAGTGCGGGGTAGTGCAGTATGGGGTACGCTGGTGGTTTTTGGAGGGGATCGGGCAGTGCGGGAATTGTTGGAGGGGCTGGCGGAGTTGTTGGCACGTGTATGGTCTGGGCCGGTGCCGGCGACGGCTTGGGTATAGCAGGTGCAGGCTGGACCAGGGGTGACTACAGCGGTCAACGGGCCTGGGGTGGAGGCAGAGAGGGCTGTTTCCTCTATGGTTACGGCGTTGGAGGCTGTGACACCAGCGACTTCACAGCCCGGGGAGGCGACGACTAGTGGCGAGAAGTAGGGTACTGCGGATGTGGTTCGGTTGGCGGATGCCGCGAAAGACAAGGTATACATGTGTTTTGAAGGGCCGCTCGGGTCACACTTGAAACCGGAGGTGCAGGAAGAGATTTATCTGGATGAATATGTAGAGATATTTTCGCTACTTCTGTTAGAGAAATTTTATTCGGATAGGGCGCGGCCGGCAGAGAGTAAGAAGGAGGAAGAGGAGCGGCGTCGGTATCGTTTGATACCGCGCACATTTATGAATTGGTTGCAGGCCTTTGCAATCTTGGTGAGTGTTGTTGGGGAAAAAGCACCAGAACATTGTTTGGCGCTTTTTGGATATATGGATTCCATAGGTGAGGCGTATAGGGTATATGGCGGGGTGGCATGGTTGAGATACAACGAGCAGTTCCGTCAGCGTAAGGCTATCCGGCCGAGTATTCCTTGGGATCATAAAGATATTAGCTTGTGGATGCGGCTGATAGCGGCTCCAAAAAGGGGTGCTCAGCCCTTACGAGGGGCGTCAGGGGGTGCTTCGGCGGCAGAGTCGCCTTCTGGCGGTAGAAAAGGTTGCTGCTGGCAGTTCAATGAGGGGTACTGCAAGTTCCTTTCCGACTGCCGTTTTAAGCACGAATGCTCCGGATGCGGAGGGTCTCATAGCCTCGTCTAGTGTTTCAACTGGGGTAAGGGAAAGGGACATGAGATTGCGCAAAAGAGGTCTGACACCAGTAAGGGTGGATGAGATGCTGCCTTTTCTAAATAGATATTCAAAAAAAGGCTGCAGCTGAATTGTTACGTATGGGTTTTGTTCAGGGTTTTCACATTCTGTGTTCTTCAGTGGGGTCGGGAGGCTGCTTTCGGAATTTGATTTCGGCGCTAGCCAGGCCAGAGGTTGTTAGGGAAAAGATTGAGAAGGAGGTGCGGGCAGGTCGTGTTGCGGGACCTTTTCGGGTAATGCCGTTGCCGGGGTTGCGCGTGTCTTCATTGAAGTTGGTGCCGAAGAAGGAGCCAAACAAGTTTCGGCTCATTCATTATTTGTCCTACCCGGCGGGTAGATCGGTGAACGACAGTATTGATCAGGATCTCTGTTCTGTGTCATACACGTCCTTTGATGCAGCAGTCACATGGGTTTGTCGTATAGGGCAAGGGGCGTTGTTAGCAAAAACGAATGTGGAGGCGGCGTTTCGTTTACTACCCATACATCCGTATAGTTTTCACCTGTTGGGTTTTAAATGGGAGGGGCAATTCTATGTGGATTGTTGTTTACCTATGTTTTGCGCAATTTCTTGTTCATTGTTTGAAACTTTTAGCTAATTCCTGAAATGGGTGGTTAAGCAGGAATCTGGACGGAATTCTGTGCTTCACTACTTGGATGATTATTTGTTTTTGGGGCCAGCGGGCACCTGGATTTGTTCAATTTTGATGCATACGATGGAGCATGTTGCGGCGGCATTTGGGGTTCTGTTTGCACCGGAAAAAACTGAAGGGCCAGCGACTTCAGTGAAATTCCTGGATATTATTATTGATACAGTAAACATGGAATGCTGTTTGCCAGAAGAGAAAGTAAATGATTTGGTGGTTGAAGTGGCTGGATTGCGGAAAGTTAAGAAAGCCCAATTGCGTAAGGTCCAGTTGGTGTTGGGCAAGCTTAACTTCGCTTGTCGGATTTTGCCTATGGGGAGGGTTTTCCGCTGGCGATTGGCCATGGCTACGGTGGGTATGGCTTCTCCTTTCCACTTTGTATGGTTGTCTGCGGAAGTACGGGCCGATCTGGAGGTGTGGGAGCAATTGTTGTCTTCTTTCAACAATAGATCAGTATGGATGGAGGCACAGGTTTCCAATGTTGATTTGGAGCTGTTCACAGACGCGTCAGACGTGCATTCTGTCAGGGCCAATGCAGTGCGGGGTCGTGGCCTGATGAGTGGCGGGGGGTGGGCTCCCTGACTAACCTAGCCTTATTGGAACTGTTTCCTATCGTCTTGGCTATTGAGTTATGGGGGGAATTGTTTCGGAAAAATTGCGTAAGGTCCAGTTGGTGTTGGGCAAGCTTAACTTCGCTTGTCGGATTTTGCCTATGGGGAGGATTTTCTGCCGGCAATTGGCCATGGCTATGGTGGGTATGGCTTCTCCTTTCCACTTTGTATGGTTGTCTGCGGAAGTACGGGCCGATCTGGAGGTGTGGGAGCAGTTTTTGTCTTTTTTCAACGATAGATCAGTATGGATGGAGGCGCAGGTTTCCAATGCTGATTTGGAGCTGTTCACAGACGCGTCAGACGTGCATTCTGTCAGGGCCAATGGAGTGCGGGGTCATGGCCTGATGAGTGGCGGGGGGCGGGCTCCCTGACTCACCTAGCCTTATTGGAACTGTTTCCTATTGTCTTGGCTATTGAGTTATGGGGGAAATTGTTTCGGAATAAAAAAGTTTGTTTTTGTTGTGATAACTTGGGTGTTGTACAAGCTATCAATGCGCAGTCTGCTAGTTCGCCGCCGGTGATTCGCTTGTCACAGCATTTGGTGTTGCGGGGTTTGTTTTTCAATGCTTACTTTGTGGCTGTTCATGTTCTAGGAGTTGAGAATTCAGTGGCTGACACACTTTCTCATTTCCAGTGAAATCTTTATCGCCGACTGGTGCCAGGGGTGGAAGAGAAGGGGTGTCCTTGTCCTAGGTGGCTCTGGAACGTGGCCTTGGGGTAGCCTCAGCGTTGATTCGGCAATCCCTGAGTACGGGTACGTGGTCAGCTTATGCTGCAGTGTGGTCTCAATGGGAATGATTTTTAGAGCAAGCTGTGGGTTGTAGTTCAGCGGACGATTTCCGGAGGGTGTTGATTTATTTTGTGGGATTGACTTATAGTTCGGGCTTGTCCTACTCAGTGGTATCAAAACAGGTGGCAGCGGCCGCATTTTGGTTGCGCTTGCGGGGGCTGATGGATGTGTCCAAATGTTTTTTAGTTTGGCAGGCGTTAAAGGGTTATCAGCGGAATGCACTTACTAGGGATTGACGCCGCCCGGTGTCGTATGACATTTTGCAACTTTTATGAAGACTAGTGGGATCCATTTGTGTCTTGGACTATGAGATTAGCTTGTTTAGGGTGGCATTTGTATTAGCGTTTTTTGGTGCTTTCTGGGTGTCGGAATTGGTGGCACGGAGTAGAATGAGTATAGTCAGTCTACAATGGGAGGATGTCTTGTGTTGTGCAGAAGGGTTGCAATGTGTAGTGCGGAGATCAAAAACGGATCCAAAAGGGAGAGGGACACGTTTTGTGCTCCGACCATTGGCGGGGGCAGTGGTTTGCCCGGTCAGATGTGTTGAGGCTTTCTTAGTTAGAAGGCCGGATATTAGCGGACCATTGTTGCTACACCAGGACCGGTCTGCGCTTTCTCGTTTTCAGTTTGTGGCAAGTGTTTGGCGGCGGGAGGTTTAATGGTGAATGAGTTTGCATCTCACTCTTTTAGGATTGGTGCGGCCAACGGAAGCATCTAGGTGGGGTTTGGGGGATGATGTTATTCGGCGTATAGGTAGATGGGAGTCTGCTTGTTTTCATGCATATATACGTCTTTACTTGCTGGGGCGTTGTGAGGCGGGGAATAGCGGCCATTAGTTGTTGTGTTTGGTGCGCAGAAGAAGGTATGAGTTGTGGTAGCATGTTCTGATTCTGAGTATTTTTCTATTTTGCAGGGGCAGCCATGTGTTTAACTTGGATTTTCGGTCATTCCTACGTGTTTTGGGGGGCCCGAAGAGCAGATGTTCGTAGGAATGGAAGGCAATTGGGTTTTGATGTGAGCGAATTACAGGTTCGTTTCCTTGGATTGTCCTCCAGACATTGTGGTGTTGCATGCGGGAGGGAACGACTTGGGCATCCGGCGCTCTAGAGATATTATTAGGGATGTCAAGTTGGATTTGCTGCGGTTGTGGGTGGATTTTCCTTCCTTGCTAGTGGTCTGGTCGGATATAGTGGCGCGATTGAATTGGTGGTCTGCGAGGTGAGTTAAAAAACTGAATACATCTCGGGCTAAAATTAACAAGGAGGTAGGTTGCTTTGTTAGGTGAAGGGATGGTTTTGTGGTGGGCCGTAAGGATTTGGAGGCGCCATCTACAATGTTTTTGCGGCAGGACAGAGTTCATCTGAATGATGTGGGGATTGATCTGTGGACGTTGGGTTTGCAGGATGGTTTGGAAATAGCTTTTAAGGTATGGAGGGACGAGCATAGGTGAGGGGACACCTACAGTATGTTCGTCTGGTGGCAGTTGTATGGTTGTCTGCGGAAGTACGGGCCGATCTGGAGGTGTGGGAGCAATTGTTGTCTTCTTTCAACAATAGATCAGTATGGATGGAGGCACAGGTTTCCAATGTTGATTTGGAGCTGTTCACAGACGCGTCAGACGTGCATTCTGTCAGGGCCAATGCAGTGCGGGGTCGTGGCCTGATGAGTGGCGGGGGGTGGGCTCCCTGACTAACCTAGCCTTATTGGAACTGTTTCCTATCGTCTTGGCTATTGAGTTATGGGGGGAATTGTTTCGGAAAAATTGCGTAAGGTCCAGTTGGTGTTGGGCAAGCTTAACTTCGCTTGTCGGATTTTGCCTATGGGGAGGATTTTCTGCCGGCAATTGGCCATGGCTATGGTGGGTATGGCTTCTCCTTTCCACTTTGTATGGTTGTCTGCGGAAGTACGGGCCGATCTGGAGGTGTGGGAGCAGTTTTTGTCTTTTTTCAACGATAGATCAGTATGGATGGAGGCGCAGGTTTCCAATGCTGATTTGGAGCTGTTCACAGACGCGTCAGACGTGCATTCTGTCAGGGCCAATGGAGTGCGGGGTCATGGCCTGATGAGTGGCGGGGGGCGGGCTCCCTGACTCACCTAGCCTTATTGGAACTGTTTCCTATTGTCTTGGCTATTGAGTTATGGGGGAAATTGTTTCGGAATAAAAAAGTTTGTTTTTGTTGTGATAACTTGGGTGTTGTACAAGCTATCAATGCGCAGTCTGCTAGTTCGCCGCCGGTGATTCGCTTGTCACAGCATTTGGTGTTGCGGGGTTTGTTTTTCAATGCTTACTTTGTGGCTGTTCATGTTCTAGGAGTTGAGAATTCAGTGGCTGACACACTTTCTCATTTCCAGTGAAATCTTTATCGCCGACTGGTGCCAGGGGCGGAAGAGAAGGGGTGTCCTTGTCCTAGGTGGCTCTGGAACGTGGCCTTGGGGTAGCCTCAGCGTTGATTCGGCAATCCCTGAGTACGGGTACGTGGTCAGCTTATGCTGCAGTGTGGTCTCAATGGGAATGATTTTTAGAGCAAGCTGTGGGTTGTAGTTCAGCGGACGATTTCCGGAGGGTGTTGATTTATTTTGTGGGATTGACTTATAGTTCGGGCTTGTCCTACTCAGTGGTATCAAAACAGGTGGCAGCGGCCGCATTTTGGTTGCGCTTGCGGGGGCTGATGGATGTGTCCAAATGTTTTTTAGTTTGGCAGGCGTTAAAGGGTTATCAGCGGAATGCACTTACTAGGGATTGACGCCGCCCGGTGTCGTATGACATTTTGCAACTTTTATGAAGACTAGTGGGATCCATTTGTGTCTTGGACTATGAGATTAGCTTGTTTAGGGTGGCATTTGTATTAGCGTTTTTTGGTGCTTTCTGGGTGTCGGAATTGGTGGCACGGAGTAGAATGAGTATAGTCAGTCTACAATGGGAGGATGTCTTGTGTTGTGCAGAAGGGTTGCAATGTGTAGTGCGGAGATCAAAAACGGATCCAAAAGGGAGAGGGACACGTTTTGTGCTCCGACCATTGGCGGGGGCAGTGGTTTGCCCGGTCAGATGTGTTGAGGCTTTCTTAGTTAGAAGGCCGGATATTAGCGGACCATTGTTGCTACACCAGGACCGGTCTGCGCTTTCTCGTTTTCAGTTTGTGGCAAGTGTTTGGCGGCGGGAGGTTTAATGGTGAATGAGTTTGCATCTCACTCTTTTAGGATTGGTGCGGCCAACGGAAGCATCTAGGTGGGGTTTGGGGGATGATGTTATTCGGCGTATAGGTAGATGGGAGTCTGCTTGTTTTCATGCATATATACGTCTTTACTTGCTGGGGCGTTGTGAGGCGGGGAATAGCGGCCATTAGTTGTTGTGTTTGGTGCGCAGAAGAAGGTATGAGTTGTGGTAGCATGTTCTGATTCTGAGTATTTTTCTATTTTGCAGGGGCAGCCATGTGTTTAACTTGGATTTTCGGTCATTCCTACGTGTTTTGGGGGGCCCGAAGAGCAGATGTTCGTAGGAATGGAAGGCAATTGGGTTTTGATGTGAGCGAATTACAGGTTCGTTTCCTTGGATTGTCCTCCAGACATTGTGGTGTTGCATGCGGGAGGGAACGACTTGGGCATCCGGCGCTCTAGAGATATTATTAGGGATGTCAAGTTGGATTTGCTGCGGTTGTGGGTGGATTTTCCTTCCTTGCTAGTGGTCTGGTCGGATATAGTGGCGCGATTGAATTGGTGGTCTGCGAGGTGAGTTAAAAAACTGAATACATCTCGGGCTAAAATTAACAAGGAGGTAGGTTGCTTTGTTAGGTGAAGGGATGGTTTTGTGGTGGGCCGTAAGGATTTGGAGGCGCCATCTACAATGTTTTTGCGGCAGGACAGAGTTCATCTGAATGATGTGGGGATTGATCTGTGGACGTTGGGTTTGCAGGATGGTTTGGAAATAGCTTTTAAGGTATGGAGGGACGAGCATAGGTGAGGGGACACCTACAGTATGTTCGTCTGGTGGCAGTTGTATGGTTGTCTGCGGAAGTACGGGCCGATCTGGAGGTGTGGGAGCAATTGTTGTCTTCTTTCAACAATAGATCAGTATGGATGGAGGCACAGGTTTCCAATGTTGATTTGGAGCTGTTCACAGACGCGTCAGACGTGCATTCTGTCAGGGCCAATGCAGTGCGGGGTCGTGGCCTGATGAGTGGCGGGGGGTGGGCTCCCTGACTAACCTAGCCTTATTGGAACTGTTTCCTATCGTCTTGGCTATTGAGTTATGGGGGGAATTGTTTCGGAAAAATTGCGTAAGGTCCAGTTGGTGTTGGGCAAGCTTAACTTCGCTTGTCGGATTTTGCCTATGGGGAGGATTTTCTGCCGGCAATTGGCCATGGCTATGGTGGGTATGGCTTCTCCTTTCCACTTTGTATGGTTGTCTGCGGAAGTACGGGCCGATCTGGAGGTGTGGGAGCAGTTTTTGTCTTTTTTCAACGATAGATCAGTATGGATGGAGGCGCAGGTTTCCAATGCTGATTTGGAGCTGTTCACAGACGCGTCAGACGTGCATTCTGTCAGGGCCAATGGAGTGCGGGGTCATGGCCTGATGAGTGGCGGGGGGCGGGCTCCCTGACTCACCTAGCCTTATTGGAACTGTTTCCTATTGTCTTGGCTATTGAGTTATGGGGGAAATTGTTTCGGAATAAAAAAGTTTGTTTTTGTTGTGATAACTTGGGTGTTGTACAAGCTATCAATGCGCAGTCTGCTAGTTCGCCGCCGGTGATTCGCTTGTCACAGCATTTGGTGTTGCGGGGTTTGTTTTTCAATGCTTACTTTGTGGCTGTTCATGTTCTAGGAGTTGAGAATTCAGTGGCTGACACACTTTCTCATTTCCAGTGAAATCTTTATCGCCGACTGGTGCCAGGGGCGGAAGAGAAGGGGTGTCCTTGTCCTAGGTGGCTCTGGAACGTGGCCTTGGGGTAGCCTCAGCGTTGATTCGGCAATCCCTGAGTACGGGTACGTGGTCAGCTTATGCTGCAGTGTGGTCTCAATGGGAATGATTTTTAGAGCAAGCTGTGGGTTGTAGTTCAGCGGACGATTTCCGGAGGGTGTTGATTTATTTTGTGGGATTGACTTATAGTTCGGGCTTGTCCTACTCAGTGGTATCAAAACAGGTGGCAGCGGCCGCATTTTGGTTGCGCTTGCGGGGGCTGATGGATGTGTCCAAATGTTTTTTAGTTTGGCAGGCGTTAAAGGGTTATCAGCGGAATGCACTTACTAGGGATTGACGCCGCCCGGTGTCGTATGACATTTTGCAACTTTTATGAAGACTAGTGGGATCCATTTGTGTCTTGGACTATGAGATTAGCTTGTTTAGGGTGGCATTTGTATTAGCGTTTTTTGGTGCTTTCTGGGTGTCGGAATTGGTGGCACGGAGTAGAATGAGTATAGTCAGTCTACAATGGGAGGATGTCTTGTGTTGTGCAGAAGGGTTGCAATGTGTAGTGCGGAGATCAAAAACGGATCCAAAAGGGAGAGGGACACGTTTTGTGCTCCGACCATTGGCGGGGGCAGTGGTTTGCCCGGTCAGATGTGTTGAGGCTTTCTTAGTTAGAAGGCCGGATATTAGCGGACCATTGTTGCTACACCAGGACCGGTCTGCGCTTTCTCGTTTTCAGTTTGTGGCAAGTGTTTGGCGGCGGGAGGTTTAATGGTGAATGAGTTTGCATCTCACTCTTTTAGGATTGGTGCGGCCAACGGAAGCATCTAGGTGGGGTTTGGGGGATGATGTTATTCGGCGTATAGGTAGATGGGAGTCTGCTTGTTTTCATGCATATATACGTCTTTACTTGCTGGGGCGTTGTGAGGCGGGGAATAGCGGCCATTAGTTGTTGTGTTTGGTGCGCAGAAGAAGGTATGAGTTGTGGTAGCATGTTCTGATTCTGAGTATTTTTCTATTTTGCAGGGGCAGCCATGTGTTTAACTTGGATTTTCGGTCATTCCTACGTGTTTTGGGGGGCCCGAAGAGCAGATGTTCGTAGGAATGGAAGGCAATTGGGTTTTGATGTGAGCGAATTACAGGTTCGTTTCCTTGGATTGTCCTCCAGACATTGTGGTGTTGCATGCGGGAGGGAACGACTTGGGCATCCGGCGCTCTAGAGATATTATTAGGGATGTCAAGTTGGATTTGCTGCGGTTGTGGGTGGATTTTCCTTCCTTGCTAGTGGTCTGGTCGGATATAGTGGCGCGATTGAATTGGTGGTCTGCGAGGTGAGTTAAAAAACTGAATACATCTCGGGCTAAAATTAACAAGGAGGTAGGTTGCTTTGTTAGGTGACAGGATGGTTTTGTGGTGGGCCGTAAGGATTTGGAGGCGCCATCTACAATGTTTTTGCGGCAGGACAGAGTTCATCTGAATGATGTGGGGATTGATCTGTGGACGTTGGGTTTGCAGGATGGTTTGGAAATAGCTTTTAAGGTATGGAGGGACGAGCATAGGTGAGGGGACACCTACAGTATGTTCGTCTGGTGGCAGTTAAAAGGGGGATCCGGGGAGGCAAAATTGGAAGAGGTGCATGGCTCTCTCTCTTTTTGGCATGCATCTACAAGGTTTGTGGTAAATGGAAAGCTGGGGGATCCTGTTTGGGCTAATAGCCCTGCAGGGGTATAATTGCGAGGAGTTGGTGCCCTTGGGTCGGAGAGTGCGGCTAAGGTAAATTTGGATTAAAGTTGGATTAAAATCTGGATAATGTGGGGAGGTTCGCGAGTGGCGAATATAATTTTACTCGGATTGCCTTCTAGGATCCCTTCACGTCATAGATTGCATGTTGGATTAATGTTAACAATGTTACAAGGTATAATCGTATGTACAATTTTTTGGTAATAGTTGTATTGTTAATAAATTTACGCTACGGCCTTTACACCAAGTCAGGCTGGTGAGTCATTATTGGGGTTAACATTTCAAAGCGAGACAAGCCAGAGAATCTTCCATCCCATGGAGTCATCAGCTCTTCACTTCTCACTGCCTGGCTGACAGCTTCCCTGCTTGTCCCAATTCTACACACACAATTTCTCATCTTCCTTATAATTCTGTCCTTTGCCTTTACTGCCCCTGGGTGTAGACTACAAGCTTGATCGATTTCTCACTGTCCCTGTTTCTCTAAAATGGTTTTACTGTAAGACCCATCTACCCTCATTCACAGCCCACCACAGAATGACGTTCTGCTCGTTCCGCTAGACCTCCCTGCCTGCCGCAGCACTGATTGGCTCATCCAGACCTTCTTTCGGCCTGGGAGCCAATCAGGGTAAGACCTCCCCCCCCCCCCTGCCACTTGCTCTAAGGGTCATGTGAGACCCCCCCTTTTTCCTCCATAGTGCTTTTTTCCCACCATGTGCATTAAAATGGCACTATGTGCTGTTTTACTTGATTTGTCAGAGACTAACCTAAAAAGTCTTGGGTTCGCCTGCCATCCGAAAAGTATCAAACTTCGGACCAAACCCGGTTCGGTACAAACTAGTTTACTCATCTTTAATTTGGAGCAATTTAAAATGCATGCAATTGTTAGAAACCCAAAAGTCCTTTTAAGGACTATTGTTGTATCTGGCAGCAATATAAATTTTTAGCGCAACCTGCGCTAAATAGCTTGCAATTGTTTGACCGCTGCAGACAGCGACATTATCTGCGCTACATCTCCTGTATAACGTTTGCGCATCCTAAAAATATCTGTGACATCCTGTGTACTTTTTCCTTAGACGCTGCGGACAGCGACATTATCTGCGCTACATCTCCTGTTTAAGGTGTGCGCATACTAAAAATAACTGTGACATCCAGTGTACTTTTTCCATAGACGGTGTCCGGTACAGACTGTTACATTACCTGCGCTATATCTCCTGTTTAACGTGTGCGCATCCTAAAAATATCTGTGACATCCTGTGTACTTTTTCCGTAGACGCTGCAGACAGCGACATTATCTGTGCTACATCTTCTGTATAACGTTTGCGCATCCTAAAATTATCAGTGACATCCAGTGTTCTTTTTCCGTAGACTCTGCGGACAGTGACATTACCTGCGCTACATCTCCTATTGAACGTGTGCGCGTCCTAAAAATATCTGTGACATCTAATGTACTTTTTCCGTAGACGATGCGGACAGTGACATTACTGTACCTGCGCTACATCTCCTGTATAACGTTTCTGCATCCCAAATATCTGTGACATTGACTGTAATTTTTTCTTAGCCGCTGGTGCCAGCAGCGCCATTACCTGTGGTACCTCTCCTGTATAACGTTTCCGCATACCAAATATCTGTGACATTGACTGTAATGTATTTGCGCATACACTTAAAAAAACTGTGCTACTGTACGTGTGACATACTTGCAAGCATATATACCATTTAATATTATGAAGGCGAGCAGTAAGGGACAGGGAAGTGGCTGTGCTGCTAATGGAGCACGCAGAGGCCGTGGCCCTGGGCGCGGTGAAACTGTGCCTGCTGGCAGAGCCCAAGAAACATACTCATCCACGATACCTAGCTTCATGTCCCAGTTTGCAGGGCAGCGCAGGACACCACTCTTGAAGTCAGACCAGTGCGAGCAGGTGGTCGGTTGGATTGCAGCAGATAATGATTCCAGTTGGTTAAGCATTATTATTTCTTCCACAAAGTCCAGGCTCAGTAGCCAAGAGTCTGGTCAACAGAATCATCGCCCTGATCCTCTTTCCTCCCACCATGGAGAGTTTTTGCAAACTAGTGATCCCACACTAGGATATTCCGAGGAGCTCTTTTCATCGCCATTCCTTTATTTGGGCCTCTCGCCAATCCCGCTTGAAGAGGGATATGAGGAGATCTTGTGCCCTGATTCCCAAAGTCTTGAGCATCCACAGTCAGAAGAAGATGGCGGTGGGGAACGGCAATTAGTGTTTCACAAGGTGGATGATGATGATGAGATACAGCTGCCAATAAGTGAGGTTGTTGTTAGGTCAACAAGTCAGGAGGATGATCAGAGTGAGGAAGTGGAAGAGGAGGTGGTGGACGATTAAATCACTGACCCAACCTGGGAAGGTGGCAAGCCGAGCGAGGACAGCAGTACAGAGGGGGAGGGATCCGCAGCACCGCAACAGGCTGGAAGAAACAGTGGGTGGC